>NC_067473.1:15090272-15690272 GCF_947179515.1 Apodemus sylvaticus | reverse complement strand
TGTAATAATAATCTCTTAAAGGTCATTTTTAGTGGAATTGAAAAGTGTTAATCCAGTTTTGTTTGTTTTCTTGTTGTTTTTGATTTTGTTTTTCCATCTTTTGGCTCTATGTTAAACAGCTTTGAATTTGTATGTGTTTATCTTTGAAACTCCTATAGAGCAGGTAGTTAAACATTAAATGAATAAAAAGATCCTGGAAAAAGGAAGCTAGAATAATATTAATAACGGAGATACTGAGTACAATATACTATTTCTGAATATTTCCTAGAGAATCTAATGCTTCGTCAGTTTGTCCCATAATAGAAATTTTTCTAAGATATTTGGGTTGATCATGGAATTTAATTGAAAATTTGCAGAAGAAAAAAATAACTTGAACAATTCAATTCATGAAGTAGTTTACTTGAGATTAAAGAATATAATCTACCTAAAACTTTGGTTTTCTATAAATCACCCTGTTGATAGAGCTTACATAAAATATAGCATTTCTGTATTCATCATCTTGTGAAAAATGTTAGTATATTTTACATTTTCATGGTCAACTTGCTTTTATTCCCAAGATGAATAACACTTAATCCTATTGGTTCACAGAAGTTTATTATACAAGATTGCAATCCAAATAAGTAAGTCATACAAGACAAGAGCAGAAAAATAAGAAGAGAACATTGTTCTCTTTATTGTAGCCAAAGGCCACTAAACAGCAAAGCTATTTAACAAACAGTGAAATTTTCTGAAAGCGGTGGGAATTACCTTCAGTATCCTCCGTGCTCCTGGTGTATTCTTCACGCCTGTATCTTCTTGAAGAGCAGGTCAAATTGAGGTCTGGGATGCGGTCTCTGTCAGAGATACTCTATAAGGTTTACAGATGTTTGTACTCAGCTCACAGGTGTTTCAGATTTTATTTTCCACCATGCCAAAAGCAAATTGGGGGGGGGGGCTATCATACAAATTCTTCTACCTGATGCAAAGAGTTCAGCCCACCCAGGCTGAAAAAATAAAACAAGATTTGTGCCACCCCACATCTCATGGCCAAGAAGACAAGCAGGTAAATCATTTGAGGAGATTTCCAAGCTTAATCCTTTGAAAACTGATCTTCCCTCAGGGGAATACCAAATCACATTCCGCATCAAAATATCCTGCTTCCAACCACACTGGCTCAGCAAGTTTTGCAAGGCAGAAAATAATTTTTTTGCTTGTTTTCAGATAATGTGATCTCAAGCTAAATGCACAGCTTTAGTTTTACTATTCAAGTTTAAATGATATTATTTAGAATAACATTTTTATAATAAAATGATTACCAAAATGTATTTATATACGTGGTATGAAATTTGATAAGGAAAACTATATATTCTAAACATACTGAATATTATGATCAATTAGCTACTTATATTTGAGATGAATATTAGTTAAATTGGAAAAAAATCAATATTTTTCAAATAAAATAGCATGTGCAGATGAATAGTTACTTATATAAACTTAAAAATGTTTATTTTCTTAGTATTAGTCTAACATAGACTCTATAACAGAAGCAAGATGTCTGACTTGTAAAGCAGATGACCCTTTTTTAAATGTGCTCGTGTCACCTATATGAATCTTATGCAATTCCCCTAACATTTTTACATATAAATTCAATTATTATTTTTAAATTAGAGAGTTACCACATTACCTCTCAGGTACCTATAAGCTCTAAGTCTGTGATGCTATGAAACTAACCTCATATGACTCCATCTCTATAATTTCACATGGCCCAGATTTTATCAGGGTTCATTCACATTAAAAGCATTCATACTGAGGCCTTTAAAGGCAAATAAATCTTATTAGGCTATGTTAAAATATATTTTAAAATGACAGCTTTGTGTTACATGCCTTTATTTCCAATACTCCTAAAGAAGAGGCAGGTTGAGATATGATTTCTGGGCTGACCTGGTCTACAGAGCAAGTTCCAGGATAGCTAACACTACACAGAGAAACCTTATGTCAAACACACACACACACACACACACACACACACACACGCACGCACACACACATTTTAAAATGTGTCAGTAAATTAATATTTCAACTCTATTAAGCCAATTCAGTGACTAGAGATGCTAGAGATGTTCACTGTAGTATTTATTTTATATCTGCTGTCACATAATATAAAATACTTTATTTACCATATTTTAGCTATTTAGTAACCTCTAATGAGAAATGTTGTCCATACAACAGCAATAAGAAGAAAGGCAAAGAATTCTTGAAAGAAATGAGTCAAAGAAAGAGTGGAAGGGAGGAAGGAGGAAGCAAGAAAGAAAGGACTGAATGAAGAAATGGGCGAGGGATGGAGGAAGCGGGTGGGACATAGCAGTGGGCAAGCATTCCTTCTTATTAAGTGTTAAAGTCAATTTTTCTAGCAAGAGCTTTCCTTGAGGTGCTTCATTGATAGCCACGGGTATGAGAAAATTAGAACCATTTGGTTTCCTTGAGCTGTATCTGAAACTCTCAAGAGCAGTTTGAATGCACTGGTGGATAACGATTAACGGGGGTGAATTTCAAGTAATTTGATATTTGTTAAAGAAGCAAACTTGGCAAATGATTTTCTTTAAAGTAAATCAGAACACATTTAGGTTAAGCCTATAATAATAACCCTCTTGCTTGAAAAAGGGTGGAGTAATGGAGGGCTGTAAATTACATATAACCTTGAAAGCCAGTATTTCTGTAGCTGAGAAAATCAAGGACCCTGAAAATTATGCAAACTCAGCTCAGTGAAAAGTAAAACACCAGAGTAGGCTTCTGACTGACTTAAAGAGTAGACATGGGAATTTATCTTCGAGCCTGCTTTCATTCCTCTTAGGTGGGCCCATACAGGCTTCACTCTTTCCTACAGACAAAATGGCTGGTCTGTGCACAATGTCACAATTTACTGGAGCCTTGTTGGGACTTCCAGGAGAATAGCAAGACATACCACACATGTGCAGGCAGACACACACACACACACACACACACACTGTCTCACTTGTCAGGGAAGGACTCGCTGTCCCAAGGCTGGTGACTCACCGACTCACCTTGCAGACAAGTCACTTTAAGCACCTAGAACAGACACTGTATATACTGTATATTATACACATACAACTGTACTGAAAACAAATATCATGGTAAAAGTAAGGGCTGTTTAAGAACAGCCTTTCTTTGTAGATTAAACATGAAAGTACTTCTTTTACTTAGCTAATTCATTACCATCCATACAATAACATAAAGAATAAAATATCATCTGTTCCATTCACCTGTTGTAATAATGCAAAGCAAATCCTCACCTTCTCCTGTTCTCTCCTTCATGCACTCCCTCCGTTCTGCATCCTGCCCCTCCCTCTCTATCCTTTTTCTGTCTCCCTGATAGCATGTAACTGTGTTTACTATAGATACATACACACTTACTCAGTGTTGTTTTATGGGAGAAAATGCTTTTTAAAAGCTATGGGCATTCATTGCTGAGTAAAATAAAGAACTTGACCAATAATATTTACTAGCAGATATTTCTCTGGGTTAGACAAAATTTCCTACTTATGAAAATTTAATTTTAATATCATTTATATTACAAAAATTATTTATAGAGAAAAAGATAACAGAGTAGGAGAGGTATGAAAACATATTGATAATATTCTTAGTAATGTATATGTATTTCTATGATGACACCATCTGATTGATTTAACAGGTATATTTAACCAATACTAAAAATAAAATTAAGAAATATAAAATGCCTTTCATAAATTGGCTATATTTCTTTAAATCCTTTAGTATTACCTCCTGAATTTATGGCCAATATTTTGTTTCTGTGGTTCGAAACTGTGAGGATTAAGTAATGTTTACATTTAAGTAGTAAATATTCTTAATTCTATGTGTAAGGTTCACAATATTCTACAACATTCCCACAAGTTCTGTGCAGTCCACGCCTCAGCTAATTCATCATTTGTAGTTTCTTACTCACCAGTTAAGCAATTGCCTTCAATGTGTGTGCCACTTGGCAATTCAAGTTTTTCTTCAATTATGTTTTTAATTTTTGGAGCTGCATTTGACTTTCTATATTACTCCAATTTCAGGTACCACCTCTTTCTCAGTAAGTGACTCATGGAATCCTACCCTACCTCCAACTTTTTGCATCTTTCTTAAATCAAAGTTGTGAACATCTCAGACTTGTTCTATGATAATGCATAGTTACAGACTCTTTACAAAACACATGACATTCAGAATCACTGTCTTGTGATTCTGTATTCTGCACTGCTGAAATGGTATTTTTTTTGTAAAGTACCATAAAAGAAATTGTTCTGTTCCATTCCCTGAGTGAGGACTCTGCAAAAAAAATTGGTACTAATCTAGCTTTCCTCCTTCCTGCTCACCCTCTCAGCCTTCCATTCTAGTCCATTCCTGTTCCTTCAGCTTAACCTCTGCTATCTAGAAGCACTTTCCACCTACAATCTCTAGTGGTAATACTGGACCCAAATTCAAATCAATGACTAACTCAGGCTTCCTGCCAGAAGATAATGACGGACACTACTCTCTCTTGTAGCAGACAGGCACACAATTGGACAAGTCATAGATAATGAAAGACTTTAGAATACTTTTCCTACCTAAACGGGAAGTCTTCATCAAATCCTTTTCTTCAGAGCTCAGGGAGCAAGGTAAAAGCGAAGGCAGAAGTATCCCAAGAGTCAGGGGGATTGGACGACTTCAAGGAAATAATGTCTTCCAGATGACACACATAAAAACTCCTAGAGACTGGGCAACATGCTCAGTGCATGCACAGGTTCATGTCAGATGAGGCTCCCAGTGCTGAGAGGAGAAGTGAACGCAGGCTCCTATCCTTAACAAAGAAGATATCTCAAGTTGATATCCATTTGCCAAGGAAAAAATAATTTCTCCAATGGATCTCCCTGGGTACACAAACCACAGTTAAGTGTAGGCCCCTGGCCCAGCAGTAGATGCCAACACAAAAGAAAATCAACGATATTTTGTAGACTTTTGTCTCATATTGCTTTGTTTGAGCATTTTTGTTTGTTTTAACTGGTCTTTTGCTTATATATAGTTTCTTATTTTATCTTTTTTGTGGGATTTCTTTGTGTGTTTCTGTCTGCCTATATGTGGGTAAGCATGTGTATCTGTGTATGACTTTTTTGTTTGATTTTTTAAATTTTTGTTTATTCATTTCTTTTCTGAAAAGAGAGAAAAAGCAAGGGAGAAAAATAAGCTATTGATGAGGTAGAGAGAATCTTTAAGGGGGAACTATGATGTGAGAATATTTTATTATAAAGAATTTCTAATTTTAGTCTAATATCAAAAACAAATCTATCTTCAGATAGATGGAAAAGCTAGACTACTCACATTATGAATACTTGACCAACATGGTTGAAAAGGAAACAGTGTCAAGTAACTGAAAAGGTCAATCATTCAATAATTAGGGTAGAGGATGGAGACACAAGCCAAGCAATAATGCAACTGAAGCCCACAATCAATTTTGTATGGTGATTACAATGGTCTTAAATAAAGATAAAATGACAGTTTAGCAAAAGAAAGAAACAAAGAAACTAAGGAAAGGAAAAAAGAAATAAAAGCTATTTTAAGTTAGTATAATAACTCGACTCTTCATTAATTGCTAAATTATATTTAAATTATTTAGGATTTCATGTGAAGAAAATAATCCAAATAGTTTTCAAATAATTTTTTTTCTTTTTTTTTATTCGATATAATTTATTTACATTTCAAATGATTTCCCCTTTTCTAGCCCCCCCCCACTCCCCGAAAGTCCCGTAAGCCCCCTTCTCAATTACTTCCAAATATAGACTCCTACCCCTTGCATGTTGTAGGCACGACTTTCAATTCCATGTCTTTTGCTTTAGTTCCTATAGAGTTCATCTTTGCAAATGAGTTAGTTCACAGGATGCAGATTGGTCAGATGCTGGGGGTAACATGAAGTAATGTTAATAGATTTACCCATAAGGTTGGACCAACAAAATAGAAAACAATATTTTCAAATAGTATGGGAGAAATGGTGATCTATTAGAACAGGAGCAGTGTAGTTCATTCATAATATCTGTTAACAGAACATTTTGGCTCTAAAATTATAAAAAGAACAGAACCCAGTTCCAGATATTTTGTTTGGGGATCATGACAACTCTGAAGAACTCTATCATGTAATTTTGGGGGTTCTTAGGGGACATTATAGAGTTCGATTTAGATCCTTGTCTCTTTTACTTAAACATAAAGACACAAGCTAAAGAAGGAGTATTAATGTAATAAAATACACTTGAGCTTCGGGATTAAATGGATTTGATGACGGAGATATAATTCAGCTTTGTTGTGTATTAGTTCTCATTCCTGGGCATGCAGAGGGGAGAGATGACTTACTTTCTTCAATCCATTAAAGCTTTTTAAACATAAACTAAAACTCAAGTAGAGGTTTTGATCTTTAAAGTGTTATTCTGCAGGAAGAAAGTGCATTTAGCAGCACCTCATATTCCTAGGGAACAGATTGGTTGGTTCATGATCTGATAGGATTTTAAAATAGGCCAGGGAAATATCTAAAAGACTCGAAGAGAACAGTGGACAACTTTATCTCTTCACTGAGTCTGGACAATTAGCTAAACAAACAAAGGAAAACAAACAAAACTGGTAAATTTTGAAAGCCTGTAACCCAGAAAAAGAAGGCAAGAGATCACAGCTTCCTGCCTGTATGTCCATATTAGAACAGATAGCAGGTAGAGGTGTAGTGTGTTGATCCTCAGTTCCTCCTTACAGAGTTAAGATCTTCCCAGAACTCCTCTTCTAACCAAAATTAGAAGGTACACTAATTTCTTAATGTGAGACTGTAGTTTACACTCTTGACTAATAACTGAGGGACACTGGATGTCAATCTGCTAAAGAAGAGACCCTTAGTTCTGCTTATCTTTTTATCTGAACCATGGATATATGCAATTAGCTTAGAAATTTCATGAAAATATATTATTGCAATATACTTAACAACTCAGGAATTACTGATAATACAGTAAGAAGTTTAAAAAGACATCCTCACAGTGTTTTTTCTTTCTACCATAGAATTTCAGCATTCCTACATTAATCTTTAGCCAGAAGCATTATGTGTTAATTACAGAACAGGGGAAATCTTACATTCATTGTCATTGACCTCCCAAGTAGTTTGCTTTAGGCTAGTATTTTTTGTCAAATATTTACATTCTTTTATAACAATTCTAGAACCATGATGTTAAAGTGTCTTGGCTATTCCATTTATGTGAATAGTTGAGAAGAATTTGTAAGCTTGTTTAATAAGAAGATAAACTTATGAACATTTGAAATGTTCATTATTTGATTAAGAAGACTAAAGATGAAGCAATACAAGCAATAAAGGTAACAAAATATCACAAACATGAGGGGAACACTGATCATTGACATCCACTGTGGTACTAGTAACTCCTCAGCCGCAATGTTGACAAAGGCAGAACTTCTTTCAATTCACAATTTAAATGAAACTAGTTAATGTATTTTTCTACAGAAGAGTTTTGAATATTACATAATAGATGTTAGTTTCTAAAATTCAACCTGTAAAGAAAATATTTTCTAATGCCTTTGTTTGCATAAAAGATGTGTCAATATAATTATAATTCGATTATAATACAATTCTAAGATAGAGTCTCTTTCTATCTAGCACCAGAGAGATATCAAACAGAATTTACACTATGAAATAAACTGCTGAGAGCCAATGCGGACTATAGTGGACAAGGAGCAGCACTTCCAGGCACACCATATAAAGGCTTTGTACTTATGTGTCTGGAGCAGGGATTTATGATGGAGAATAATTTTCAGTAACATGCCATTTACTACGTGACAAACCCATTTGTGAATGTTTTATCAAAATTAGATTATTTTATGCATATTTAAAAAAATTAATTCTTAGAGCAGTACTGGGTATGAGATTTTTACTGCTTTAGTGAGGCAAAAGGATGCAAAGCATGAATAACTAAACAGGAGAAGGTAAAAGCAAAGCAAGCACATCCTGAGAGTGAATACCAAGACTTCTTCTGCACCTGTACAGTCACCGGCTCTGGGAGGGTAGAAGTATCATCTACTCTAGCTCTGGCTCATGGACACTTGACCTTGTGGTCTGTGCTATCTTTAAGTTTTCCAAAAGGGGATATTCAGAGTCCAGACCACAAGTATTCCTGCCTGCCAGCCTGACCTTGGTCCACAGGATTAAATACAATCACAGATTTTATCGTATATACATATCACATGGTATAATTTAGAATCAGGATTTCTAAAAATACAGCAGTGGAAAATTCCTACTGTAGAGGTACATATAAGTGAGATGCACTAAATAATTGAAAAGCTCAATTCAATAAGTGATGTACATTCCATACTGTGTTTTGTAAAAGAAAAATACATATAAGAATGTTTTAATTATATAAATTACAAATAGTTTTGACATAAGGGATTATTAATGCAATTTCTGTATCCATCAGAAATAAACTGCATTATTTTGGTATCTTAATAGATCATCCAGGAAATACCTACTTTCAATGAATTTAAGCCTACCACACCATAAAGGCTTGTCACAAGCTCTACATGTGGTTACAACTAGTCTGTAACACCGATGATACAAAAGCATACAAAAAGAAATGAACATGCATCTACTAAATACTGCAAAACTATACCTCACATTAGAGAATGAAACATTTAAATTATTCAATTGGTTGTAATCATAAGGTAGTTTCTTTGTCATACCTACAGGTAAATTTACCAATTGTGAAAATTCATTTTCAAACGTCTTCTTCTCATGGGAAGGTCTTTAATGTAAAAGAGGTGCTAATGTTTCAAAACATTGGTATGTAATCCTGTCCCATTAAATATATAAAATGTTATAATTATATTTTGAAATATTGAAAAGTGTAATAGCCACAATGTGAAAGACATACTTCTATGCTTTCTCCATAGACATGATACATTAATGTGATTAAAACAGCTTGTAGATGAGCTTCCGTAGAAACATACATGTTCCTTGAAACACTAAGTTATGTTATATGTGTTCTTACTCCAAAAGGGCCTGCAGATATGTTAGGAGATTGTGAATAAAAATAATATATAAATATTCAGCTTATAAAATGTCCTAATATAATGTCTAATGTAGATCTTACTGTAATGTTATTGGAGAAGTGTTAGATTTTACTTATTTTCCTATGAATGCATTGAATATATCACTCAATTAAACATTTCTGTTATTTTTGTATACAAGCATTACTTCATTTATTTGCTTACCTATTTCCGCAGTTAATTTCTTTCCCACCTCCTATGCTATGTATTAGATTTGTAAATAAAAGTCTACCTAAGAAAAAGCCTACAAGAATTTCAGCCTGCAATGAAATTATGGCATTGAGCAGTATGAAGCAATGCTGGGAAGTCTATATTAATGCTGGGTCCAGGCTAATGTGGTTCCCCACAAAGAATCAGGGTCCTACCTCACCAGTGGCATTGCTGTATCCTTACGTTTTCATTCTTACATGGCAGTGCTTACAGTTCCATCCTATCCTACCTTGTTTATATCATCGACATCTTCCCTTAGGAAACAGGATGTTCATAGGACTATAACTTATTTCCCACAACACAAATATTTGTTTTCCTTTCTAAAATAATTATCTCGGATGTGTTGTGATTTTTTTCTTATTTTGTTGAAAATAGAGTCTCTTCTCATAAAATATACCCTGATTACATTATAGTTTTCCCTTCTTCTAATCCCCTCAGTCCCTCCCTATCTACACTCGTCTCTAGATCTACTCCCATTCTGTCTGTGGAGAATGACTGGGTCTTTGACTCTTAGGTGTGCTATTGGGTTGCCATGTCTAACTTCAGTATGAAAAAATGAATATTTTCAATATTTTGTGTTTACTCTTCTTTTTATGGTATAATCAGATCATACCTTTCCCTCAACCTTTTTCATCAAGTCCCCACTTTACCAAGTGCCCACACACATATTTCACATTCCTATTACAGGAGAGGCCTATCTTCCATAAGTTTAGGGAACCAGTTTCTCTTCTTTTTTAAATAAATTGGGTGAAAATATGAAGGAGTAGGAAAGGGTACTCTATTGCTTGGTGGTCTCTTTTAAAGAGGAGATGCAATCTGAAAATGACAGAATGCTTTCTTTTTCTTGTATCAACAAACCCCTAAGCATAACCCATTGGCAACTGTCATTAATATCCTCATTTTATTTTTTATTGGTTATTTTCTTTGTTTACATTTCAAATGTTATCTCTTTTCCCAGTTTTCCCCCCTCCTCCCTGAAACCCCCATCCCATCCTCCCTCCAACTGTTTCTACACTCCCACCCATCCCACTTCCACCTCCATGACCTCAATTCCCTTACACTGGGGCATCAAGTATTCATAGAACCAAGGACCTCTGCTCCCATTGATGCCTGACAAGACAATCCTCTGCTACATATGCAGCTGGAGCCATGTGTACTACTTGGTTGGTAGCTTAGTCCCTGGAAGTTCTGTGGGGTCTGGTTAGTTGATATTTGTTGTTCTTCCTATGAGGTCACAAACCACTTCAGCTCCTTCAGTCCTTTCTCTGACTCCTCCATTGGGGACCCTGCCATTGGAGTCCAATGATTGGCTGCGAGCATACGCCTCTGTATTTGTAAAGCTCTGGCAGAGCCTTTCAGAAGGCAGCCATAACAGGCTCTTATCAGCAAGCATTTCTTAGCATCCACGAAAGTGTCAGGTTTGGTAACTGTATCTGGGATGAATCTCCAAGTGAGACAATGTCTGGATGGCCTTTCTTTCAGGCTCTATTCTACACTTTACCTCATTTTAAAGTACACTGTAAGCAGGCAGTGGCGATGCACGCCTTTAATCCCAGCACTTGGGAGGCAGAAGCAGGTGGATTTCTGAGTTCAAGGCCAGCCAGCTCTACAGAGTGAGTTCCAGGACAGCCAAGACTATACAGAGAAACCCTGTCTTGAAAAACAACAAAAAAATATACTGTAGATTTTAGAGATGAAAATACATCAGTGTTTGAAGATATATGAAATGAAATAGTAACATAAAGATATCTTGGTGTGGAGATGGTTCAAACATATTGTTCTCAAATATAAAAATAATTATAAAATACCTTGCTTATTATATTTTAGGAACCTGAGTTTTTTGGTCATAGAAACCAGTTTTGTGAAACAAGGAAAATATGACAGATGGTAAAGCCACAGATCAGGAAAAAACTTCTGGTTTAGAAAACCTCTATAATTTTGACATCGGAATGATCCTGGTTTCTTACAGCAGAACCTTAGGAGGAAGAGTGAGTCCCTGTGGCTGCAGTTTATTACTGGAAGTGCAACATCCTACATTCTAATTATGGTTACACCATTACTCACTGTCTCTAAAGTAGTAAAAGAGCACTGGCTAATGAATAAATATTGACACAATGTTTTCAGAACCCTGTAGAAAGCACACTGAGCAAACATCTATTGTCACCAGAAGTATTTAAAATATTGTTATTCAAATATCAGATGGCCAAAAATATTAAATGCAAGAGATTTTTCTTTTTTTTTTTTCCAGAGTGGACTTTTTAATTTTCTCATTCCTTTCTTTTTTCAATTTCTTTTTATTAGATATTTTCTTTATTTACATTTCAAATGTTATCTCTTTTCCTCATTCCACCCCCCCAAAAAAAACCCCTATCCTATACCCCTTTCCCCCTGCTTACCAACCCTTCCACTCCAGCTTCCCTGTCCTGGCATTCACCTACACTGGGGTACCAAGCCTTCACAAGATCAAGGACCTCTACTCTTGTTGATGTCTAACAATGACATCCTCTGCTAGCTATAAGTCACTCCATGTGTACTCTTTGTTTGGTGGTTTAGTCCCTGGGAGCTCTGAGTGTTCTGGTTCTTTAATATTTTTGTTCCTCCTATGGGGCTACAAACCTCTTCAGCTCCTTGGGTCCTTTCTCTAGCTCCTTCATTGGGAACCCTGTGCTCAGTCCATTGGTTGGCTGTGAGCGTCCACTTCTGTATTTGACAGGCACTGGCAGAGCCTCTCAGAAGACAGCTATTATCAGGCTCCTGTCAGCAAGCACTTGTTGGCATCCACAATAGCATTTGGGTTTGGTAATTGTATATGGAATGGATCCCCAGGTGGGACAATCTCTAAAAGGCCTTTCCTTCAGTCTGTGCTCCACACTTTTTCTCTGTATCTCTTCTAAGAAGGATGGAAGTGTCTACTCTGATCTTCCTTCTTCTTGAGCTTCATGTGGTTTGTGAATTTTATCTTAGGTATTCTGAGCTTCTGGGCTAATATCTACTTCTCAGTGAGTGCATACCATGTGTGTTCTTTTGTCATTGGGTGACCCAAACTGTCAGTGTATAACTGCAGAATACAAAATGGTAGTTCTGATTTTCTCTAGATAAGTATCAGAGAATTTCTGAGAGTGTAGACTTATCTCAAAGTACAGCTTATGAATCTTTCTTTGGATTACTATGTCACAGTTCTTCGTACCTTTGAACTTCCACATGGTGAATGGAAATTTCTTGAGTGTGCTGTAGAAATATCATGCCGCTAAATGTCTACCTCATATTCATTGTATACTGGAAGTGAGGTGGATTTGATAATGGTGACATTAAGCAAGTACAGCATCTGACCTTTGGAATGAGGAACTTCAAATCAGAAGATTAGTAGAGGTCCAAAGTTTTCTTGCCACCTGTGACCTCACAGAGAATCAACCTAAATAAATGAACTGTTGGCTATGGATCCACATGACACAGGAAGTGAACAAGCCATGTGCTGACCCTGTACATGACAGTGTCGTCAGAAGAAAGGTAGCAGTCGAGTCTCTGAACACACGGAAGATTACTTCCATCTCAAAGCCTTAGGTGACTTCAGTGTCCCATGCCACACAAATCACAGGACTATTCACTATTGCATGTCAATGAATTCAGAAAAACCATGAAAGTAAAACATGAAATATCATCCCATTTCATAAATATCAAAGATCACTTTTAATCATGTATGAGCATATTTTCCCTTCATACATTTATTAAGGTGTATGACTCATAAACAATATTAATATTGTAGAAACCATTTTCTTTTGTTTTGATAAGATACCTAGCCTGGATCTGCAACAAATATATCCAAGGATAAGGGAATGAGTACCTTTATAAAAGTATTTTTTACTTCTTTCTGAATTCTATATTCATTAAATAAGGATTGGTATACCAAAACAAAGCAAAAAAAACAACATGAAAATAGAAAAGAGAACATCACCAGATACCATTGAACCTCTTCTGGGAGACTCTAGCTATCTCCGTAAGGATTGTTGTAGAGGATTTTGTATTCTTATTCTACAATGAATGGCCTGCATATCATGGATAGTGTCCACATATTTATGAATTTTAGTATCTTAAAGCTCACTTGACTATGCTGCTTGGAATTCTAAAAATATACCTGGAAAATTAATGAGATGAGAGTCCTCTCTATGTGACAATGCGTTGTAGTCTCAGTTTCTTTTTCCCTTAAGGAAAGATGTAAGTATCCAGCAAGTGTTTGATGAAAGTTTGACATTTATTACTTCCTCTGTCCCCCTCTTCTGCTGAATGTAGGTCTTAGATGATTTAAGAGGACTGAACCATTGGCAGCTATAACTCCAACATCGTTAGTCAGAAACTGAAATCCCCATGTTACCTTTTGATTTGTGGAAACTTGTGGAGACACTGCTTTCTCTAAATGATTTTTGACAGTTTGTTAAATCCCCTTTCAACTGTCTTGGCTACCCAACTCTGGAATAGATAACCTTGGGGAAAAAAGAGAGAAATAAAGGAAAAAACAAGGTAATACATTACCTTTTGATATTGGTTTTTCCAGTGTCCACTCCTGTTTCAACAGAGACGAGAAATGTCTTAAATAGTCTGGCTGCATAAGATGCTGCTTGGCCCAACACTACTGAGTTTTCCACTCAGGGAAAAAAGTCATTATGGGATTTAGAATACTTTTCATTTATGTGTCATAAACAAGTTTAAAAATAACACCAAAAAAGGATGTTAACCATATGCCGTCTCACAGTTTGCGACTAAAGGGGATAAAGTTACCAAAGTTCCCTCAAGTCCTTTGAACTTGAGAGCCAGCATGCATTTTTCCACCCTCTTATGCTCTATGATAAACAGTAACCCCTTCACTATTCCATTGACATGTGTTGTAGGCTCCCTTTGTTCAGCAAACATACTACATCATATCATTTTTATTACTGTAGCTAATGAGAACACTCCCAAACAGATGCTCAAATTCACTAGGCTCTTTGTTTTTGTTAGATGCCTTTTTAAAAGCAATATTTTTAGATAAAATAATGATAGAAAATTATAGCTTTAGAAGAACCAAAATATGTGAACCTCAAAGCAATAATCATTTAACCTGTATTGTTACCCTGTTTTAAGAACGCATCATTTTATTGCTTAAAAAAAGTCAGAGATAGAACATCCCCTATGAATAACAACTTTAAGTGGTATAAGACATAATACCCATTGGATTCTGCTCTGTCTTACAAATGCACACACCATTTACATAGGTTAACTATAGTCATGTCACATTCTTCAACCTACCACAGCATCATTTCATGTAAAGGAAAATAATCATGCTTTCTCTGTTTTATGTATACTTAACAAAATATGGAAGTTGAAAATGGGCATGATCAAGCACTCCAAGCGTTGAGTAGTATTTATTTCTCTACATCATCTCTGCCACCCCATAAACCACATCACCTTCAAACAATTCGAAATGCTATTTGTATATTACATTTTAAGCATGTGCTGTGAGCAAGGATGATAAATCTCTAGAAACTCAATAAATTTAAATTAAAAAGTGATACAAGCGAGACTGTTTCATCTGTCATCATAATAAAGAAGACATTAAAAATATCAAAGTCTTGCCTATTTTACCAGTTGGCATTTGTTTAAAGGATCCGAAAACTTCAATGTGGTGTTACTGAACATTTCTGGTTTCAGTTTTGGAGGTTGCTTGGTATGGCTGATAAGCTATATACCATCTGACTTCTACATATTTGTAGCATTAAGTCTAATAATGACATTAATGATGAATGCAAAATTGAAGGTAAAAATCTAAAAAGTTTTGCAAGTAACAGAGATGAAAAAGGACAGAGAGAAGAGCATCCTCTGAATGCTTTCCAGAAGAGATCAAAGAGAAGGGAAAATCTGAATGCTTCTGCTAGTTTCAGATTTACTTGGAGGGATGGAAGAGATGTTATGTTTGTTTCTAGAAAGAAGCCTACAGTCCTCATAAGAATGCCAAGCTCAATGTACACAATATCTTGCTCTGAGAAAGCTCTGCCTTTGAGGCAATCTGCATAGACATTCAGGGTGCCCAAGTCTATTTTCTGCAATCCTAATATGTAAGCTTTGGATTAGTCAGCTGTAAAATTATGGTAGGACAGCAAACTTACAGAAACTTCTTCAATATAGTGAAGACTAATATATGTAACTATCAAAATAATATCCACATTGTGATAAACATGTAAAAATCAATGATTACCTGTTGGGTTAATATTAAATTATGTTTGATATTAACATAGCAAAGGCTTCATGCTTAATGAAGGGGATCTCTATCTTTAGTATGGTTCTGGATCCACATATTAATTCTGACTTTCTTTTTCTTACAATTACTTCAGAAATTTGAACTTGGTTATGTGCATTTGCTTTTAAAATAGACAACCTTTCAATCATTTTTACATTAAAATTTGAAGATGATAATTATAAATAATCCTGGTATAAATCTCTACGAATGACTCTTGCTTCACATGTACAGGTCAAGCGACATGCTCAAACTCTTCACACAAACAGGGGAATAGTTAAAATTAGCCCAGTAATTAAACCTCCGATTAGAGGCATCACATTTCGACAAGTGGCTGATGACTATAAGAAAACACAAGGCTAACATTGATGTTCCTGGCAATCTTTTGTGCCTTGGTTGTATCCTAAATACCTGGCATGACCCTCTTGTGAGGACTTGCTAATTACACTTAAACTGCTTCAACTTAGTAATCAATCGTCCATAACAGAAATGTTCATGGTAATTAAGAGAAAGGTACCTAGAATTAAGGATTTTTGTGAAACGAGTATTATAGGAATTTACCTTGGAATACTATAGATTGCTGTCCTATCACTTCAGATTTCAAGAAGCCTCTAAGCTGCTCTCGATTATTCACTATTTGTTTTAAACTGCATCACTTAGGTTTCCCCTTGTCACCCCTCCTTACAGCCCTTCAAATAATTTCCTGTAATTTGCTTCAACTTTAGCACCAATGTCTCTCTTTCCCATTTTTTCCCCCTTCATTAAAATGCTATTGCCATCTTAAGGAAATTCATTGTCTTTGTTCTTGCACAGATGGCAACTTGCCTCTTCAGTTCTTTGGTCTCATCTCCACTTGACTCAACCTCAAATCCCATAGTCACATCTGGGCCTTGTCATCACTAAAAAGGCATTTGGAATGGAGATGGAAATGACTAAATGTAATGTTCCCTAACTCCCCCAGATCCTGCATTCACATTTGAACAGAGAAGTCCCATTGCTTTTTCTAACAGAGAAGTTTGATCTCTTTATTTTCTACATTGTGATCATTTTTCATCTCTTGACTCTGTGCCTTGGTTAGCTTATCAATCACTCTTATTATAGTATGCTATTTCTCCCCCCACAGCTGAGCTCCCTTTCTATCTCTTTGCCAAACCCCAGTCTTGGATCAGGTAAAACACTCTGTCATCTCTATGCTCCCATGAGAACTACTAGAGAAAAATCACAGATCAATGGAAAGTGTTAACTGTGCATCTTCAAGATGCCTAGTGGTACCCAGCTATAGACTGCCTAGGAAGGCTTAAATCGTTCCTATGTTCTCTGAGCAGTTTTCTATAGCTTATGTCTTTGTCATTCTTACATTATATGTAGTATTGTAGTATTTCTTACAAGAAATACTAAGCACCAAATAACTAAACTAAAACTGACAGCTGACAGATGAATACAACTGTCACAATGGTTTAAGACTAAATGAGTTTCCCCAGGATTGCTTATGTGGAAGCCAGTTAGGATACTTAAACATAAGGAGAATGGTCACTATGCCTCCTCTAGAATCTATCCATAACCCATAGAAAAAGTAGGCTCCTGTGTGCTTCTTCACCATTCATGATTTATAATTTATGTGTTATTTGAAATTATTTAATACTGAGTAACATATTTTATTGTTTTCGCTTACCTTATCTAAAGGGCATCACAGGTACAAGACCAAGTTCTGTTGTTTTTGTTTTTTGTTTTTTTGTTTGTCTGTTTTGTATTGTTTTTACTGTTCTCAAGGTAGTCAGAAGAGAATACCTAGTACTTGAGTCGTACCTATATATTAAGATTTCAGGAAATCCTACAAAATTTGCTCTGAGGATAAAGTAAAGTGTTGATACTATTCAGGGGGGATACTGGTATGTAGTAGTGGGTGGATCAGGGGATAAGTTTGTTGTATAAAATACAAGTGGTCAGGTAGGACTTCTGGTCAATGGACAGAGCATCATACTGTAAGGAAATGAAGCTCTCTTAAGTCAGAGTCTGGCTCATGACCATTTCCCTGTCTTCACTAAAGCATAAATGTCTTCACTTAGGATAAATGAGAGCATGACTGATGCTGGAGTCCTTTCTTGGGCCATGTGTACTGGCTTCAGGTCCTCGTCTCCACTTGGAAACAGACTTTTGGCTTCAGCTAGGCAAGCAGCCCCTCCTGGCTTCTAACCTGCTGCTTCTCAGTTAGAAGGTCCAACCCAGCTGCTTCCCTGATCACTTCCAATGCGCCGCACCTTGGATTAGCAAATGACAATTTTTATTGTCACCAAATGTGGCCGAATACCAGAGAACCACAGCACTGATAAAAATTTTAAAAGCTGGTGGCATAGAATAAAGATATCAGAAGTGATATGGAAGGTATCAAAATGTTGAAATCCAATCCATATGTCTATTGTTGCACGAATAGCTATGATGCAGAGTTTATCTTTGTTCTTATTGATGCTGGAAAATTATTAAGAAAAAAGAATATGCTTTATGAATATTATCACTACAAGTTCATCTCCATTTATTAAAAAGTAATTATTCCCTCCAAGAAATTGTGTGTGAGTGTGTGTGTGTGTTTATGTCTCTGTGTGTTGGACATGCATATTTAGTTCCAAATTAAATTGAAAAGAAAGATAAGAATTAAGATATTCCAGACTTAACAAATAAGAGGTTACTCCTAGCAGGTTTGGTGGTAAGTGATTAAATAGAAAAGTAGCTCTGGAAATCTGCATTCTTTGTGTTTTTAAAATGTTTCACTGACTTTAAAAGAGTGAGCTGTCGAGTTACATTGCATCGTGAAAACAGATTAAAATGATAATGTAAAGTGCCAAGCTTGTTTTAGCATTTAAAAAAATCTTGTTGGCCTATGGCCAAAATATTTGCCTCCCAAATGTCATCTTTAGAACAATTTTTTAAGCCCACTGTGATTGTCACCCCCTCCTCTCAACTCCCAGCAGGCTCCAACAGACCTCACATAGTCTCACACAGATGTAGACCAAGAAACTGCTCATTATCAATCAATGAACGCAAACAAGCTGAAGACTGCTTGGTTCCCTCTGCTCAAGGTGGACAGCCTTGCTGCCCAAAGAGTTTATTATTCTGGGACTCAGATTGTCAAAGCCATTTGATTTTAACTTGCACAGTAGCCATGAAGGTTAGATTAAGGTTAAGTTTCTCAAACAAAATGGAAGCAATTAAACAATTAAATAATGCTACTTTTGGGGGTGGGAGGAGGGGCAGCTTTAAATCCAGCTTATCCCCCAACAAAAATATTAGTTGAACCAAAATGTAAAATTTTCAATATCTTCACGTTAAGGGGTGCATAACAATTCTTTTGATAATTCTGTATTACTATAGATCATTTAAAAATATAACTATAGCAGGATATTTCATATATATCAGAGTACTAACAAGTCAGAAGTATTCTATTTTGTAAGAAGATACTAGAAGCCTTCTGCTATCTGTAATTTATGATTAAATGGCAAGTACATTTAATTTGAATATGGTCAATGAGAAACATAACCAATCATGGATTTTAAAAAATTATATAAAGCAATATATAAGCATGAACTAATTTTTATCTACTTCTTTTATATGTATCTATATGTTTATATGTGTCCACATGGATGGTAGTATGTACATGCACACATGTGCATGGGCTTTTATGTAGGCTAAAGGTTGATGGCATATGTCTTAGCTGTTTCAATACGTTCTCATTCTTGAACAGCCAACACTTTACCAACTGAATGACATTTCTCAAGCCCTGAAGCATAAATTTTATGCATTATTGTTATACCCTTTATTTCATTTAAATGCTAAGGTCACTATGCAAAGAATAAGGTCCCTTAACAATTTTAAAACCAAAACATGAAGGTAAAAATATTATGTGATGTATCCAAGGCCACATATTTAATAAGAGTTGGTGTTCCTTGAAAACCATTGGTAATTTTATATGCTGCAGACTTTAAGACATGAGATAGTCTCCTTTTATTTGTCATTGGGTTTTAGTTTTATGTGTAACAAAATATTATATATAAATACATACATATATTCACATATATGTATGTATTTATATATAATATATGTATATATATATATATATATATATATATATTAGGTGGCATTCTTAAAGAATAATGTTTTATTCCTACTAGCAACAGTTTAGATCTTTAAATCAGCAATGTGAAACTGGGTGTGTTAGCTACAATTACATATGTTAGCAAAAAATAAATTAGACATGTTAGATGGCAATCAACACAAAGTCCTTCCTTTACTAAATTCCTTCTCTATCTTGATCAACTTTACATCTCAAACAAATATTCCCTGCCTGAAGGAATCTAAAAAGAGTTTTGGTGCTGATGATGGGTGTGTTTGAAGAAAGACCTCTTCAGAAATGCCTCACATTCTGCGCACACCACAGCTGCAGGATGTGGAAGGAACACAGATATTTTAAAGGATTGTCATCAGACAGAGATTAAAATCTCTGCCTCCTCTGAAGCAGGGAAGAGCAGCACTGAGCTCTCCAGACTATCACACAGGATGGACACATATAGGTTTCCCATCTTGAATGAGTTTAGAGCTTAGACCCCCAGATGCCAGACACATATGGGCTTCTCTGACCCAGGACACTCATAAGGGAACAACTGGTCAGTTTGAGGGATAGATAGCCTACGATTTTGTTCTATGAAGGCTTGAAGCCTATTGCTGGGCAATGAAATATATTTTCTAACTTTATTTTATAGTCTCCCTACCCGACAACCCATCCAACACAAGATATATATTTTGAGAGGGAAGGAGGGAGCAAGGTTGGAGAGGGGAAGAAGAAGAAGGGAAGATGGAGGAGGGAGGGACAAAGGGAGAGAGAAAGTAAATTTAGAGAGTTTTCTTTTACTAGATTGCTTAGAGAAAACCTTTAGTACTGTAAACCATCGCTGACATGCTGTTTATTGAAATGCGTCTGACAAAACTATTTTTACTTTTAAAGATAAGTAAGTTAAAAATTGCAGCTTTGTATCATTAAACAGAGTAAGCAAGATAGACCCTGAGAGATGCTAGCATGTATTATCTGTTGACACACAAAGACAAGTGAATACTCCATCTATGGTGGATTATTTCCCTGATGGCATACCACCAACTCCAAACTGAACAGTGGTTTCACTGTCCCATTGGGCCTGCAGGATCTGCTTGCAGAGGCCCCGAAAACACATGCATGAGAAGAAAAGCACTCTTAACCGTTATTATTTGTGGTAGGATCAAGAATTTGAAACATTTTTAATGATTTTTATCTTTTAATCTTGGGCTTATGTGTGTGAGTAGCTGGGGGAATCTACTTATGCAACTCCAGTTATTCAGTGTAGTTGAAAGTTTTGGATCCACTGGTGCTGGAGTTCCAGGCGGTTGGGACCTGACCTTGGGTACTTGGGAGAACATTATGGCTCTTAACTGCTGAGCTATGTTCCAAGGCCCATATTTGTTTTTTGAGGTGATAGGCACACACACACACACACACACACACACACACACACACATACACGCATATATGCACATATTCACACATACATACATACAGAGGAATTTTTCATTATGTGATTATGGGTGATGGCAAGAAATGACTACTTTGCATTACAGTGCAATATGGATCATACTCTATCCAGAAATCTCCCTGACAGTGACAAGGATGGTTAGGCAGCCAGTTCATATGGATATAGTCCTGAGAGGAAATCATGCCTGACGAATCTTGAGGATGTAATCCAAAGTCAGCTTATTTACTTTCTCAGCACTGAGTCATCACCATCTGTAGCTCTGATTTTCGTCTGAGACTGTTACTTCCTGTACAGCATCATGCTCTGGGCAGCTACCCAGTGGTAACGTGATGGGAAAGGGGTAGACGCTCTGGGCTTACACTTATCAGTTTGAACAGTTCATTTTGGAAACGGGCAGATATACTCTCTTATTTGACCGATCAGGATGAATGTGAAACAAGATTTTTTCCCAAGAAGATGAAACTCATGCATAGGAAGCCCAAAGCAGAGCAATGTACAGATATCATCAAAACCTAGCTTGGTGAACCACTGAGTTTTATTGGGGCTACTTACAGAACATAAGTGAGAGGGTAACAAGAACAGACATGAGTAAAGAACAGATACCTCACCAAAGCCCACCTCAGCATAAGTGAAAGTTCACCAAAGAAAAAGGACCGGGGGTTCAGGGTACATCTTACAAGCAGCTCAAAAGATTGAAATGTTCCCTTGATAGGTTAGTTGGTAGAAGCAACTTCCAGGCAGCTAGTCTGGTCTCAAGATCTTCTTGATATCTTGACTTGTCTGAGAGTGACTCTCAACAGTTTTTAATTGTTTACTGTTGGGAGCAAGAGGGTGTAGTGAATCTGGTCAATTTCAGGGAATTCCTGAAGCTTTTGAGTTGTTTACCTTCTGTCTTAAGAGGCTTACCAGGAAGATGGAATGTTTTGACCTCAAAGGAAACTGCTACATGTCAGTGAGTGGTCTGTCAAAATGTGTTGTAAATATTATATGTTTTTTCACTCTATATTAACCTTCTCATTTTAACCTTGCTGTATTTTATTTTGTGGAAAGATTGTCATTTTTTTTTAGTTGCACATGTTATTGCAGCCAACTGTGTAACATCTTTTAACTCTAGAAGAACAGAAAGAGATTGAGGAAAAGAAAGTATACGTGAGTCATTTTTTTTATTGTAACTTTTTCAGTTTTGTCTAAAACAGAAAACCTGAGCTAAAAAAATGTGACTGCAAATCACCATGGAGCTAAATCCTTAGACCCTACTTCA
Organism: Apodemus sylvaticus; assembly: GCF_947179515.1. Taxonomy (NCBI): domain Eukaryota; kingdom Metazoa; phylum Chordata; class Mammalia; order Rodentia; family Muridae; genus Apodemus; species Apodemus sylvaticus. The sequence continues at coordinate 15,667,873 of NC_067473.1, read as the reverse complement.
CGTTTCTTCTGTTTTCTGAGTATATATGGTAGCTCAAATGAGAACCGTCAACCATAGTCTCAAGCATTTGAACATTTAGTCCCCAATTGATAGTGCTATTTGGGAAATTTATGAGGTATGGCCTTACAAGAAGAAGTATGTTTCTGGCTGCCAGAAAAAATTAAGAGTCTTGCCATTTTCAGGTTTCCCTCTGCTTCCGTTCTGTCACTTAAAAGGTTGGCTCTCAGCTTGCTTTCATCATGTGTATCTGCTACCTAGCTTCCTTACCATGGTATCGATCATCTCTTACCCTCTGGAGTCATAAGCACAATAACTATTTTCTCTCATATGTTGCCCTGAGCATCAATGCTTAACCGCAGCAAAGGAAAAGCCACTAATACCACATGGATGCCATAGGAACAGCCAGGTAACTGCTTCTGGTGCTATGTCTTTCTCTGCCTACTGTTGTATCTTCTCAACCATGATAGAATGATCCCTTTTCGCTATAAGCCAAGGTAAATCCTTCCATTGCTAAGTAGGTTATTTGAAGTTATATGGTCATGGCAGCAAGAAAAATAACGAAAGGCAAAGTTTTCTATCAGGATGGTTGGCACTGCTGCTATGATGAACCTTCCCATAAGGTTCATAGGCATTTGTGTTTTTGGTTTTTTGTTTTTGTTTTTGTTTTTGGTGGGGAGGAGTGTGAATAAAAGTTAGGGAGTTTAGGCTACAAACTCTGCAATGTTTAATCAGAGATCATGGACTGCTCTGGTAGGAATCTGAATGTTCCAAAGTCTGAGAAAAATAAAGACAGTAGAAGCCTTCCTCGTGAGGCCTTTAAGGAGAACAGGAAGTGGGTTATAGAACTTTTTCTTACACTTAGGCAAAAAAAAAAAAAATTCTACATATATCCTGAGAACTTGCATCAGACTGAGTTTGAAAGTAATGGGATAATTTATTTGGTAGAGGATTAAATGTAAAGGCAGAAAACTTTAAGTGCATGTTTATTACTAACTATTCTTTCATAGGTTCATAGGGGAAAATAGCAACCACTGTAGAAGAAAAATAAAAGTCTATACAATTTGTCATAGAAATAAGTTTGAACAAGTTTAAAAGTGAGACCATACACTTTAAAAAGCTACTGTAATTAGCAAAAAGAAAGCTAGAATTTTGCATTCTAGAGTATAAAGAAAGACTCCTTGACAACATAACCATAGCATTCAACTTCAGCCTTTTAAAATGCAAATCATTTAATGAAACACAGCCTAAAAATCTAAAGAGTTCTCTGCTCCTAGAAAGCAATTAAATGTTTTCTCGTGGTCATCATATGGAGTCTGTACCTGCTATCCTGGGGTCAAAAACTAGCTGTATATGCCAGTAGTTATAAAACTGAAGGCATCCTGTATGCTTCACCATCACCAGGATCTGCAACAGAGGTCCACAGACCTACTGAGACCCGGCAATGTGTGTCTGAATTGAAGTCTCAAAATAGAGTAATGTAGAAGCCACTGAATGCCACTGGGAAGGGGAAGCCCACATTGTAGTGGGAAATGAAGTATGTTGGAGATGCCAGACATGGGGAAACCCACCAAAGAAAATTGCGGACACAAAATAGAGCAATCTCAAAGGAATACTCAGAGGCTATTCATAGTGTTGCTGGAAGAAAGACTGCCCAGTTCCTTTGGAGTCCAGATGATTCCATCATAATTCCCAGATGTTTGATAAGAAGCTCAGGATTTAGGTTTGCCTATTGGGTTTCAGCCTTGTTTGTTCAGATTTTCTTTGTTATGTCTTATTCTTTCATTGTACGGTGGAAGTATGTAATCTGTTGTTCTTATTAAATTTTATTATACAGGGGATCACAGTTAAGCGATTGTTTTGAGTTTCAGAATAGACTTTGAACCTTTGAATTTAGACTGAGTATATATTGTATAACGAGATGGTCATGAATTCTCCAGGCCAGAGGCCAAATGTTATAAAGTAAATATGAAATACCCCCTGATAGATTCATATGTTTGGACATTGGGTCTGCATCTGGTAGTATGGTATGAAAAGATTGTAGTGTGGCAACAGTTAGTCTTTATACTGTGATCCTAACTTGGTTGCTCTCTGCATCTTGAGATGCAAATACCTCCATCTGGAATCATGCCTCCTCTGCCTTTTGCTCTGCCTCCCTGCCCATTGTTGATCTCCTCAAACTGTAAAGCACAATAAACTCTGTCATCCATAACATGTTCTTCCTATGTGCCCAGCAGCCCCTCCTCCCATATATTATTTTTGTCAAGTCTCAGCAACAAGAAAAGTAACTGAAATTAACCTTCTTTAAAATGAGGGCGGAGGAAAGGAAAATTTTTTGAGGTAGAGGAAGAGGGTGTATTTAAATTGATTTTGATGGGCTGAAGGAAAAATCAAGAGACTGAGTCAACCTCAGTGATTGGTTTAATATATTTCAAGTTAATTGTAAATTATTTCTAGGTAAAAGTCATAGACGGACAAATCCCTTGAATTAGGGTATATGGTTAGTCAAATAAGCTTATTATTCGATTGAGGTGATAGACAAATTATATATAATAAAGGAATTCAAGGGAAGATTGATATTAATTTTTAATATCTTTTCTAAAAAGAGACCACAATCAACTGAATTTGGGAAACTTAACACTGAGTTGGGAGAACTAATGAAGAAAAAGTTTGAAAACTCTGGTAGGATGCTAGTCGAGAACTCTAGGGTAGAAGTGATTGATAGCCACCTTAGGTCAGTACAACTGGGAGCATAGAGGAAGTAGCACCTCATTCAAAACTTCACTTCGTTTGCCCACTGACAAATACAGGATAGACACATCATTAATACAGATATGGTGACCAGTAATGAGGCATGAGGGAGGGAGGAAGTTCAAGAAGTCTGACGTTTTAAATCCAAGCAGAGGACAGCATGGCAGTATTCTTAAAAAACATGGGACAAAGAATGTTTGGTAGAGAAACTAGCAAAATCTGGTTTGTACCAACAGAATTAGAGATGACTTCAGGCTTATGTGTCCAGTAAACAGCAGGCAGTTAGGCGGGTGCCTTTGATGTTTAGGTAGCACTTAAAAGGCATTCAGGAACGATAGTGTCTAAAATGTGGAGGGGAAGTAGGTCACTAAAGACTCCATAGAGTGGGGAGGGATGAACTTGAATGTAAAACCCCAGGCAAGGCTCTGTTCAGTGGACAGGAAGAATAAGGCTGATGAAAAGAGCCAAGAATCAATGACAAATCCCCAAGTTCTACTAACACCAAGTCCCACCACTTCCCATAGTTCCTAAGATAATAGAATAGTTGCAGTCTCTTGAGATTTCACTCTCTTTTAGAGACAAACTATAGAAGAATAAAAGCAAATATAGCTAAGCTGCTAATTTACTAAAACTCCTCTTAGTTCAATCATATTATTTTCTTTTTCCTTGGTCTGTTTTTTTCCTTTCATTTTTAAGATTATAATAAAATTATATTATTTTCCCCTTCCTTTCCCTCCTTCTAAATTCTCTCCTATAACTGTTTTCAAAATTATTGGCACCGGTTTTCATTGATATTAAATGCATATATGTATATGCATATATATGTAAATATAACCTACACAGTCTGTAATGTTACTTGTATGTGTGTTTTCGTGGATGACTATTTAGCATTGGATAAGCAACTGATATGTGCATCCCAGAGGAAAACCATTTCCTCCATTTTTAGCATTCCTTAGAAGCCTACAGTTCTTTCCATAGCAATACAAATTTTTATTACAAAAATGTATATGTATTCATAGATTTTAATTAATATTAATGCAAATGGAGAAATAATAATGAAAAATAATATAAAATAATGAACAATGTAATAGTAGAAATCAATAATTAGTAGTAATTTAATAAAACATTTCAGATTCTAAATTCATGCAATTATTTATAGCTAATATTTGGCAAAACAATGAATACATTATCTGATATATGTTCATATAGAAAGTAAAGGCACTTAATATTCAAATTTATTATGGTTCATTTTACCCACTAATGGAGTCAAAATATCAGGACAATGTATATATGTAATAAGTACCTATATTCCAGTCCTCTTTAGTTAAATAATTTACTTAAATTAGTTATACACAACTAAAAACATATATGTTTGTGAAATTCTCTGATAATTATCAATTTATCCTTGAATATTGGTGAAAGTAAAATTTCTGCTTTATAGATTATACATTTATATTAGTTTGTACAAATTTATGATTATCTACATACCAAATTAATTACAAACTGTTTTCCTAGGTCAAATTCTTACCACTAATGAAAAAAGTCTGTGTTGTGCAAGAATAGAGGGAGCAATAGAATACTGGAGACATAAGAATCAAATGAATATGAGCAAAGGTTGCTTAGAAGGAAGTGTGGCAAACTTGTGAGAACCTCTTCCAAGTTATACTCTAGACAAGTTGAGAAACATTCCCCGCAAACAACACACGAAGAATCAGAGAACAGAATAACATTCCTAGTTAATATATAGTTGGAGTGAACATAATTATATGGTATCTTAATCTTAATATTAACATTTTCCTAGATTTTAGTCTTTGAAATGGCTACGCAGAACACCCAAAGGGTCAGTCAGAGCGAGTGAGGGGTAATAACACATACAGAGCAACAGGCAAAACCTGTTCCATATTAAAGATGACAGTCAGGATGCAGTGAGGTTTGAGAGTAGAATAGAAAACAGGAAAATTATAAGGACTGGGCATGTTGGAATTAAGAAAAACCAAATAGACAATACAATTAGAGCTCATTGGGTGTGTGGAGTTTGCTATATCCTAGAAGCCACAATTTAAAGGTTCATTAACCTGAACATTAAAGACCTGAAGAGAGAATGGTGATCAAAGAATATTGTGATTAAAGTAGTCATAAATCAATGAGGGAAAAAAGACAAGGTCAACGACGTGGAAGAGATAAAGGCAAAGGGTGAGTCCAGACTGAATAGTGTGGCATCTGAGGGGGGAGTGATTGGTGATAAGTGAAAACAGGCATGGAGGACTGAAAGAACGCTGGCTCTTTCTCAGACATGCACTAGGGTAGGGTTTGAGCAGCCTCCAGGGACAATGATGTCAGAATAATTAGGTTTTAGTTCACACGAGGCCATTATTCTAGGAAAAAGTATAGATTGTGAACATTTAAAATATCTAAAGTGCTAGACTTGTTGTAAGTAGCAATTTTTCTAAGTTTGCTAAGTGTCCAGAGAATGAAAACAAGTGTGATTTCATACCCCTATAACAAATCAAATAATTTTCTGTTGATATTTCATATTGTTTTATGATTATAAGGTAACTACCATACAAAGCAAATTAAAATCAACTGATCCCTGTAATCCTCAAATTGTTCATCTGAATGGGAATCTGTTTTAAGCACAGCATCTTTTAAATTCATATTGTATCAACATACTTTAGAGTAATTATTAATTTGATACAATTGAAAATTATGAATGAGTATTCAATTAATAAGAATTAACAGGCAATTGAATAAACACTAAATGTTTATTTTCTACAATAATAAATAATCCTGAAACATCCCTAATTGCATGTTGTTTTTGTACAAATGAATTTTTTAGTGGAAATCAGTCTGGCGGTTCCTCCGAAAACTGGGCACCTCACTGCCAGAAGATCCTGCTATACCACTCCTGGGCATATACCCAAAAGATTCCCCAGCATGTAATAAAGATACATGTTCTACTATGTTCATAGCAGCCCTATTTATAATTGCCAGAAGTTGGAAAGAACCCAGGTATCCCTCAACAGAAGAGTGGATGCAAAAAAAATGTGGTATATCTACACAATGGAGTACTATTCAGCCATTAGAAACAATGAACTCATGAAATTCTTAGGCAAATGAATGGAGCTGGAGAACATCATACTAAGTGAGGTAACCCAGACTCAAAAGATGAATCATGGTATGCACTCACTAATAAGTGGATATTATTCTAGAAAACTGGAATACCCAAAACATAATCCACACATCAAATGAGGTACAAGAAGAATGGAGGAGTGGCCCCTTGTTATGGAAAGACTCAGTGAAGCAGTATAGAACAAAATCAGAACAGGGAAGTGGGAAGGGTTGGATGGGAAAACAGGGGGAGGGAAGGGGACTGATGGGACTTTCGGGGAGTGGGGGCCCAGAAAAGGGGAAATCATTTGAAATGTAAATAAATATATCAATAAATTAAAAAAAGAAATACTCTCTGTATGCACACTAATAATAAATACCACTACCTTTTATTTTTTAAAGTATCTTCTCTTTGATAAACTGAATTTTTGATTGATAAATAGTTAAAATATGAGATAAAATGCAAGGGAAGCCTCCATGCTTTACCAAAAGCCCTCAGTAATGTGACAGCATTGTAATGCTCTTTTAAAAAATGTATTAGTTGTCAGGATCCTGTGTTAGTTTAGATGTCTGCGGGTTTTATTATTTATTATTATGTGAAAATCCATTGTGTATTTAACTGTTATTCATTGTCCAAAGCCAAAATTTAAATTTAACAAATTAATTAATGTATTGGTTTTTGGAGAGAGGATCTCCTCTTGGTACCCAGGTTTTGAAGTTGTAATGTAGCTGAACCCAGCTTTGAACGCCTGAGAACGCCTGATGCTTCTGCTTCTGTCCCCTGTCCCCAAGAGCGGGGTGTACAGAATACATTAATTCTGCCTAATCTCTGTTCATTGGATTTTATATGCAAAATTGAATATTAAGAAATGTCTATGAAATTATATCATACAGAATGTCTTAGGGTAATCTACATGCATTTAATCCTCATAACTCCAAAAAACCTCTATAAATAGTATTTTCTTGTTTATTTTTTGATATGAAGCCTGAAGAACAAAGTTTTTAAAAGTAAATAAATCCCATAGTTGATGAGGATGTAAAAGGTTTTTCAGTCATGTTCTCAATTGTTGCTGATTTGGCTGAGGATGGAAACTGGGTGGAAAATGTCCTTGCTTGTTCCACAATTTGTAGGCATGCATATCCCCAAACATTCATATCCCCGAATCTACATAGAACCAGAGGCAGTTCAGCATGCCTATAATCTCAGTGCAACTATAGTGAGTCAGAAGGTAGAAATAGGAAAACAAGCCTCTTAGGCCAGCAAGCCTGATATGCACAGTGCTGAACAACACAGACACCCCATCAAAAAGTTGAAAATAAGTACCAACACCCTAGATTGCCCTATGACCTTCACTGGAATTTGTGCCCACACATAAATATACACAAATATATCACAAAGACATATATGTATATATATCATACACACAACAAACACAACATACACACATACACACACATACATGAACATATATTATACATACATCATATACATCACAAACACACTTATACACACATAGACATAAACACACACACACAAACATAATCATATACACACAAACTTCTATTTCTCTGGACTTTAAGAATATAATTCTTACCAAAATAGTAAGTAAATTAAAGAAAATATTTGTTCTGGGAATCTTGATTGGTTCACCTGTATTAAAGAAAACCAAGCAAAGAAATTAGATTAGCTTGAAAGAGACCACCACCTGTTTAATAAGTCTCAAGTTGACCTGATTTTTGTCTTAGTTGCTTCTTTCAATCAGCAAATTAACTTTGGAAATTTTACCCCAGTAAAATTACAGAAATATGGGGGAAAAGTAAAAAAAGTACTGAAAAAAAGTGCACCTTAATCATTGGCCTTTTTGTAGACTTGAAATGATAGTAATTATCAATTTATTATCTCTCCTTTTTTCCTATGAAGAGACTGGGCTTGATAGCATCAAATGTTAAGTAGTCTGCACAGGAAGGAAAACTAAGAAGGGACAACAGCCAGAAGAGTGAAGATAACTAAATATTTATAAAATAGGGATCCATGTTTGTGCGGAGCATTCTTTTGCATTTAAAGAGACCTGGAAATAATACAAGCAAAAGAATGAAAATAGAAACAAAACACAAACTGAGATTTTTAAGAGTAGAAAGAACAAGTCAAGCTTTACTAAGAAAAGTTGTTGGGAATTGATTGCAATGTTTTCTTAGGTGCTATGGTTTAGAGAGACGAACCTATGAAAAAACATAAACTCAACAGTGCCAGGCTGAAAATGCTGTAAGCACAAAGGGGTGATGGTGGTTGCTAGTTGACTGTCCATTGTGCTTTCTTAATTTTGTTGTGCAACTCTTCTGTGTCTTGACAATTCTCTCTCCCTCTCCCTCTCCCTCTCCCTCTCCCTCTCCCCTTCCTTCTCCCTTTCCCTCTCCCTCTCCCTCTCTCTCTCTCTCTCTCTCTCCCTCTCTCTCTCTCTCTCTCTCTCTCACACACACACACACACACACACAAAGAGAGATGTACGCACACAGCATATACATGAAAGATAGAGACAGAGATAGAGGCCAAAAGATTAGATTAAATAATCAGTCACAGATGTGTTGAAATCTTATTTTTTTTACCACAAATTTGTACATTTTCTTTCTTTTTATAAACATTTAGTATAGATAATTACAAATAAATGTTACATATAATAAACTAAACATTTTATTTGATGAAGTTTTCTGAAGGGACACCATTAAATTTAAAGAAATTGTGTCAGTTATATGTAAAATTATAGCGTTATCTTATTCTGATTGTGTATATATGTGTATGTATGTATGCACACACATACAAAATTGTTTCCATCTTTTGTTCTCATTACTCACCTCTGAGTTTTTGTGTCCCACTAAAAATCAGGTTTAAGAACTAAGGAATCAACAGTAATTCTGTTGTCTATTTTGGGGGAGGATATTTTTTCATTTCCCTAACTGATAAAATCACTTTTGGTCCTCTGAGGTAGTCTGCTGTATCAGTAACACAGACAGACCTTGGCTTTGTGTCCTTCCATCAATCTCATAAAAAACATGTTCTTGTTTTACAAGGATATCCTTAAGGTGATGACTTAGCACAGGCTTCAGACTTTCAAGCCCTCGCTAAGTTAGAAGAATTCTCTTGTTCTTAGAAGGATGCTAAATTTAGGAGATTTATACTTTCCTCAATATATGAGTACCATCTTAGTTCATTTGAAGGAGTAGAATGAGAAATCAAAAAGTATCATTTAATTTTAAAGTGTTACAATGATATTGCACTTTGTTTTTGTGTTCTACTCCCAGAGAGTTATCTCTAAAGACATTTTCTTCATCCTGATTTCCTTCCCCTGAATGGTGACTCATACTCTCTGCCTGTCTGTTTAACCTCATGTATTCTTATTGCAGTCCTGTGAGGTGTATTATTATGCGACTATCATCTGTTGTGCTCGTTTCTTCTACAGTCATACACTGCGGGTGGACACATATTTATTCAACAGTCACAGTGACTCAGACACTGAGTTAGATACTACAACAACTAAGAAATTAAACTCAACCAGGATACATTTCCTGAGGTCAAGATAGCCACATGATGACTTAGATTATGTATTTGCAATGAAACATTCTGCTACAAGGATACATAGATTGAAGATATATAATAGATGGATAGGTAAATACATGATAGATAAATAGATGAACAGTATGTACATGTATGTATGTGTGTATGTATGTATATATGTTCCATGGTTGCTTGAATTCACTGTGAGATCTGGAAATAACCTCAGAGAAGCAGTACAGATGATGTGATTTTAAAAGTATGATTTGAGTCTGGAACTTTATTTCCAGACAACACAGTTCAGTTATGCTTACTAAAAAAGTACAGGATGCACAAGCTTAGAATACTGGAACGATAGAAAGAAGTGAGCTTTCAATGTTATTATGTTCATTGGAGAAAGGTACAAAGAATGAAAACAATGAATTTAACTTGATCTTGTTAAAGGTGAACTCCATGTAAGATATCTAAGGATAAATGGTTGCAAAAGAGAGAAATATGAGTTTGGTAGTCAGAGAAGTACAGGCCATGACTGCTAACTTGTATATATGAAGTGTAATAGATTTACCTGGAGATGTGATGAAATCTTACTCTCTCTCTTTTTTTTTTAGATATTGTCTTTATTTACATTTCAAATGTTATCCCCTTTTCAGGGTTCTCCTCAGAAAGCTCCCTATCCCATCCCTCTGCCCCCTGATCACTCACTCCCCCCCCCTTGCTTCCCCTACACAGGAGCGATGCGCCTTCACAGGACCAAGGACCTCTCCTCTTATTGATGTCTGGCCAGGCCATCCTCTACTGCCCATGTGGCTAGAGCCATGGGTCCCTCCTTGTACACTCTTTGGTTGGTGGTTAAGTCCATGGGAGCTCTGGGGGTACTGAGTGGTTGATATTGTTGTTCTTCCTATGGGGCTACAAACCCCTTCAGCTCCTTCAGTCCTTTCTATAGCTTCTCTTTTATGGAACCTGTGCTCAGTTCAATGGTTGAGCCCTCTGTATTTGTCAGGCACTGGCAGGGCCTCTCAGGAGACAGCTATATCAGGCTCCTGTCAGCAAGCACTTGTTGGTATCCACAATCGTGTCTGGGTTTGGTAACTGTCTATGGGATGTATCCCCAGGTGGGGCAGTCTCTGGATGGCCTTTCCTTCAGTGTCTGCTCCATACTTTGTCTCTATATCTCCTCCCATGCGTATTTTGTATCCATTCTAAGAAGGACCAAAGTAGCCACACTTTGGTCTTCCTTGTTATTGGGCTTCATGTGGTCTGTGAATTGTCTTGGGTATTTCAAACTTCTGGGCTAAGATCTGCTTAACAGTGAGTACATACCATGTGTGTTCTTTTGTGATCAGGTTATCTCTGTCAGGATGATATTTTCTAGTTCCATCCATTTGCCTAAGAATTTCATGAATTCATTGTTTTTAATAGCCAAGTAGTACTCCATTGTGTAAATGTACCACATTTTCTGTACATTGTTCATGTACACAACTCCAAATGTACCATATTGTGTACATTCCTCTCTTGAGGGACATCTGGACTCTTTCCAGCTTCTGGCTATTATCAATAAGACTGCTATGAACATAATGGAGCATGTGTCCATATTACATGTTGGAGCATCTTATTACATATTGGAGAAATCTTACTCTTAAAGGTGGTTGTTCATGGAGCTGGGGATGGATGTAGGTCAGCAGTAAAATCATTTCTTCTTTCTTTGTATCTGACCCTAGAATGATCTGTAGTACGAAAAAGAGAGTAGCAAAGAGAAGAAAAAACTGTGTTACTATAACCCCAACACATGGTAGGCTACCATAGGAACAATGCAACAAAGAAGTTAAAAGCAAAGTAAGCTATTTGATGAGTACCAAGCCAAGTCTACATAGCGAAATTTTATAAAAATACAAAGTTGTTTGTGTGTATGTGACTGTGTACTTGTGTGTTTGTGTGTGTTTGTGTGTGTGTGTGTGTGTGTGTGTAAAGGGAGAGACAGAGACATAAAGACAAACTCAATATTAGTTATAAATTATAACTTAGTTATTATTACAACTTAGTTATAATTAGTTACAATTTAAAAATTAGCTATAAATCTGTTAAATAGGAGATGGGCTAGAGGTCTATGATATTAAACACAAGAGGAGTAGTTTCTAGTTGGAGAAGAATTTTAAGAAGTCAAAAATATCAAATGCCAAGATTTGATATAAAATGATTTACAAATGGAGACTACAAGTGATCTTTTCAAGGCATTGCATTGCTGGAAGGAATTGGAACTTGGAGCCGAGCAAGGACAACACTGGATGCATTTCCAGCTGCTCTTCTGATGAGAGTGGTTATGAAGGCAGTGGATGCATGTGTTTTGTAGACAGTGGCCCCATGAAGGGAGTGAAGTGCATTCTCAGTAAACAATGGCCCTCTGAAGGAAGGGATACATAGTCATAGTAAACAATGGCCTTATGAAGGGAGGGAAACATAGTCATAGTAAACAGTGGTTCTATGAAGGGAGTAGATACTTATTCATCATAAATGGTGGCCCTATGAAAAGAGGATGCTGCTCTTTACTGCACTATTTCTTTTCTTTCTAAAACATCAAGATATTGACTTGAAATTAAAGAACTATAAAAGATAAAAGAGAGGAGACATCTCTAAAAACAAAGGATCTAATGATATTTCTTTCTCTAGACATATTTTATGAGATGAAAATGAATACTTTTATACTTTTTAGGATACATTTTGTTTCTTTGTTAATATTTTATAGAAAACATTCAGCTAAGCACTAGCATTTATATAATCATGCAGGAATTGAAGACTTTGAAAATTATAGGCAACACAAGACTCCAATCACTCACACACACACACACACACACACACACAAAGAATTTCAAAATAATCTATCTGGAAACCAATTTTTGTTGTTATGAGATTACATGGTAATTAGCAACTGAAGACTGAAGTTTGATAGTCACTCAAAAGGAAAGCAAATACTATGTAAGAAAATTACTATCTTTTTACTACAGAAGAAAAGTAACAGAGAGGAAGAAGTCCTTCTCTTGTCTTTAGAAATTTTATAAATTTAAACTTATAAAAAAAAAAAAAACCTTTGTAAGTTCCCATGATGGCCAATCAGCATTTGAATTTTTCCCTTTATTTTCACATGAAAATGGTACTATTCAAAAAAGACACTTGAGAATTTTTTTGCCAACTTTAAGTGAGAATTTGAAAGCAATTTTGTGACTATATTCCCATTTTGCCCGCCATGTTTAAATGTGCTAAAGGTCACAAAGGATTTACAAAGCATTGGGATGACATGAAAGAGGAGCTGAAGAACAAAAGAAACTTAAAGGAGGCGCATGCAGGGTGCCTAGCACACAGGTCTGGGAGAAAGCTGCTGGGAGGAAGGCACTGTGCATAACCTGAGGAGTTCCGAAATGGGGCTCTTGACAAAGGTGTGAGAGAGAGCAGGAAGTCCACGTGGAATGGTGCTATTTTTCAGGGCCATCCCTGTCACCAAACTGAAATGTGTCTGGCACACGTGTTTACAGAGCAAGTCGTTACAGAACATGAAAAGGAGGCAGCCAGCCTATAAAATCATCCAGGGATAAGGTTAGGGAAGTAAACATAGACCCTTCCTCTCCAGCCCTTTACACACCCAGTCAGAACTGATGCTAAAGCCTGTTCTTAGCACATTCCTATCAGAATCGGGGCTTCCAGGGGTATTTTGATCTATGCTTTTTAAGGTACTCTGGCACAAGACTAAACAGAGAGGTCATGATAGTGCAGATAGGAACTATGAATTGTACTCATTTTTATATATAAACAAATTAAGATTTTAATAAGAGGTTAAGTTTCTCATCAAAAGACAGGTATTTAAATGTAAGCTTGATGGGAATGGCAATTAGCCTCCTAAGGTCCCCAAATCTTAGGTCAGATTTATAATAATGACTGACATTTCTCGGCAATGAGATGTTCGCTCTGCCCCTTTTCCCCAGTCCTCCTAGCTTACATTCATTAGTACTAGCTCTGACAGTTCATGACATTATTCTTTACTCTGGCTTTGTCACGGCACTCTCTTGACATACATATCCGGGGCCAGCTCTCTGCATCCAGCCATAGCTGACCATAGCACCAAAGGCAAGTGCTAAGCTTATACTGAGATTATTCTTAATATAATCTAATGCCTTAATATAATGTCGTGTGAGCCTTTGTCTTACTAATTCTACACAACCTTGCAGCTACTTTTCTGTATGCACATAGTACTTACTGGCCCCTAGTAGCTAAAATAAGGAAACTTTCTAGACGAGAATTTCAAACTTCTAAAACAGGACATAATTCTCAGATAGTCCGGTGATGTATGTATTTTGTTTTTAAGCAGAATCTTCCTTTTCTACTCAAATCATAGAACACTGGTGGCCCTGTCCAGTAAGGAAACAGTTCCCACCACACGCTCCAAGTGATGGACTCATGACTTTACAGTGCTCATTTAGTTATTGGACAAATAATCATAGGTATAGAAAGTTAGTTTTTAGCAGTAAATTTAAGTTACTCAAGTAGACTTGATTTATCAGAGATAAATTGAGGAGTGAATGAATTTTCAGGCATGTTTTCCCCTGAAATGAATATTTTTCTGTTGTTATATAGTACACAATTAATACTAAGAAGTAGTTTTGCCTTTTATGTTGTTCAAGAAATAAGAGGGCAAACAATATGTCCGCTGTGTCCATGTGAGATCAGAAATCTGGCCTGCTTTTCCTTTGAATATTTATCTGATGGATTTCTTAGTTTATGAAAAGGGCTCTCTGGAATCACCTGTGCAATTTCCTGCTCTGTTACAGAAGCTTCTCCTCCTGCCTTTCCTCCCACGTTCCCATGCGTGTAAATCCAGCTGAACAGGATGACTAGTTATCATTTAGGAATTAACCTGCTAGACATAGATGCCCTTATTTCCAATGTCCTTCTCACTGCAAAGAGTAAACTCCAAGCAGTAAACAAATAATGAGGACTGAATCACTGAGGCATACTTAATGCACAGGGGTTTTAATGGCAGCTCTGTAATTACAGACAATGATAACCACCTATAAATCTTCATTTTCCAAATGTCATAGCCATTAGGAATTGAATAATGTATAATTTGTACTAAATATTTTAAAGAACATCCAGCCAAATTCAACTTGCCCTTAAATATTGGCTGCTATATATCTGATCAAAGAAATGTAATAAGATCATACCTATTTTTATACGACTACTACCATGATTTTGGTTGTACATCTTTGCCCAACGACTTCAGTCATCTTAAAAAAAAAATCACATTTGTCTTAACCAACAATTTTAAAAATACTTTGCTTCTTCAGTGGGCCTATGGCCCACTGAAGATACATTTATAGACATACAGTTTGCTACATGAACATTATTCTTCAAAATTTTATTATAGTAACTTACTACCACTTATTCCCACAACTTGATTGTACACAATTTTTTGAGTGCTTAAAATTTTCTATGGAACTTTTGGGGTCTGGCTTCTCCTTGTCTCTGTTTTTTTTTTTTTTTTTTTTTTTTGTAAAGCTTTATGGGCACTGCTTCCACATTTAAAGCAATTTTCTTCAGAGACCATCTCATAAGGGAATTTAGAGCAAATGTGTGATTTTTGACACCTTTGCTTTTCCTAACAGTAACATTCTGAATTTATGTTCCCTTCTCTCAATCTTTCTCTCCAGGGACAATGACAACAGAATTTCTCATTTCAGGTTAATTTCTTATCCTTTCCTGCTTGAATACTGATGAAGCCCCAAAAGTTAAGCATAAATGATTTTTCCTTTGGTCTCATTTTAAGATGATTCATCACTGTTTTAAATGTTCCCTTACAATTAAAATCTACCTTCTATACAATATGCATATTGAAATTGTAAGAAGCCTTTCTGTGTGGCTTCCCTTGATGCTCTCAGGGGAAACTTGCCACACAGCCAACTAATAAATAAGATTGTTTAAACTTAGCATCCATGACTGTTTAAGTGCTTCTCAGAAATTAGCCCATTAATCTTGGTGCAACAGCTTGTAAAGTAGACAGT
Organism: Apodemus sylvaticus; assembly: GCF_947179515.1. Classification (NCBI taxonomy): domain Eukaryota; kingdom Metazoa; phylum Chordata; class Mammalia; order Rodentia; family Muridae; genus Apodemus; species Apodemus sylvaticus. The sequence goes on along the minus strand of NC_067473.1, from coordinate 15,652,423 downwards.
GTATTATCTTGTTTGTGCCACTGCTTTTAGCTATTATCCAACTCTGGCAATTTAGGATTCTTCTGCAATGTTGTGTCCACATCCTTCTGGAAGCTTCTCCCACTGCCACATTGTTCCAGAAGTTTATGTGACTAGAGGTAGAGCTCACCACTCCTGGGCGAGTCTGTGTTCACTTCATACTGTTCATCCTCAAGTAGCATCCTCAATGATGCAGATGTAGTTTAGATAGCAAGGCACATGGCTGGGTATATTATATGAGCTATGAGTTGGTAAAATAGTCTTTTTATTTTATAAATAGAACTTCCCTTACTGGTTAAGAGAATTCTGTTCCTCTTCACTCACTGGCCCTTTCTTTTATAGAATAGATAATCCACTAACTATAAGACAACATCATCAGCAATAACAAAACCTTTAAGAAATCTTGCATTACATTCTAATGAATCATTCAAAGGAAAAATCTTGCTACCTCCCAAAGTATAACAGTTATTTGAGGAAATGAAAATTCTTTTCAGAAGTCTGTTAATAGTCCCTTTGCTCAAGAAGAAAAGCCCATGAAGTAATATGGGTATAAGGTGACCAAATGCTCAAAGACCAAATGACATATTGTGTGGGGTATTCTGGGATACAGCTACCACTTAGCGTCCCGCATCAGGGCCCATCTCTTTTCAGAGTATTTACAAAGCTCCATGAAATTGTATTCATTCAGTAAATATAACCTTAGAATTTACTTCTTATAAATCAAAGACAGTCAGAAAAAATAAATCAAAATTGTTTTCTAAGCACAAAATTCCCTGCTTTGAAGTATCTCCTATAAGCCTTCCAGACACTCAGTCTCATTCCGTATTTCATGATTCATTTCTTCCACAACTTCTTCCTTTTGCAGACATACTGTTCAGTTATACATACTTGAGCAGAATATAAAGCAGGTTCAACTTGTGTTGGTAATAGAGTTGGACTACCGCCTTATTACATGTGGTGTTGATGGTTCACAATCCCAAACATTAGTAGGTTCAACGGGAAATGAATGACTCAATTAACTTCTTTGTGGGTAGCTGCCAGCTGTGGGGAAATGATGTGTGTCCTAAAGGAGACATTGTTCAACCGGCGAGTGACAAATGAGTAAGCATGAGGGCACACCCCCTTCCCAGTGGCTGATGTGACAACAGATATTATTTATTTCATTGGTGGTACTTGAGAATGTGCTCAAGGTGTCCTGTATACACCTTAATGCCCATGCTGACGGAGAGGGGCCTAGCCTGGATGGACTTCGTCTACTTAATGGATTGTATATAGTTCATAATATATGTTTCCATGAGAATGTTTTAGCTCTGTGTCAATGCCCATTCATCATGATGCTGTTTGTTTTTTTAGAACCTAAATAAAGAAAAGATTATGAGACCTTGGGATCTTTTGGTATAAGTGCAAGAAAATTTCTTATAAATAACTAAATCTAGAAATTCTGAGTTATTTTGAAAAATCACCTAAGATTATTTTCTATTAAATCATATGATTAACAAAAAAAAAACTGATTCAGAGGACATAATAGATGACTTTTATAGTCCCATACATTTTTTAGTCATGTTTAAATAAATGTTAATATACCATGAAATTTTTAAAGTAAAAGTTAAAATGAATAATCAAGTTAAAGATGGAGAAAGATATGAGAAAATGTTTATCTGTTTTATTTTTTAATATTTGAATAATCTTTATGTTGAAGAATTCATTCATTTTATTTTAATATGCTAACAGAAACTTTGAAAAGATTCTTATATGTGTACTTTTAAAAATATATATTAGTCATATCTTTTGGCAAGATTTTATTCCTAACAATACCTTTGGATATACTTAGGTATTCATTTGAATAGCTGTATGTTCCACAAGTCATACTGTGTTCTAATGGTGAACTCTGCAACTGGGTTCAGTTAAGATAAGATTCCTAACTTATTTTTAAGCCATGATATCATCTTATCCGTCCTAAGGTTCATAATACCTAAAATTCTCTAACTATCATGATAATTTTATCATCTTTATTCTATATTGGATTCATATGTTGAAGACGGTTCTTATTTTACATACTGTCCTGGGAATCCTGTGCTGTATAGTTTTTAAAACACCCTTGTAACTGGCCCATTTTTTCATAACAACATACTTTAGCTTTCAATTAATCTCTCTCTCTCTCTCTCTCTCTCTCTCTCTCTCTCTCTTTCTTTCTCTCTCTCTCTCTCTATATATATATGTATATATATATATATATATATGGATAGATAGATATAGACATAGATATAGATATGAAAGTTCAGTCTTTTGTGCTGATCCTTTTAAGTAGGCTTATTTTATTCTGAAATGTTACAGAATTGTGATGTCAGAAGCATATTTTAATAAAATTTGAAAGCTGTGAATAAATATATCTATGTAATTATAAAGACAAGCTTAATTTAAGTAATACATGTGTTATATAGACATACATACAATTTATATACACACAGTTATACCCTTCTACACCCAGTCATAATTAACCATCTCTCATTTTTAACTGTTTTATCTCTTAAATGCTGTTAAGACAAAAGACATGAAAATGAATACTTAACACAGGGAAAAGGTTTATTTAGCTCATTCTGGAGGTCTAAGAGCATGGCATTGGTACTTGTTTGATCTCTTTTTGCTACAATGCAACATAGCTGAAGGCATCTTAGTGACAGTGTGGGTAAAAATATAGGCAAGTGGGAAAGGAGGTAATCAGGAGAGATGCCTGTATCCATTACAACGACCTATTCTCAAAGGCACTACCTCACTCATAGGCAAAGAACATGAATAACTTCAATAGTAAGCTAATCCAACCCATGACTCTGCTACATGTTATCACCCATGGTTCCTGTCTTCTCTCAGCACTGTCACACTGAGGATTGAGCTTTGTACAAATGAGCTTTGGAGAACAAACTTCAACCAGATCCAAAACAGATCACAGTCCTCATCATCGTTCTTTCTGGTTCATCTTTTCCTTTACAATTATTGGGAAATCTGTACTTTAGATATATTCTAAAATTAGCATTCAGTTTATCACTGACTCTACCTGTTAGCATTCCTCAATCTTTCAATGAAGATGTCAGTCTCCACTTAGCCTAACCTGTTTCCTAGCTTGCCGTAATGATAGAGTCTGCTATATATGTGTCATAAATGTTATATATTATGTATACATATATAATATATTATACACTATATATATATAAAATGTGTCAGAAAATAATTATGTAATAAGTCAATATTTAGAAGCATTTTAATTGATTTAACTGAAAATACACTGAGAACTTCAATTATGCCCCATGTCATCAAAGCCTGAGAAAGTTTGCAATAATTCCTCCTTATCTGCATTTTGAGCAAGTTTCTCTGGTCACACCAATACAGGCATTTTGAGAACTAACACACCCTAGGTGTGTACATTGCCATAATTCATGTAATAATAAAGTGAAATAGTCAAATTTTCCATAATGATTTAGAACCATTTCTTTCTATATTAGAACAAACTATAACAAACTAAAAAAATAACTGTTGCTTGTGTGGAATGTCGTCCTTCTCCCGCTTTCTCGTAAGTATTGTTTGAGAACAAGGTCAAATTCCTTAAAAATTCCTTTGCAAAGTAGCAATCATTGCCATACTTCCAAGTATGTCAAATTCCTAAAGTATTATGTGACTGAATACTCTTATTTATTTATTTTTATTGTATTTATTTCTTCTTATCTGTTCATCATTTTGTAAATGACAGGTTAGGCTTCCAGTTCTCCACATTCGATTTTGGTATGTATAAGCAAAATCATGATAGCCTGCCACCGCTTTTGATGTGATCACTGGGGAGCATACCATTTTACTCTCCCCATAAAAGAAAGAAGATATGGAAGGAGGGTGTGATATTTATAGCTTAGAGATGACAGGGATGCAGGCATAGAATCTGAAAACATATTTCAGTGTAACTACTGCTTGATTACTTCCCTGATAAGATGAGATGGGACATAAGATCAAAATGTGTGATAACCTAAAGCTCTTTGTCTCTTGACATAAATCTTGCTATTTTAAGAAGTTCCTCAGAGGTAAAAAAGTGAATTTTGACATAATGACTAGGCTGTGTTAGCAATGCAGTAGAGAATCTTGTATCAAGGCAGAAAGCCTGGTGGTCCCAAGAGATATAGTGTGACTGTGTTCCTCAGCAAGTCCCAAGAAGATTCAGAAGTACTACTGTAGGAAACGTGGCTACACTTAAGAGCTTTAACAGATTCCGTAATTCTCCAAGCCACTGAAATCTACTTACCATTCATATGATATGTATAAATATATAATTTGTTGAAAAATAAATAGTATTCCAAATATTTTTCAACTTCCTTTTAACACCAAAAGGCATACAGGTCTGAGGTCAGGTCATCATAATTGAAGTTAGGTGGGCAACGGGCTCATATAGTAGGGAGGATAGATATTAAATATAATATATCTTCACTGATGAGATAGAATTGGTTGACCAAATCATGAAAAATTGGAGAGACATATCAAAGGAAGTTACACTCAATCTAAATGTCACATTTGTATTTCCTAGGATTGTTTCCTATGTTCTTCATACATATTGACATATTGCATTATTTTACTTGACCAAAAAAAAAAATCAATATATTATCCTCATTTATTGAAAGCCAACTGAAGAAAATTCAATAAGATTCACTTTTTTAGATCTATAAGATAATTAGCGGCTTTATAGTTTTCAGTATTCAGGCTGATGTTTCTGATAATCTACCAGATATATAAAAAAATATATGTAACAAGGAAGTATTTAGAGTACCTATGTACTCATCTGGAGCAGAAATAGTTCGAAGATTATTTTATAAAAAAACTGTGACTATTAGGGATTATGCAAATTAGAAGGCTTTATTTTTACATTATAAAATAGATTTTATTTTACTTATAGCTTCATTCTTACTACAAAAGTGTAAGGGGTAGTTGTTATCTTCACAATGAACACTTGACCTTAGCCAAATGCCAAGAAACATAAGAGGATCTTTGTAAAAAAAAAAAAATGATTGAAGTTTACGTTTCTTCTTTATTCCATCCATCCTTCCTCATCTCTGTCTCCTATCTCTGTTTCCTTTCTCTCCTACCTCCTCTTTGCACTGTGGCACATATTACTTTTAGCCATATTATAACGTAATATTTAGAATCTTAAGTAAAAATTTTACAAGGGAACAAATGTACTCCTTATCACCAAATAAATCTGTAAGCTAATAATAGCAACATTGTGCCCTTTTAATCGTAGAAAAGACAGGACTTCTCAGCATCTCAGAGGGATCAGTTTTTTCTGCTAATTTCTCTTAATCTGGAAAAATATTTTGATATTTTTAATTTATTGGAGAGGGAAAATTATACTATAAATTGAATTAATTAGTTTCCTCCCAAAATATTTGTCAATGAACACTAAGTTCCCATCTGAGTCTATCAAGAAGAGGTTTCCCTTTCTGCATTGAATGCACACTGAATACACAGTACAGCTGTGCCAATCTTTCTGCAATTATTTTGAATCGTTGGCTATTTGCCCTATCTGACAGTTTGTGAACATGATGAATAATTTAGTATTCAAGCTGCTGCTGTTTTGGCCCAATTAACATGAATTACATATCCACTATTATTTCAATGGTTTGCAGCATGGGGGGATCAATGCCTTGGTGTTTGCGCTTTGTGCTATTTTTTTCTCCCAAAGTGGCTTGTAATATAAAACTAAATAAAAGATAACAAACATCGTTTTATATAATGACCCTGAAATCTCTGAGAACTTGCCATTTCATTAAATTCTTGTACACAGTTTAGATGGGACAGCGAATTTTAGAATTTTCTTGGAGTGTCTGTCCACTGGACATCCATCTATTTCAAGCATACATGAAAATTTGTTAGCATCAGTGCAAAGTTAGAGCGTCCTGCGACATTATATATTTCAGCATGCATTTGTTTGTCTGCCTAACATTACTCACAGACATGGCTCCTACACCATTTCTTTCTATTCTCAGTGGAAGAAATTCTAGTTAGTTTTCCTTGGTGCTGTTTTAATCTAAACCACTTGTCAGTATAATATCACACCAAGAACAAGAACAGACTTCGAAAAGTACTTTAAAAATAGACATACTTCAGTAGTCTGAAGATACTTCAGTACTGTATGCGGAGATACTGTCCTTGCTATTGTCATATCTATAAAAAGACTAAAGGGTAGATTGTTTCCTTACCACTAGAAGTTATTTTGAGTAAAAACTATGCAAAGGATAAACATATAATGCACATATATATGTATACATGTATATACATGACCCTAAGTATTCTCTTGGCCATTACTTTTCCAGTGATGCAACTGTATGTACTGCAAATTCATTCATTTAATAAATATGTCCAGATAACTCTTATATACCAGATACAATTTTATTTTCTAGAAATTATGAATATAAAACTCAAGGACAGCATCCCATTTGATGAAAAAAATGTCAGGTGATGCTAAGACAATTTTAAAGTGATTGGATAATGAAAATGCAACCTCATTCACAATCTAACCTTTGATTCATCTCACAGCAGGGAAAGGCCAAGGAAATGTACTCTGTAGCTCTATGGTAGACAGAGCTTATAAAGCAGTGGGGCAGGAATACTCCCCTCTTTATTAAAGTCCAAGGATGCATCTCAGAGTTTCATATTCTAGGACCTCCTCCAAGGTGAGAGGGGAGAATGTATTCAGCATAATACAGTTTGTCCTTTGTGTATTGAAAGTTAATGTCTAGCCATTCCAATTTTCTGAGTATAGGAAACTGTAATTAAAAAAATGCATTTGAAAGGAAAATACTGGCAGCTTCTTAGTCCTGATTTCATTACATGATTGACTTAGTACAAATGCAAAATTCTAGATCTTTATAATCATATTGTCTCACTATGTAGACCAATATAAAGTCAGAGATTTGAAATAATATAGAAAGCATATTATAATATAGCCTTTATTTTAGTATTAAAAATTATTGTAATTTCCATGCTTTGGTTTTACCACTTGCAAAAGTGGTATAGAACTCTTGCATTCTAGAATACTGTGGTTGAGAATCTTAAGATTTGATAAACTTAAGTGAAATCCATCACCTGAATTGTCATGGGTTCAGGTTGTTTACTTGGAAACCATAGAGTAAAATTCAAAATCATAGAACATGTATTTCTATATTAATCATATTCTCTCCTTATAAGCAGATGATTTGAAAATAAACCAAACAAGTTGTTATCATTCTTGGGTAGGGAGGGCATCAATCTACTAGCCTAGGACAACGCCCCTTTTCAATGCTGTCAATAGAGGGGTGAGTTGCAGCTACACTCTAAGAAATGGTTCTTGGTTCTTTCTCTTGGTGTCCCTCTTCATAAACTTCCTGTATATGTTTTGCATATGTATGCTTACTAGGCTAAGTGTTTGGGAAGTCTCTTTATTATGAAATATATTCAAACATTTGGAGGCAATTAAACTGTCACTCCAAAGAAGTCTGATTTAACATCGAGTTCATAGAGTCACTTTTATTTACCAAACTCTTACATTCTTGCTATTACTATTTTTCTTACCTCTTCATGTCAATAGTAGAATGCTATTACCATCTGTATAATTATATTAATAACCCAGAAATTAACATATCCAAGATTGAAAGCCAAGCTCTCTCATCTCTATTGTCTTCACAATTTTTACACAAGTAACTTCTTAACACTTTTACCAAACCATTGATACAGTCCAGATTTCAAGAATAGACTTTAATGTATACTTTTTATGTTAAATACAAAGAGAAATATTACACTTTGAGATTCATTATAGTGTTTAAGGACAAAGTATCAGGAGTCCAGATACTGGCCTTGATTTGGAGGCAAGGATTTGAAAGGAGGTGATTTGAGATCAGTCCTAAAAGACAGAAAGGAGTTTATACAAGAAGAATATCTTGGGATTTCCAACCTAGAAAAACAGATTTTGTTAGTTATTGAATTAACACTTTAAACTCTCTATTACTTTGAATATAATGTGCCATCATTTTTTCATATATGCCGCTCTTGGCACCACATTTCAGAAGGTCTGTTTAAGAAGACATTAGCAGTTTCACATACAAAAAGTGTGTTATTAACAGTGAACGTCAGAGGATACACTTGAATTAGATTACAAAGTTAAGTGCGTCTAAATGCAGTTAAATGTTCTGGAAAAAAGTCGCCAGTGATACTTGTATTAATTGCTACCAGGATTAGAATTATATAATTAAGAATTAAGGTAAACATAAGTCGGTATTTCAAGATGAGGGGGTTTTGGCACCCTTTTTCTTAATTTAAGTAAAGAGCTAAAAAATATAACTGATAAGAAAATACAAATATAGAGGAGTCTATATTTAATATAATTCCATAGAGATAAACATTTCTTTGCAAACGGTACATTCTAAGACACATAGGAGAGTAGGGTAACACCAAAAATAGTAAGGAAAGAGAAATCAGACTCCAATAAAATCTTTCATTGTTCACATGTTTTGTTGCTGTTAATTTCACTTTGTATTTCTAACAGAATTAATGACTGCTCAGGTATACACTATATATGTGCACTTGGACACACATATCCAAGTAAAATATTACAGAATGAAAAAAATTAATAAAAGAAAAGAAGATAGGATGCACAGTTGCCAGCTAGAAAAGAGAAGGTAGTTTCTACACACAAGGATTAGATTTCATTTTAAATTTCCCCACTGCCAAGGTTAAAAAGGAAATACATTTCCATTAACTGATAAAGTGGAGCATATCATCTCCTCATTAGGAAAAATCTTTCCTGGCACTAAATTCTGGAAGAGGATTTATCATGTATACCATTATTTGAGATGTTGACTCCTATAATGAATAGTGGCTTTGCAGACATTGTTAGGCTATTCCTTACCAGATCATTTGTTTTATCAACCTACATAAAAAGCTAAGAGCATAATATTACATTGTGATCAGGGAACCAATTTGTGTTTGGAGCCTTGGAGACACTTGGGAGGGTAGAATGGAGAAACAAATTCAATCATGTGGAAACAAAAAGAATTAATTGGTTCGATGCTGCCACAATGGATGTAAACCCTTGTGTGCCATAGTATCACAAAGGGTACATCTTTCAAATTTCATCATGAAACTTAGGATAAAAAAACAATCTTTAATTCCCACCTGCCTTTGAGGCTTGAGAAGACCGAAGGCCGACTCACCAAAATCAGCGAATGACAAAGTAATTGCTTATGGTGTACTGTGTATATCCAAACGGCTGCTCTGTGGACCCAATTGCCAATACTGAGCTCATTCTTTATACAGAGATGATTTTCATCCTCCTGCTTGGAACCCTGCAGGTACTGTCAGTATCAGAACCTGTTCCCATCTCTACTGACCTCCTCAAATTGTTTTCCTCCTGGCATTTCCTCCACTCCGTACCTGATTAATCTCATTTTCTTGTTCTTTGTTTCTCTCATCTGCCTGTGTCTTACTGTATTCCAGAGTTCTTTTCCTCTCTATCTTAGCCTTCACTCTCACATATATTCCTATTTTTGTCTCTGGCATTTGAGTTTTAATTTGCTCAACTGTGTATGTGTACCTAAAATCCTCATTGGTACTCTATCCTAAACCAACAAGTTCAGAATTGCTGAACTCTTTGCTGTCCCAGCTATATCTGCTCATATTCTCCAGGTATTCATGGTCAGTGGCTCTACCCATCTTGTCATAATCATGGATAAAACTGTTAGAAAAAAATCTCATTTTTCCAATATCCACCCTTATCCTTAACCTCATTTCCCCAAGACAAGCAGATTTTGGCTCCTTACATATCCAGGATTTATCTTATCTCCTCTCTTAGTATGCCGCTGCTGTGATTGGGAGCCCAGTTTCCTCTCCGTATAGATCATTAAAATAAGCTTCCTTGACCGCCTAGCTTCCCAGTCATTTCCCAATGAATACATCTTCCTCTGAAATAGGACTCCTTCTTCTTTCTACAAGGCAGATCTTTTATGATGGTCTCCTCCTTTCCATCCTCTGTGGCATTTCATCACCCACATCAAGATTACAAGCGTGACTGTAGAGATGCCTTTTGATTTGGACCCTGCTGATTTCTCCTTTCTCTCTTCGCAATTTACATCCTTTTACTGACAAAATTGCTCCCATTTCCTGCACTCACACATGCTCTCTTATTTTGTGGCTTTGTGCATTGGCTGAAGTCCTGGTGTGACCGCCTCCTCTTTCTTCAGCTGCTCTAGCTCATCATTTAAGAACAACTCAAGCAACAGCTTTGTCTCCCACAGAAAGCCCCTTGTAAAACCTCACTTGAGCTGAATGCCTATTGGTTGTGATACCTGATCAAGCAATGCATATTTTCTACCTGTATTTTTAGTATATTTTATTAATTTAGACTCCCTAAAGAGCAGGAATACAATCTTGTTAAAATATTTTCAACCAGATTAGCTAGTTCAGGGTATAAAAATGATCTCTATGTTTAAATGCAGTAAACATTTGCTGAAATAAGTTATTTTCCCAATAATATTATCTTTATCGATGTATATCTTAATAAAGTCAAATGAGAATATGGAACCATGAATGGTAAATGTTGTTCAAACACCTCTGTAACTTTTGCACCATAGTAGTTAAAGTGAACATCAGGATCATGAAATTTATGTTTATCCTAAATTATTACTATGTATTCTAGCTTAGAATATATATTATAAATGTTTTTGTTTAATGAGTTAATACTTTGACATTAAAAATAGCAAACATGCCAGGTAGTAGTGGAACATGACTTTAATTCCAGCACAAGCAGGGAGATCTCTGAGTTTGAGGCCAGCCTCGTCTATAGAGTAATTTCCAGCACAGCCAGGCTTCCCAGAGAAACTCTCTCTTGAAAAACAAAGAAATATGATAACATACATTATAAAGTATTTTAAATGACAGTATCATAAAATTAACTTGCATAACTACCTCCAAACTTAAATTATAACTTCATATAGATGAGTTTAATTCATTAGATTTTAGTCTTAAATAAAACAAATAAATATTTCCAAAATTGAGGTAAAATTTTATACTATAGCAAGTAAATGTGTTAGACTATAGTATTGTCAGAATTAGAAGGAAATGGGGATTCAGTTTATTTGGTCCTATTAGTTTATCTGTAGAGCATATTGAGGCCCTGAGAAATCTACTATGCAGCACCCTAACTAATTAATGCCAAAAGTGGGAGCAGTGTTCAGATTGGGTTCACCTCAACACAACTGTCCTGTATTTTATATATGTTCAATAATATAATTTAATAATTATATTAAACCCAAGCCTGTGCACATACCAACATACATATTTCATGCATGGAATAATCAAATAAATTCTTCTGCTGTTACTCCTACTTGATATCAGGGAGAGTAGACTGCTCATTTTCCAAACCAGTAAAAATCACTAAGAAGTTGCCTTAGAATGTTCTTTCCTGTTTTTCTATTTTAATTACAAATGCCATCAAGGAATTTGTACCAAAGTGAAAATAAGAGAAATATTTACAATTTTAGGAAATATTAAATTTCCCAGAAAGAAATTGTTGTTAAATACCCAGAAAGAAAAGACAAATTAAAATTAAAATACTATTTATTATTTATATTAAACCAATTCTCTTGGTAGTTAAATTTGAATCACTGTATAGACCACTAACCCCTTAGCTACAAAACTCACATAGTTGTTAGTCACAAGTTTAATGTTATTTTCCTGTATATGATAAATATGTGGTACTCATTTTTATAACAAAACTTAGTTGACTGTTTTTACCTTTATCAGAATTTACTATGAAGTAATAAATATAAAGAGATGGCCCACCTTCTTTTTTGATGAATTACTCTCATTTCTGACTTTAGAAAAAAAAAGTGATAAAGGTCATTTTAAAAATTAAAATTATGAGAACAGAGAAACTGCAGGAAGATTTCTTATTATTTTATTATAAATATGAGTAAAAGTAAACATGCTCAACTAAATTTTATTGCAAAAAATGGCCAAGGTCCAGTGCTCCACCGACACTTCAGATGCCAAAAAGCCCAGAGGAATTTCTATCATTTGAGATAGGAGAGAAATATTTTAAGACACACGACTAGAAAATGTCTTAGTTTAACCAAACACTTAAAATACAGGAGAGAATATGTTTTAAAGTTTATACCTTGGCAGAAAGAGAATGTTTCTGTGTGCTTCTAACAGGTAAGATTATGTTGCTTCTCCTTTGAACTAAAATCCTTGGATGGTTGGCAGTGTGCTCGCTTATCACAGAATTCTTGCAACTATAGTAAACCACCTGCTGCTAAAGCTAAATGATTATTTTAACATTGCATTACATGTACACATGTACATATTCATATAATATTTGTATGGATGGCTCTATAAGTATACACATATACATGGAAATTATGCTGGTTTAAGTGACAAATGACCCTCAGTGTTTAGGATGTGAAGATTTGGTTTCCACTTGGTGTCTGCTGGGGGAGGCTTCGGAGGGAAGAGAATCCTAGCTTGGGCAAGGAGGGGCATCCTTGCTGGAGGGAAGAACATACTTGCTGGAGGAAAAACACCACTAGGTCCTGCCTCTGACACTTTAAGGTCCTGTTGTCTCTTCTTTCCAATTGAGTTTAAAGATGCAATCTTTCTTCTTCCTCTGACCACTGTATCTGTCGCCATGCTTGCCTGCTTTGACAGATTTCCACCTCTCTGGAACCATAGCCTAAATGAACTCCTTTCTATCAGCTGCCTTGGTCATTACATCTAATCACAGCAACAGAGAAGCAAATAGACTCAGACATCTGTGCTTATATAAATATGTATACATGTGCATACATGTTTGCTGATATATACACATGTGACTCTTTATATACATATAAAGAGTGTGTGTGTATTTATAAATATATAATACCATGAGAAGAAAAACCCTTAGCCTTATTCTCCTCACCGAATCAGTGTTTTAAGGTCCTCTATTTGTATACACTCTTTTCTAGCAACAGCTGCAACTACACAGTATTTGTGAGGAAACCTAGCTCTTGTACCAGCACACCCACTGACCTCTTGGGAAAAGGGAGACACATTTTTCCCACACCTACTTAGAACAAGAAGAGGCCTTACCTCTTAAATTGTGCAACACCTGACTTTCAGCTTGAGAGAACCGTGAAAAATGAAAGTCAGTTCTATCAGACCTATACACATTGAAATTCTATTAAAGGACATTTCATCACCCTACTGCACACTTTTCTGAACATCCCAAACTAAAACTTCTTTAACTTAGCCATGTCAGCAAATAAATTATTCAACCTTTCTATGAAAATAATGACCCATTGTCTGAATGTTGTACATTGAATTCCAGATCTACCTTAATGAATAAGGAAATTTATTGAATACTTTGAACAAAGTTTTGATGGAAAGATAGGACTCTTTAAAAACACTCAAAAGTTATTTTCCTTTCTGTTTTGACCATTTATCTGAATATAACGATTTGACAGCTTAGTTTCTTGCTTCTACTCCGACATTGCACAGACAAGAGTTATAAAGGCATCCACTCAAATGTTTTGAGTTCCATCATGTGAAAGGGCCTGACCAATGGAATCACAAGGAACAGGTCATGTGAGTCTCACCACTGAAGAGTTGCAATTAAAGCTGTGATATTACATAAAGCAACTCTGAAATCTGACTTTACTGGTACCGTGAGTACGTGCACGCATGCCCCAACCCCAATCTGTCTGTACAGTGGTTTAGTTTACAGTGCAGAATCAGGGCTGAGATGCCCCTAGTTCTGTGAAACTAAGTAAAAAAAAGTAATTGCATAAAAAGAGAGATAGCTTAATTGATGCTAGATAACCTTAAGAAGTGACATATTTACTATGTTTTACATGCATCTTACTATTTCATTTGATTGTCCCCAGCCACTCATTTTTACATGTGAACAGGAAAGATCTGTACAATGTATTTCAAACTCATTTAATGAAAGGAAAAAATAAAGACTCAACAGCAATCAGAGAAAAAATGTTAGTATAAATAAAAGGCTGTCTTAACTTCTACTGTATAAACTAAGCTTTTTAAAACTCACCAAGTGAAAGGTTAGATTATTTTACTTTCTTTTCTAATACTTTGACAGTGTACATTTATCACGGTGATAGTAACATTCAAATAAATCAGATTGGGAAGAGTGCCACAGTGTCAATCATGAAGTATTTGTGAAAGCTTTCTGAAATTGCATGGGGCAGGGGAAACATGATCTTGCTTCTGGGGTGGCAAACAGCCCACCACCATTAGTTAGATAGCTGAAACGCCATGCCCTGCATCCTGTCAAATGTAACTCAATCAGCTCCACGTCAGCAGAAGAGTTTTTATTTTCATCCTGCCATGCCAGTCCAAAAGCATGCTAAAGCTTTCGCTTGTGTAAAGCTTCAACACGATTATTCCTATAAAATAATTAGTGACACTTGAGCCCCTTTCTGATGGACTCCATTTAGAGAGAAGGGAAGCCAGTTTTCTCATTTACTGAATTCATATTTGAAACACTGTATTTTTAAAAAAGGACAATGGGGTGAATTTGAAAACTTTGTGATTTTTTTCTAAACTATAAGTGATCCTGTTACCAACTGCCAGTATTTTTAGAAAGCCTTACTGTGTACTGTGTACTGTTCTTAGGCATAAAAATTACAATTTTATTCAGAAGGCAACAAACATGTTCGTACACCATGCTAATTTTAGGAATTATAATAATTAAAACATTAATGGAAGACTAAAAGTATCAGCTTAAATTTGCTCTATAAATCATGATAACCATATCACTGATCCTATGACTTAGAGTGACATTTTGTGATAAACAGATAACATGATGGTAAACATCGTCTTATATATCTGCCCCGTGCATTGACACAGAACACTGAAGGAAATGTAGAAGGGCTCCTGTTGAAGCTATTACAGCACGAATTCCACCAGAATGAAAAATTAACTTATTTACCAGCCAATCAGAATTCCCTAGAGTTTTCAAAAGCAGCATGAAACAAAGCATGGTGAACAGTTAAAACACTAAAGAGCCCTGTTGACCTATGAGATGTAATGACATAAAATATAAATAGTAGTAGGAGATATCCCTTAATAATTGTACAGGTGTTTCACCCAGTGACCCTAACTTCTCTGTTTCCTAAAGTAAAGTATGGTGCTTATCTGGGAAAATAATTTCCCCTGAAACATAAATAATAGTAGCTCATGAGGCTTGTAACTTAGGTTATTAAAACCACTCACACATTGAGGATTTAGTCAGTACTAGTCATGAGCCTTCCAGTAGTTTAAGGCTTGACTTAGCAAAAGAGACACCGTTCTCTTCTATACTGTATGAGCTGCGAAAGGTGGAGGATCTCATATTCACAGTCGGCCATTTGAGTCGCCAGCAATTTGTTAAATGGCGAAGTGTTATTCTTCATCAAACTGCAGCTGCTCGCAGCTGCAAGGCTAATTAACAAAGGCAACCTCACGCTTGCTGGTCTAGGTCATGGTTTCTGCATTCATGTACCCTTCTGTCCTCTTCACATTGTAATTTATGCCATCTCATCCTTTACGGTCAAATACATTGTACATGATATGCAAATTCCTTGGCTTTTAATACTCTAAGATGCAACAAGCCAAGAACATGTTTTAAGACCATAAAATTAATAGCAGCCAAGATCTTTCCGCATTTCAATAAACTCTCCGGTACCCACTGCAGTACTTCTTAAGAACTGTTGTATAAAAGGCCATTTTAGAGCCATGCTTTTTCTCCCCAATCTCTATAGGAACCCCTTGCTCTATGTCCAGGTCTGACACATGAGTGTCATCTGGCCACAGGATATGACTGCAGTCAGACTGTATCTTGTCTGCAAGAGAAAACTCTGTGGTGATGCTGGCTTCATGGTTGTAATTATATTTGGTTGTGGGACAGAAAACAGTGACAGGAAGCTTGATAAGGTAGAGCAGGTCTGAGACCCGGAGACTTGGTGGGGACACACCTGAGACTTAGGCGGCCCCCCACGTCCTAGAAAATCCTTGGCCTGGAACATATGCAACACTCCCTGTATAAGAAAAATGTGACCACATAGGCCCAGAACAGCGTTCTCCATGATAATGAAGTACCTAGAGGCCCTGAGGGTTTATCCAATAAGCTTCCTTTCCCAAACATCCTCCCTGCAAATAGTATTTATTCTTGGGTCTGCCCCAGAAGTTGGTACCGGTATGTATCCATTTTTCAAAGTGAACAGCCAATAAACAATTTAGAACCATGGACTGTCTCTTTCATCAAGATCCGAAGTGGGCAGCCATGGAGAAGGCATGCGACTTATCAAGCTGCCACTTAAAATTCTCCCGCGGAAGGCTTCTCTGTGCTTTCAGCCATGACTGCCACCAAACTAAAGACAATCACCACCGAGCTAAGCCAGAGCTTTCCACCAGCCTGCGGGCCCCCAACACTGTTCTCGGCTCTTCCATGACTCCCGGCAGTGTGGAGAGTGTCCAAGAGTCTGAGGTCCACCATGGCCCTGGACCCCTGACACTTCATTTGTGACTTCTTTGTGAAGTTCTTCAGCGGCGATCGGGGGCCCAGAGACCCAGTTCAGATTTCTTATATCTCAGAGAAGTGTCTCAGGGCTTCCCTGAAGCCCATTACCCGTCTAAGAAACAGACTACCATGTTTACCTTGGCCCATTCAGTTGTACATGTATTTCTCTATGTTGTTTTTTTTTTTTTTTTTTTCTTTCACTTGGGATTGAAATAGGTTTCGTGGCATCATTGAATTGACAGTGGCTAATGTAGAAGTCAATGAGGTCTTGCAAAAATAACAAGTTCTTTTAACTACCTCATTTAATTATTGACAAAGTTGACTGCATTCAGTATGTGGCTTGTAATGTTCTGAAGCATGATACACTGTAGAATGAACAAGTTTTAAAAAAATGTTCTTAATTGGGCTGGAGAGATGTCTCAGTGGTTAAGAGCACTGGCTGCTCTTCCAGAGGTCCTGAGTTTAATTCCCAGCAACCAAATGGTTGGAGGCTTATAGCCATCTATAATGATTTCTGATGCCTTCTTCTGGCATACAGGTATATATTCAGATAAAGCACTCAGATATATAAAAAAGAAAATACGTTTTAAAAATGTTACTAATTGCACTATGGAAAAACAAATATATAGCTAATTATTATTAAAGCTCAAAATTATTATTTTAGTGAGAACTTTTTATACACTTTATCCAAACACTTTTGAAAACTCAATGTATTAATAACTGTAGACACCATTTAGTGCAAAACTATCAAATAAGGCAAATGTCTTACCTGTAGAAATGTAAGCAATCAGAATTATGCCCATTAATTCACTGGGCAGAGGGCGAGACTTTGGAATACTTGGTTCTAAATAAGATGTCTCCATCAGGACCACCCCCTCAGGATTCGGTGAGCTATGCGGAAGGAAGAAAGAGAAGGTAGAAATCTTTTAAGAGCCAGAGGGAATAAAGGACACTAAGGAAACTGTCTTCTAGGCACAGTAGGACTGACTCATGTGAACTCTCACACACCAGCTCAGCATTTGCAGGGCCTGCACATGTCAAATCCGACAGAGCCCCAGTCCTGACAGGAGGAAGCGCCCCGCCCCCAACACCGAAGCCTGCAAAGGAAAAATCAGTTTTCTCCCAGAATTTCAGGCAGGTTGTATGCCCAGCAGTAGATGGTCAACACAAAATGATATTTGGGTGATTTTTTTTTTTAAAAAAAAACTGCTTTTTGTGACTTTTTTCTTACCAATCCTTTACTTTTATATTTTGGTTTCTGATTTTGTGGGGTTCTTTTCCACACGTTTATGTGCACGCGTTTGCGTCTGTGTATGTGTTGCTCATGCTTTTACTTTGTTGCTATTGTTTGTTTGTTTGTTTTCTATTTTGTTTGTTTTCTAAAAATCCAGAGGAAGGAGGCCTGGAGTTGGATGGTTAAACGGGTAGGGAGGATCTCACAGAAACTGGGAATGCCTAAATCTGATGAGAAAATATGATATGAAAAAATACGTTTATTAAAAGATAAAATAGAATCATCATTTAAAGTCATAAGTACATAGGTAAACTAATATTTTCCTCATGCCAATCTGCATGTTTTGTTAGTTTACTAGCAAAGCTTTAATTGAGATAATATAATTAAAAATTGTGTGAGGAAACAATTAGGTATTGTAGACATTTTGTGTCACTCAAGGAGATAAACAGCTATAGATTGAATGCTGTTTCTCTCTCTGACACAGCAAGGGAAGAAAGTAAAGTTGTGCCAATTGATTTTTGTTTCCCAGGGTTTAATTTTATGGATACACACTAAAAAAAAGAAAAAGTAGGAAATTGATTTTTTTTTTCACAAATCCTTGTGAATAAAAAAACGCTGCTGTTAACTAATAAACAAGGCATTTTCTAATGTCTCCCATAAACTGGCAGCTGCTGCTGTAGCCAAGGCAGTGACAGGAACATGGGTAATGACTCTGCCCCATAACAAAAAACAACAACAACAACAACAAAAGTAGAGGAGAGTGGAAAGGCTTGGCCTGGCCTGGCCAGATCAAATGGAGTTTTACATTGGAGGCAATATGCAATAGTAAAGATATTAAGGAACAGGCATAGCCTTTCCTTAAACTATTGCAATTTGGGGAATTCTGTGATCCTGGAAAGTTGCCTGCATGGTAGTTTTGGAATCATGGTCACAAAAGAGTTGGTTTTGCCATTATAACAAACTCTCCTTCCTGTGGAGGTTGGAATCTTCTTAGGAGTTTCTCATCCCTGTCATTTTCAATCACAAACTACTGAGAAGCATTTTAATTCACCAGGTCCTTGCATATAGAGTGTCGCAGAAGAACATCAGAGGTGTAACATTCTGTTTAGAGGTTAACAGGGAAACTCTTTGCATCTCCTTTGCAGGAGTCAAATGGAAAGTAATTGTTTGTGCAATGTTGCCAGCTTCTACACTTTGTATATTTAGTGTAGATCTAGTTATTTATTTATTCAGTGAGCATGTGTGTAATGTGCCTCTTGGAGGCAAAATGTGAATAACTTCATATCCTGAAACTCTCCGGGGCCAACCTGCTCTTGTCATTTAGATTCTGCAGATGCTGCCTCTTTTCCAGCTCAATGCTGAGCCTCTGCTAATCACTACTAACAATGGGATTTTTGTCTCACTTGAAAATTTTCTTGTTCCCTTTCCATTGAGGTGGAGACTGTTAACTAAAACCCACCACCAACAGGTATTTGCAGTGTCTGGTTGATTAGGGAACTCATTGAGGAGATGTGATGGAGCAAAAAAAGCCAGGGTGGGGGTGGGGGGTGGGGGTGGGGGTGTGACAAGCTCCAGTGCTGATAGACATGGTTAAAAGATGTGCCATTTTAAAACATTTTTGAAATGCTAACATGATGGAGTGATATAAAACAAAAGAGTCCATGGAAATGAAAATTGGTTTCCTAAAATAATTTTATAAAACAGAACAATCAAAATATCTTCCTAAGATTAGGTTTAGACATTGTAGGCAATTTAGACACAAACTGTAGCTTCAGCTTCTTCTCCAGCCAATTCTTTCTTCCTCACTCCGACAATACTAACTAAGCCAACAAAGGCCACCTGCTAGTTCCTCTAAATAAACTCTCAAGGAGAGAGATGGTCACCAGTCCACATTTCCCCTGTGATTTTGAACTTAATTATCTGGATTTTTCTTATGATATACAGTAACAGTATAACTCTGGTCAGTTTCTCACCCCTTCTGCATTGATTTAATATTTATTACTACAGTTCATTTGCAAAATGAGCACTCTTTCACTGTGTTGCAAGTTCAATACAGAGCTAAGACAAGCTTATTTTACCACATCTGTATTCCCAGGGCATTAGTGGGGAGGGGGAGTTAATGCCTCTGCAGAGGCTGAATTCCCGTTGCATTTTACCAATTCCTTGCCTCCACTCATGCTTCCCCTGCATACTGCTTATGCTAAAAGCATTCATAAGGGTCAGATTATGCAAAGTGTAACTTAATTTCTGAGACATTGCTTTTAACCTGCCACCCTTGGGTTCCCATCCCTGACTATGGTAATCCTTAAGTCATGAGCATTTTTGAACAGAACATGTAATACATCAAATATTTAGTTTGGAAAGCATCTCAATTAATAGGATATTTTCTGATTTTCTAAAGCATTTTTTCACCTACATTTATTATCTTTAGGGAAAAAAGTTCAAATTCCAAGTTCCAGAAAAATATATTTATTAAAAATGAATTTCAGCATGATAGTGAGGAGGGTTAGCTTTAACTACAGCATTTGCTGCAAGGTTGATGATTCCCATTGACTAATGAAGAAGTCTCTTGAAAAAAAGGAACAGGAAATAACAGATGCTATTTTTTAAAAAAAATATAACCCACTCAAAAACATCTCAATAAAATAAGTAAAATTTGTTTTCATGTGTAGTTGTCTTTTTAGTCTTGTTAGAAAACTATGATTAATTAATTTTTGAAAATTACCAAGTTAAATAATTTCCATTAAAGAGGTCACTAATTTCTAATAGCGATCACATTTGGGAGAAATGTTTGTTCCATCAAGTCCACCCTAAGTATATTTACACCCGAAATCACTTCAATGCATTCAAAACATGCTCAGTCTTTGCATTCTTTTATTTACAAATGCAACAATCTTTAATTAGGAAAATGCAGTGTATTTATACCCAAGGAAAGCAAGTGTGATGTGTGTGTGTGTTGTCTGAGTGTTGTGTATGTTTGTGTGTGTATGTGTGTGTTATGTTGTCTGAGTGTTGTGTGGGTGGGTGTTGCCTGAGAGTTGTGTGTATGAGGGATGTGCATATTTGTGTGTGTGTGTATGTGTTTTGTTGTCTGAGTGTTGTGTATGGTTGTATGTGTGTGTGTTGTGTGTCTGAGACTGTGTGTAATTTGTGGAGGAGGGAGGTTGAGTGGGTGTTTGCACTCCTGCTTGTGGAAGCGCCTGGTGGAGTCCAAAGCTGACAATATGCTTTGTTTGTCTCCACATTATTTTTTGAGACAAGGATCCCTCCCTGAGTCTAGGCCTCATTGATCAACCAGACGGCCTGGCCAGTGAGCTCCAAGGATCCACCATTGCAACAGTTAGAGATGCATGCCACCATGATGTGTTTTAGCATAGGTGCTAAGGATTGGAACTCAAGTCCCCATGCTTCACAGCAGGTAATTTACCAATTCACCACCTCCCCCAGCCTTAAGTTTAGTAAATAGCAGAGGTGATTGCCACTTCAAATTGTTTTATAATTACAAAATGTAAGTGGGCCCCTTCAAAATAAACACATTAATTTTATCTAAGAAAACATCTCCCCACAAAAGAAATATTTTAACAAGTAACTTCTGAAACGACCCGAGTCTTTATTGGAAAAAAAAATTAATAAATAAAAGTTACCTAACTTGTTGTAAAGTTGGAAGTGCTGTTTCTCTTGAAAATCAAGTGCAACGCCCAGTAAATTCTTCATAACCTATCTCAGTATGAAATGGGGTGAGGCTAAAAGCTACTGACTTCTTTGTCAAATGAGCACAAGGACATCATCCTAGGAAGCCTGTGATCACTCTCCAGTGGAAGCACTTAACGGTTACAAGTATCAGGATCTCAGCTGCTAAGACTTCACTGTGGCACAGACTAGGCTGTGAAGTGGAGTGCCATTGGAAATAGAAGGCCTCTGTGTGAAATGGAGTATTCCCTCTACTTTAAGAGTCAGTATTAAAAGACCAGTATGCTACTTCTGACTCTTAGCTGTCGTAGTAAATACAGAGAACTCAGGATTTTTGGTGGCACATCCGGCAGGTTCAATCAAGCCATGCCTTAGGCCACAGGTTCTTTGTGTGAATGGTAACAGCAGGAGTGAATCAAAATCCACAGTTTGTCACCGCTGCAGCTAAATCCTGTGTTTTTACAAACTCTTGAGCAGGTACTCTCCTGCCTTGCCTCTACTTCAGCTAAGAAAAGGGATTAAAACTCTCTCTCTCCTCTCTCTCTCTCTCTCTCTCTCTCTCTCTCTCTCTCTCTCTCTCTCTCTCTGTGTGTGTGTGTGTGTGTGTGTGTGTGTGTGTGTGTGTAAAATTGTAAATTTAGGAGACAGCTTTAGTTAATCTTGCTAAAGTCAGGTGAGGTAACAGCCGGTACCTATGACCCAAAGGTCTTTATGTTGCACACAATTAATTGTATCAAATTTATAAGAGAGGTGCTTGTAAATATGAGCTTATTTGCATATGTAATTCTAGATATTAACGTTAGTATACATTATTCATTCTGTACGATTCATTCTGTAATGTTCTCCCATTTTATTCTTAAAATTTAAGATGAAATGTCCTTTCTATAGAATCAATCTGAAGCTGTACCCATTGAAATTTACTATTATTCTTGGCAGAACATATAAAAAATTCCAAGATTAGACTTTTCACAGGCAAAATAGATATACCTTATTTTATTCTGTCCTGAGTTAACAGAAATAAACTTACTTCCCTGCTTTATATAAGGAACATGTTAGAGATACCTTAATACAGTTAAAAATGAACTAAATAGAAAGGTGACAATGTAAATTAAAGTAATAATGGTGGTGTTTAGTTGGTAATCCCAAAGGGGTCTGAATTCCTTTGCAGGATGAGGGTCTATAAAGGCAGGCAAACAAGTCTCTTGTCCTTGGAGTCTTAATCCTTTGCTTAAAGCATGAAAAGTGCCCAGGATAACAAGGGTGGAATCAGTAAAATCAACATGATTTTGGAGTTTATATTCTTAACAATACTAACTGATCAATAGGCTTTCAGGAACTGGCAAATATAATAAGATCTGCTTGACAAATCAATCTAGTGTAGTAGGCGCTGTCTTCCCCTCCCCCACCCCCTCCCCCCTCAAAGGCCCCTCCTCCATCTGCATTCACACAGAGGTCAGGGGAAGAATGCTGTTGGTATACAGACAGTAGGAAAGTTATCATGGCAATGCTTAGATAACTTTTATGGGTTCTCTCAGAAAGTGTTTGTGTTTTTGATTGTGAGAGGAGCCCTGTCTTTTCTGCCAAGAAAAGTTCCGGTCATCAAACAAGAATTCTCCTCCACACTTAAAGTGTTTAGAGGCGGTGGTAGAAAACAGAATACAGAGAAGATTACAGGAAATGTAGAGAGTGTTCTCCTATAGCTTTTATACAAGTCTTACCCAAATCCCATAATACCGCTAGATGTCAGGGATCTTGAAAGAAACGTCAAAGAGAAAATTTAGACCCCACAAACTGCACGCCTATACCGCAGAGAATTAATGAGGTCCAACTCGCCTCCGAATGCTTGATTGCGCCCTACAGAGAACTGAGTCAGCCCTCACCCGTTCATGAAGACTAAGAACACACTTTCCTTTTAATTCTGGTCCTTGACACTCAGCAGGGACTTTTGTGAACTTTGTCTTCTTCCTCTGCCCTTGAAGCCAGCACGAGGGAAGTGGATCTAATTAGTAAGAGGTGGTGCGATGCAGAGACAGTCACTGTTTTCCAGAAGCTGCAAAATCACCACCAGCACTTTTAAATTTGGAGTATCCTTTCGCGAATCCCCTGTTGTAATTTATAATTCTCAGTGGACCTATATTTGTCTTGAACTGATCGTTTATATGGGCTTTCCAAGGAATTTCTTCACTACACTTGTTGTAGAGCAGGGGAAGGGGGTGGCTGAACCCAAGGGGGTTGCGTGGAGGCGGGAATAATCTCTAAGGGGGCTTTAAAACCTACCGTGGTTAAAGTTACACTGATGCGAGAATACACACACACACACACACACACACACTGCACAAGTTCAGCGGGGCTGTATAATGAGCATGGACTGTAAATTCTGTAGGTAGCCAAATTCAATTTTTTTTAAAAAAAAATCACAATTGCTCCCCCAAAATGGCTATAAAACAACGCTTGCCTCATGAGGTAAATTTATAGCCCCATGCCTCTCCCAGGAACGCCGGAGGGTTCTGCTCCCGGCTCTAATCTCTGCGAGATGTTTTTTGCATGTGTTGTGTGACAAGAGGGAAGGGGAGTGGGTTGAGCTCGCTGCTCTCCCATTGTCAGCGCGTCTAGTGAGTGTTGGGAAAACCTGTCCGCGGGATCCTGTGTCATCTCTCCCTGCTTGTGCACTGGAAAAGTCCGCGCTGCTCAAGGCTGCTCGCTCCCCCTCTCTCTCCTCTCTCTCTCTTTCTCTGTTTCCCTTTCATTCTGCTTCCTCGGAGCCGAATGAAGCAGGGAGAGGGAGCAGGATTAGAGTCAGCCACCGGCTATCAGCGGAGCGGAGATAAAAGGAACTGCTTCTTAAGCGCCACTGCCGCAGCCCTTGTTAATTTTTTTTTTTCTTCTTTCCACACAACAGTTGTGCCTCATTATCCGGTGCCTGGCTCGATTTTTTTTTCTTCTTCTTTTTTTCTTTTTTTGAGGGTTTGAAGTTTCTGTGATTCCGTGACTGTTGCAGAAGAAGAGACGTTAGTGTTACCATGAGGTCTTGATTGTCTGCATTTATGAATGAAACTGACCTAAATCACCTGTTACCTCCAGTTTCCAGATTGTTTGAACTTCTCTGGCCGCACAATACAGGAAGGAGGCTGAAGCAGCTCAGGGACCTCCAGCGTCTGCAGCATGGGCTGGTTCACTGGGATTGCCTGTCTTTTCTGGGGTGTATTACTTACAGCCAGAGCAAACTATGCAAACGGAAAGAACAATGTGCCAAGACTGAAATTATCGTACAAAGGTAACGCTTTCCTTTTATTTTATCTGGCTATCTTTGTATTGCCTCCTTCTTTCTTTTCTTGGACTCCCAACGCTAACCATCAAAGCTTTAGTTTAACCTGGGAAACCTGTGTCATTTGGTGAAAATTTCCGTGGATATTTAAACACTTTCCCTTAAACAACAACAACAACAAAAGCATGTCTTCTGTTTGATATGTGACAACTTAAATGCAAACAAAGAACATTTAATCACAGAGAGCTAGCTGTGTGCTTGCTCTGTGCATTCTGATCTGGGTACCTTCTGATCATTCTTCTGTGCTGTTCATTCTTCTTACTTTACTTCTATTAAAATATTTTTAAAAGACTGCTAATGCAAAAGAATGCCTTCTTTATAGAAATTCGTGCCTCACCTATCATAACCATTACAACGAACAGGATCTCCTTAGTTGTAGGCACTAAATGGTTAATCGTCATCATGAATATTCAGTTTGTTCAAATCTGACACTCAGATGCTTAACATAAGCAGTAGATCATGGTTTGCCAAGAGAATATAAACTGGGGAGAACAGGCTAGTTTTTTTCCACACTGTGTTATGATGGTGAAAAGACTGTGTTTCCCTAATTGGTGTAAAACTAGCCTTTGAAATAAAATGTTATTTAATTCCATATGTAGTTAAGTGAGAATTCAAGGGATGATGGTCTCTAGTGACACAGCTAGTTACATGAACTTCTTTTTAAGTGTAAATTTATAAAAGAGAACCCTGTAAGGTCATATGATACTTTCTGTTACAGATTCCTCTGTGTGTGTGTGTGTGTGTGTGTGTGTGTATTTTCAAATGACAAATTTAGAGGAAATATTTGCTCTATATTTGTTTGGATAATTGTAAAGACTGATGTGTAAAACAATTCCTAAAGTGTGTGTGTTTGTGTGTGTGGGTGTGTACAAAACTTTTAGTGACAGAGGGTTTTTCTCTAACTTTGGTCTTATTAAATGGAGTTTAAGATTAAACCGTTTTAACTCTTATAGTTTAACTCCCTAAGGTGCTGATTTCCTATGATTCTCAGATTTCTTGAATGGGGGTGGGGCACCGAGTAGCTTCCACCTCTGCTATGTATTCCACTTACAAGACCCATGAAGAGTATTGGTTAATTCCAGACACACTTCCTTTTTATACATGACTGATAAAGAGAAAATGTATTTCTAATTTTCACAAGATAGAGGACAACTTTTTCTGCATTCTTTAGCATGAATAGGGATATCAATTAAGAAAGAGGCATAATTTTCACACTTTGCATGAGAAAATTAAACACCTATTAATGTGTGTATTTGGATTCAACTTAAGATAGAATATGTTGACTTGGAAAATTATTTTTAGTATAATATTTCATTGAGCATCTAATTGTGTAAAATTTAATGTAAACTAAGCAGTTCGATTATTACAAGAGTATTGAAAATCACATAGTCTACATTAAATATTCATTAAGTCTCTACAGTATTTCTATATAACTGTACTGAAGTTAGCTACATATCACATAAAATAATCTACATTTTCATTGATTATTGATTTGTATCATTGAGAAGATAACCATGAAACTTCAGATTATCAGTTTATCTCATTCAAGCTTATACTTCTTGTAAGTTTCACATTCAACTTTGATTTTTAAAAATGGGATTATCAGGTTTGGGTCTCTAAGATATCAAATGGCTGCAGACAATTTGGTATTAGCAAATTTGAAATAATAAAATATATTTTAAGAATCTGATAGTCTTAGAGTTTTCTAATTATTGAATGCGCTGTAAAATAAGATTAAAACTCACTATACTTGCCTATTCTGTGAAAATTTTATTTTCTCGTCAATAATTATTGTCAGTCAGAGGAGAGGCACCTGTCATGTCTGGTCATTTAAATCATGTAGATAGTGTTGAATTGAAACTGCTCTTTTTATGTACATATGTTTAAACTTGTCTGCTGATGAAGGCTGTATACATTATCAAGAGATATATATGCAACACTGTCTCTGGAAGTCTCACAGATCTTTCCTATGGCAGAATTATTTTTTGTGCTTTCCTTTAAATTTCTATCTTTCTAAGAGCTTAGGGACTCTACTGCTAGATCAAGAGCTTGGCAGTTTGATAAAATAAATTGCGAAGTGAACAACAGCAAGGAATAAGAGGAAGAGTTCCAGCAGACTCCTTCTGTCATTTTATTGGTGTGTCTTTACCTTTGTGTCTCTTCACACACACTTGTTTTGCCAGAGCACATGCCTGATAATCAATCGTCAAGACTTTGCTTCTAACCCTGAGAGAGATTTTCTTTTTAAAATCGAATTCTTTCTCTTTTTTTTTTTCTGACTTAATTAGATGTCAAACACAGTTAAAATATCTACTGCATCACTCTTAAAAATATTGCGGCATGCGTGACTCACGAAGAGTTAAATCCCTGCCAACCTTAATTTCCCATGGTCACTTGTCTTCAAAGATCCACCATTAACTCTGTCATTGCTCAGGTTGCCAAGATGAATTTTCAGGCAATCACTGTGCTGGCTTTCTCCTTGTCATTCGGCCTGGAGTAGATGAAAGAGGTTTGAGATGTTAAATGAGAAAGAGGACTGAAGGCACCCAGGCCAGGAGGCTTCTGTAGTGGATGTGCTTACATATCTAATAA
This sequence comes from Apodemus sylvaticus, assembly GCF_947179515.1. Taxonomy (NCBI): domain Eukaryota; kingdom Metazoa; phylum Chordata; class Mammalia; order Rodentia; family Muridae; genus Apodemus; species Apodemus sylvaticus. The sequence continues at coordinate 15,625,009 of NC_067473.1, read as the reverse complement.
GGTACCTCTACTTTCTAGGAAAAGGGAGCTGAATAGATGTTTTCAGAACCATCTGGAGAAGTGATAATATTAGAAAAATGGGGTATGCTGGCTTCTCCTCTGAACCAGTCTGATTTAGAATCCTTGTGGGGGAAGAAAACGTGAGAACTCTGTAAATCTCAGCGTCACATAGAAATTACCCTCAAGAAACGTTCACTGAGAGGTGTGTCTGCCCTCCATGAGTGTGTGAACTGTAACTGGCTAAATGTTCAAATCCCTCCTTTCTCAATGTGTACATAACTGTTTATTTCATCTACAAATTTACTCAATACTCCCCTCTTATGAAATGCTAAGAAATTATATGATCTTTCATCTGAGATGTATGGTACAATGAAATCTTCAGAAAAACCTGTATGATTCACAAGGAAAAAAAAAGGGAAAAAATTGGGGGTTTTAAACAAGTAACAAATGTTCCATCACTCAGTGTAATGGTTTTTTCCAGTACACGATGTGCCTCAGATTGAGAAGAAATCAAAGACACATGCAAGTCTCAGTATGATGAGGTCTGGTGAATCCAAAGGTTAAATCAATGATTTTAACCTTTCCTTCATAGGGGGGACTTAGTAAACAGCACTTGTTAAGGGCAGACATTTCAAAGGATTTTTTTTGTTATACTATTACTTTTTTCTCTTTCCAAGAATCAAGTTTTTTAGTTATTGTGAAATGAGATTGCCATTTAAATCATGCCAATTTTCACTAGTTAAAATTTTAAATATAAATTTCAAAAGTTGCTGTATCTTTAGGTCAATATACCTTAAAATAAATTATATGATTGCTGGTTTACACAACTTTATTTCCTTCTGTGATGCAATTAAAAAACATTTAATAAAGAAGTATTAATACACCTGTATGGCTACTTTCATAAAATGCTACTATTAGAAATATACTTTCATATTTGAAATTAATGTTTATTGTTGAATAAAGAAATTTACAAGCCGGGCGGTGGTGGCACACACCTGTAAGCCCAGCACTCTGGGAGGCAGAGGCAGGCAGATTTCTGAGTTCGAGGCCTGCCTGGTCTATAGAGTGAGTTCCAGGACAGCCAGAACTATATAGAGAAACCCTGTCTTGAAAAAACCAAATCCAAAAAAAAAAAAAAAAGAAATTTACATAATCAATAATGTGCTCATTTTTAATTGTCAGTGATAAAACTACTTTAAATCACATATTGCATAAATATGTGTGTATATATATATAAAGTGTTCAACCTGTGGGTCACAACTTTGGCTGTCATATATCAGACATTCTGCATTATAGATATTTACATTATGATTTGTGACACTAGCAAAACTAAAGTTATGAAGTAGCAATAAAACACTTTAAGGTTGGGGCTCATCACAACAAGACGAAATGTATTAAAGGATCACAGCATTAGGATAGTTGAGAACAACTTATTAGTATGATATATATATATATATATATAATATTAGAGTCATGTATATATATATATATATAATTTGACTTTCTAGATACTATTAAGATGTTTTCAGATGCTCTTAAATACTCACACAATAACATGGAAGAAGTTTTACATTACATTAATAATTCCCTTCCAAGTCAAATATATCTAGAATGTGTATTTACAATATACAGAGGCACACACATGCACAGAATTATGAAGTTATAAATTATAATTCTTTTATCAACTTTCTCAAATTGCCATTGCCTGTTACTGGGTTTTTGATTTAATGGGTCTTTTTTTTTTTAAATGCATTTTCCTCATCAAATTGTATTTCCTTTCAAATCATATATTGACTCAAAAGTTTTGAAATTTATATGGTGAAACCTAGATTTTTGACAAATCTATTCAAGATATATCCTAACAAAAATCATGAAAGTTGAACATATAACAACACACAAATGTAACCTGTCATTCAACTCTGGTGACATCAAATGAAGGCTCCTGAAAGTCCTCAATTTGTGGCCCTTCTGTTAAATCTGCCAAGCAAGTTAACCTTTGAAGTGACAGTAAATATAATATAGGCTTTATGAAACAGAAAACCACTGAGACTGTGAAACTATTTCATAGAACTCTATAACGTGACAACTTATAATAATTAAACTTGAAGTCTGAATGGTTTAGCATTGAGGTTTCTGACTTCTCAATTCAGCTATAAGCAATAAGATTATTTATTCCAGTGAGTTAATGAACTAAACAGGCATAGGTGTGTGATATCAACTATTCTTTGATTTCTGATATTTGACTATCAGAATGTACTTAACAGACACAGTATGGTTTAGGTTCAATTATGTTTAAAAGATACTTAAGAAGTTTGTAGTTGAAGGCTCATTAAAAGATAAATTTAAATAGAAGTAATAGAAATCATTATGTATATCCCTATTGCCAAGAACAAATTTTAGACTGTTGGGTGTGGACATCATCAGTAAGAGTATATAATTGTTTTACAGACTAAATTTTGTGTCATAGTTCTAGATGTATACTTAAACATCTTATAATTTACATTGGTGTCTGTGTAAAAATTTGTGGTTTTAGTTCTTATCCAAATTTTTTTATTTAACATCCATGAGTCACAATTTTTAAAGTTTCAAGTCAAAATTTAAGATTTTTCTAAACAAAATTTCTACTTGGATTTATCTAAATCTAAAGTTACCATTATGAAAATAAATTCTGGAAATGAATTACTCATCATCTAACAACATTAGTTTACTATATCCTCACTATTTCTTGACAACTTATTTAGTAACAAAATTAATATTTCCAATCTTCATGAAAAATTCTATAATCATGTGATCCATACTCAGCAAGTTCTATGTAAGCCTCAAAAACTCAGCACTGTGCTGAGTTTATTGCTTGGGTTAAAGCTTATTTTGAAAAGATCAACTAGTAGTTATAGACAAAAGTAAGAATAAGTGTGAATCTAGATGGCCCTTACCCCTCCCTGGCTTCTAGGGTACTACTTAAAGGAATTACCATGATTTGCAGTTCTATGCTCCTGCTAATAGGTGGCAGTAGCAATTTGTGACAGCTCTTTCATTAGTTTGAAAATAAGCAGGCTGCTAGGATAAAGACACACAGAGAAACATTGTAAAGGCCAAGCCTGGGAAAACTAACACAAGAGTCATGGTATGTAACATGAACTGAGGGAACATTGGTGAGGATGGAATTTTACTAAGGGTTTTGATGTGCTCTTCAGGGTGAACTTATTAGCACATTTCCTCCACATACAAGTAAGCATGAAAGAGATGTGTACATTTTAATTTAAATGAGAATTATATTAAAAACATATCCATAAAATATTAAATTATCCGTAGTTAAACAACCTAAAGAATGAAATAGATTACAGACAATTACATTAGGGTAAAACAGGTGTGTGTTGTACAATTTACATATGCACATATTTACATAAAATGTGCTTATAAGGAAGAATAATTCTGCATATGATACATTTTGGCCCATCAACTATATAATTAGAGAAGAGCTAGCTGAGAATATAAAATAATATTTAGAAAACTCCATTGTAGTTTAAAATAACTACTCCTATAAATTTTATTGTGTTTTTTACTGTAGTTACAATCAAGCTTATGGAAGAATCTGTAAATTCTATCTAACACAAATAACTTTGAATGTCTCCAGCTACTATCTCTTTCTATTGCCAAGACATAAACATCTATATAAATAGGAAATTCACACACTATTCCCAAACAGTAACAAAGCTGGAATCTGTCAAACCCAGGATAAGAAAATATACAATTTATACTTGAACTAGGGAAAGAAGATAAGCAAAAATAAAATTCTGTTGATAAATATGAAGAATGATTTGCTCTTTCTATTTTCTACAACCAATGTGAAACACAGAAAGACTACTAACTGGGTGATCTTTGTCCCCCATTGAATGAGTCACTAAAACCCTATCTTTAGGTTTCCTTTCCTTAAATGTGGCACAGGAAACAGTGTTAACCAAACTCTATAGTGATCATGTATAGCTGCAAACATAAATTTGTCTACAGATGAATTGCCACATGACGCACTTGAGTGTTCATAAGAAAACTAAAAAAAGTCTATTGAATATGTCAAGTGAGTATTTAGTTCTTTGAAAGTGCTTACACGAATCATCTTGTTTCTACTAAAATGTGATGGTAGCAAGGCTAGATATTTTCAGTTGGTGATTTTATATATTCTGTGTTAGAGCAATCACTCCTTATTGATTAATTTTGTGCATTTTTGCCAAATTTTGTTGTCTTATCTGAAGTATGTATTTTGACAAAATGTAATTCCTTTAGTATATAACTAAGAATGTAAATTGTTACTCAGTGAATTGAACAGTATGGTGGTGATAGTTGATTTTAATTTTTGAATAGACACAGTCTACTATCATGTCACCTGAAAAAGAGACCTTAAAGAGGATTGCCTATGGGCACATCTGTGGAGGATTTTCTTAAACTAATTGATATAGGAAGACACAGCTCATTGTGGGTAGCACTATTCCTTAGGCAAAGGATCCTTAACTACATAATATAAATGGTATTTAGCTGAGCAGAAGCTAGCAAGAAAACAAGTGAACAGGTATGCATTAATTTCTTCTGATTCTTGACTGTGGCTGTTATATGACAAAAATTTGTCTTATTTACCCCACAACAATGGACTACAAGATGGAATTGCTAGAAATCCCTTTCTTCCCTAGTTGCTTTGTGTCTTTTTTTTTCATTTTATTTTATCATATTAACAAAAATGAAACTAGGAAAATGACATTTCAGAGGAAGCAAGCATTGAGCTAGCTTCTACAGTAAAGCTATCCACTACAAATACTTGGTTCAGGAAGCCTGTGAGACCAGAACATCTCCATAAACAGTAGCTCCTTACAAGTCACACTTCTTCTAGAACCACACCAGAAAGAGTCTGATCATTTTGTCATCTGCAGCTCTGACATAGGAAATATATAGCAAGACTGTGCATGAAGACTGTAGTGACGGAACTGAAGGATTCTGTCATCCTTTTTGCACAAATACTCTGATTTTCTTTATTCAGTTGAGGCACATACAGGAAAGAAAGAGAAATGGAAGGCAGGAAGGAGGGAAGAAGAGGGAAAGAGGGAGAAATCTCACACCAAAGAGTGACTAAAGCAAAGTGTCCTGTCTTTACCCAAAGGAGTTCAGGGTTTGTCAACTTTTGTCACTTCTCTAAATGAGATTAGGAGTGTAATCATAGTGCAGTTTATGATATTTTTAAAATTATCCACATGGAGAGAAGCGACCTGGCTTTCCTCTCTGACAGTTTGTTAAATGCACCATCTCCCAGCCTCCCTTGCTTCCCCTTCTGGCCTTATCTAGACCAGTGGTTTCTCACTACCTCTGTTGCTACAGAATATCAGCCCTCCCTCCATCAATCAGTCCTTACCCTTGAGCACCTCCCTTTTCTGGGCAGTGAATGAGATAGGAAGGAGCCAAAAGAATCTTTTCTAAAGTATAAATCCGCACAGTGCACCTTAAGTGCTTTGTTTAACTTTTGGATCTCAAATAGTTGAGAAGACAGAAACTCTTTACACTGTTTAAGAGTTCCACAAATTGGTAATTGTAATCGAGGTTCATTTATAAAGTTTGATGGAAGATTCTTTAAAACCTGAAAACCACATAGAAATATCAGGAAGGGACAGTAACATAGGTTCCAAAGTACATTTATGGACAAGTTAGCGCTTAAGCATTAAGTACTTGGTAAAAAATAAAATAAAGTTGTTCCTGCTTGAGGTTAAATCTAAATTATAGGAATACCATTGACCATTCAGAATACATATCATGAATTTTAAAGGTTTTATCTTTAAACTTGAAGTCTTGAGCAAGCAAACATTTCTGTGTGTTAACGTATGAGTCCGCTTAAAATAAATACATTTTTCTCACCTCTGTGGGCTTCTTATTCCCAAGAACCTGTTGTTGAGATTTCTCTTTTTTTTAATTTTATTTAATTTTTTGTTTACACTTCAGATTTTATCTCCATCCCTGTCTACCCTCTTACTGTTCCACATCTCATACCTCCTTCCCACCCCAACCCCCATCCCCACAAGGATGTCTCCACCTCCCCCAACCCCATCCTCACCCACCAGATCTCCTCACTTCCTGGGCCTCCAGACTTTTGAGATTTTTTTACGCTCTATGTGTCAGGTGCACATACAGGGCTACATAGCCTAGCTGTTATGTTTCTGCGTGAATTATTTTTATATTAAAACAATAATTTTTTAAGGCTTCTAAAGAAGATGGTTTTACATTTACTTAAGTATCTATTGGGATTCTGAAACACAGCATAAGAAAATCAGTCTTGAGTGACCATGAAGAGAAAAATGAAGAAGAGAGTGATTGCCACTATTCAAAGCCTTCCTTGTGTTTTGGTGTTCTTTTTATTTTAAAGTGTCATTATTATGTGATTTGTAACTTATATATGTTATACAGTAGACAACTGTAAACTGCAACATAGCAGGGTAGGCATTCTAAGGATTTAATATGTGGATATCAAGATTGGCTTGAAAATGAGATCAATATGGCCAAGTGGCATATATTATATATAAACTACAGTGAGTTTATATATATATAAATATGTGTGTGTGTGTGTGTGTGTGTGTGTGTGTGTGTTTTCTTGTATGTATATTCAAGTAAGGATTTCTTTTAATCAAAGTTTTGGGGTCTGGAGTTTCTGTATGTACTCTAAGAGCTTCTGCTAATATATTTCCTTTAGACTACCAACTACACTGATCCCAGATGCTGGTTTCATCTTCTCTTTTAAATAATTCTAAGTTCTCTTTCTTTACACTGTTATTTTTCCAGCAGGTTGTGAAGAGCGTTTTCTCCTTGCTTTTATTGGAGGCCACTTATGCTATCACCGGATGTGTATCACTTCAGTTATGTGCCTCCATGCTAACACTACTGTCTTTAAACATGAAAGCATCTCTTATCTAGATGCTAGCCCACGTAGTGCTTGGTTACCACTTGAGATAGTTTTCTGGCTCACCTCCGAACATATAATAAGAATTTCAAAACAAACAGGCTTGTAAAATCTTGAAACATTTTAATATTATGAGAGGCCAGGCTTCGCATTAATATTTATTTCAATACAAACCAAAAAGTACTTCTTTTGGAGTTATACACCTCAATAATTTCATTTAATAGCTTTTTTATTTGCATAATACAAATACATGCACGATATGTCTAATGTTCCAATAGGAGGAAGTCACAAAATGCTGCTTTCTCATTCCTACTATATTTGGTTTAGAACTTTGAAACATAGAAAGTCAATCATGTGGCCACAGTAGGAAACAGTAGTCTAGTGAGATTGTGTATCATTGGCTTTATGTCTTCAGTCCTTCACTGTAAAGGTTGGCCTGTTATCTTCTGTTTATTATTTCTGATTTTCCCAGACCACTTTCTATTTGCTAATACTATTGTCAAACTTCATTTGCTGTTCAGTCTTAGACATAGACGCTCCAGGAAGTTGCCCATATCCAAATTCCAAGAACGTTCCATTGAGTCTTCCCAGAACCTTTGCTTCAGAGCATAGCCCTTATTTTCCAGGCTCCATAGTGGTACACAAAACATTTTTTTTTCATCTTTATTTTTTATTCGATATATTCTGTATTTACATTTCAAGTGATTTTCCCTTTTCTGAATCCCCCCTCCTCAAAAGTCTCATAAGCCCTCTTCCCTCCCCCTGTTCCCCAATCCACCCCTTCCCACTTCCCTGTCCTGGTATTCCCCTACACTGCTGCACTGAGCTTTCCAGGACCAGGGGCCACTCCTTCCTTCTTCTTAGGCATCATTTAATATGTGAATTGTGTCTTGGGTATTCCAAGCTTCTAGGCTAATAACCACTTATCAGTGAGTGCATACCATGAGTGTTCTTTTGAGACTGGGTTACCTCACTTAGGATGATATTCTCCAGTTCCATCCATTTGTCTAAGAATTTCATGAATTCATTGTTTCTAATGGCTGAATAGTACTCCATTGTGTATATATACCATATTTTCTGTATCCATTCCTCCACTGAGGAACATCTGGGTTCTTTATAGCTTCTGGCTATTATAAATAGAGCTGCTATGAACATAGTGGATCATGTATCCTTATTACATTCTGGGAAATCCTCTGGGTATATGCCCAGGAGTGATATAGAGGGGTCCTCTGGAAGTATCATTCCCAGTTTTCTGAGGAACCACCATACTGATTTCAAGAGAGGTAGTACCAGCTTGCAACCTCACCAGCAGTGGAGGAGTGTTCTGCTTTCTCCACATGTTTGCCAGCACCTGTTTTCTCCTGAGTTTTTGATCTTAGCCATTCTGACTGGTGTGGGGTGAATTCTCAGGGTTGTTTTGATTTGCAAATCCCTGATGACTAAGGATGTTGAACATTTCTTTAGGTGCTTCTCAGCCATCCAAAGTTCTTCAGGTGAAAATTCTTTGTTTAGCTCTGTACCCCATTTTTAAGAGGGATATTTGGCTCTCTGGAGTCTACCTTCTTGAGTTCTTTGTATATCTTGGATATAAGCCCTCTGTCAGAGTAGTGTTAGTAAAGATCTTTTCCCAATTTGTTGGTTGCTGTTTTGTCCTTTGGACAGTGTCCTTTGCCTTACAGAAACTTTGTAGTTTTATGAGGTCCCATTTGTCAATTCTTGATCTAAGGGCATAAGCTATTGGTGTTCTGTTGAGGAAATTTTCCCTGTGCCCATGTCCTCAAGGGTCTTCCCCACTTTTTCTATTAGTTTCAGTGTGTCTGGTTTTATGTGGAGGTGCTTGATCCACTTGGACTTGAGCTTTGTACAAGGAGATAACAATGGATCAATTTGCATTCTTTTGCATGCTGACCTCCAGTTGAACCAGCACCATTTGTTGAAAAGGCTATCTTTTTTCCACTGGATGGTTGTAGCTCCTTTGTCAAATATCAAGTGACCATAATTCTGTGGGTTCATTTCCGGGTCTTCAATTCTATTCCATTGATCTACTTGCCTGTCACTGTACCAATACCATGCAGTTTTTAACGCAATTTCTCTGTAGAGTACTGCTTGAGGTTGGGGATAATGATTCCCCCAGAAATTCTATTACTATTGAGGATAGTTTTAGCTATCCTGGGTTTTTTGTTATTCCAGATGAATTTGAGAATTGCTCTCTCTAGGTCTATGAAGAATTGAGTTGGGATTTTGATGGGGATTGTATTAAATCTGTAGATTGCTTTTGTCAAGATGGCCATTTTTACGATATTAATTCTGCCAATCCAAGAGCATTGAAGATTTTTTTCATCTTCTGAGGTCTTTGATTTCTTTCTTCAAAGACTTGAAGTTATTGTCATAAAGATCTTTCACTTGTTTGGTTAGAGTCACACCAAGATACTTTATATTGTTTGTGGCTATTGTGAAGGGTATCATTTCCCTAATTTCTTACTCAGCCTGTTATCCTTTGAGTATAGGAAGGCTACTGATTTGCTTGAGTTAATTTTGTATCAAGCCACTTTGCTGAAGTTGTTTATCAGCTGTAGGAGTTCTATGGTGGAGTTTTTGGGGTTGCTTAAGTATACTATCATATCATCTGCAAATAGTGATAGTTTGACTTCTTCCTTTCCAATTTGATTCCCTTTGACATCCTTTTGTTGGTTAATTGTTCTGGCTAGAACTTCATAAAACATTTTTATTCTCAGAATGTTGAACCCTAATGTGCAAGGTGTAACTAGAACTCAGTCTCCCTCCATACAATAATTTAAGTATGAATTATAGATCCCAAAACACAAAAATCAAAATAACCATGTGTCTCTATAAAACACAAATCTACAACTTGTATCTGCCTGGACTATACAAATAAATCTCATTCAGTGAATGTTATCCTTTACCAAATAAAATTCTTTTAATTCAGCCTGTGGTGAATAGAAAAAAATTCCAGATCTAGAAAATAAAAGAATAATCATCATAACTATTTCTGGATACTCTTGGTAATACATTAAAATTTGTTAATTTTTGAGAAACTAATCTCCAGAAGAGCAAAATTAAAAGGAAGTGATCTAATCCTGTAACCTAAATGCTATTTTTTTTTTACTAACTTGTCCACTTATATCTGGTGACCCCCATATATGCCTAGTCCCAAAGACCTCTAAGCCATTTCTTCTCTTCCTACTTAAGACAAGGCCTTGTCATCATTTGACCCATTATAACAATGAGGACCCTTAATTTCAATGCATCTTTTTGTCATTCCTGGCTAAAATTCTTTCTGATATTCAAAATCTCATAATACCTTCATTGTATTAAAATCCCCATTGGTTAAAGTTCCAAACACATAGTGATCTGTTACAGTGACAAAGGGTCAGTACAGGAGGTTGTCCATGTCTGAGTAAAGATGAGAATGAGAAAGAGAGACTGAAGAGTCAACATGTTAAATTATCTTTTTTGGCCCTGCTGCTTTGATGCCAATTTGAAGAAAAATGTCTACTGTATTTTGGTTTCTTTGTTCACAGCCACATTGATAGCCACAATGTTAATTGTGGAATAATCAATTTAATTATTTTAAGGTGATTTCAGAAAGGAATTCAATAATGCTAGAATAATCTGTTTCATTAGGATAGATCTCAATACACACACACACACACATATATATACATATGTATATATATATATATATATATATATATATATATATATATATATATGCTCTGACCTTGAGATCTTCTCAGCTACACTGGTGCTGGGATTGAAGCTGTACCCTACCATTTTGGGTATCAGTCTACAATTCAGCCCTACACATGTGAAATGAATTTGGATCACAGTTACCTATATCAATGGCCTATTAATTCCATTCCAGTATACGCTTTAAGCAATTGAATGTTCATCATGGATGGAGATAATGGTTCATTTTTTCCAGTGTAGCAAATTTTATCATTTTTTCATATTGCCAAAAAACAAAATTTTGTTTTCATAAATACAATTTTTTTTCCAAACATCTTTAATGTTAGTCATCTATTTTCCATTTCTTCCTCCCCTGGCTCTTCCATCCCTGCCACCACTTAATGTTCCTTTTCCATTACTTTTCCTTTGCCCTCCAGAGCAACTGTGTTCTCTTGCCTGCCTCCCCAATTAAGATCCTTCTTGCCTCTCTCTAACAGTGGCCATCCATGTTCAAAGCTGCTCTATTTTCGATAGTTATAACATAGAAACTGTCTTGATGTTTATAACTGTTAAATAAATAATGATAATGTAATAACTAAAAAAATGGATTTATTTAGCTGCAAATAAAATGAAATTTATAGGCAAGTGAAGCTGGGAATATACTGAGTGATGTTTTCCAGATATAGAACAACAAATATTTCGTGTTTTAGGCAGATGTAGATCTTAGTGTTGGACTATTAAATTCACATATTTAATTTGGAGTATGTAGAATCCTATAAATAAAAAGACAGTGCTTTAAGTAAACATTAGAAAATAACAGCTAAATCAGACTAAATTAATATCAGCTAAATTAGACTGTTCAGCCCTCTGTCTGCCTTGGATAAGGTCTTTAGTGCAGGCCTCCAGGGGCACACTTATGTGCAATCTGTGTGGCATCATGCTGTGTAAAGCTAAAAATGGGGGTAGAAGGGAACTTTCACAACCGTCCTTGTAGTTGTGAATAGGCATGGGCAGCTTGAACAAGGAAGCATATGTGTCTAATAGACAGAGTTGCCCACAAATGTTGGCTGTAGATTAAATGTTTAATTCACATTTTCATCATTAAATAGTCAGTCATTTAATATTCAGTAAAAGCATCAGGAAATGACTAGTTTTATTTGTGTATCCTCTTGAATGACAGTGTAAAGATTGCTTTCAATATTATTTTGTTATGACTTGTTCCATGAAGGCACAACCTCATGCTAACTTAAGGAACGTTGACTCCTCATAGGAATAAGCATGATTTTTTTTGTATGTCCCTGAGTCTGAATGAAGCATTGTAGATCCAGAGGCTGAGTCTTTGCAAGCAATTCTGTGAACCACCTGTGACTGCAAGTAAACCATTTGCAGGAAAGAGGATATTCAGTCACTCAAGAAAATAAACTTATAGTCTGAAGCTGATAAATAGGATGAAGAACATGTTGAAAGTAACTTAAAGGGGCTTTTGTCTAGCAGAAGACACTGGGACAGCAGACTGCGAAGTCCAGACATCATTAGAGAGGGAGGCGACACTAACCACCATTGGCTTTTAAAGGATTTTTCAGCAGGAAAGAACTCCTCTTGAAAACACTTTATGCACTAGCATGAATAAAGTTCTGAGGTACTCTAGACAAAGATGAATTTTATTTCATTGTGGCTTTAGCTGTATTACAATGCTCATAAACTATTTTACTTTATGCCAGACATGTGGAAGCAATCAGTGTATGTAAATGATATGTGAAGGTGAGGTTCAGCTTTAGAGTAAGAAGTTGGACTGTGTGTGGCTATAAATTTTAGCCACATCACAAAGACAAACTTTCCTTTTAACCATAACTTAGATGTAAAAATAATCAGTGAAAAATTTGTAAAACTAGTATTGTTTTCTTAGTAAAGTCCTTTAAATGTAAACTGTTTTAAAACATACTAGTTGAGGACTATTTTGTTGTTTAATAGCTGTTAATGTAAAGAGTTGTCATTTTAACTCTGACAAACCATTTTCAATAAAGCTTGTGTTTCATGCTAACTACAATTATTTTTTTTATAAAAATAAGTGATGATATACTTTCTTTATCATTGTATGAACTGTTTTCTGGGTAATATGTACTCCTGGTGCATATGTGTATTTATCTAAATAGATTTAACACTTTAAAACTCATGGATGCATGCATAACCAGAAACAAATCCTCTTAAAAAAGAAATAGATACAATGAAAGAATTATCATCCCCTTTCTATAAGATCATAACCATGCAACATTTAGTTTCAATATGATGGTGTTCTGTCTCATATATATATATTAATATTTTTATTTTCTATATTCTTTGTTTACATTCCAAATGATTTCCCCTTTCCCGGATCCCCCCTCCCCATATGTCCCATAAACCTTCTTCTCTCCATCCATTCTCCAATCACCTCCCTCCTTTTTCTCTGTCCTTATATTCCCCTCCAATGCTAGATCAATCCTTTCCAGGATCAGGACCCTCTCCATACTTCTTCATGGGAGTCATTTGTTATGCAATTTATGCCTTGGGTATTCAGGGCTTCTGGGCTAATTAATATCCACTTATCAGAGATTGCATTCCATGTGTATTCTTTTGTGATTGGGTTACCTCACTTAGGATGATATTTTCCAGATCAAACCATTTGCCTAAAAATTTCGTGAATTCATTGTTTCTAATTGCTGAGTAGTATTCCATTGTGTAAATATACCACATTTTCTGTATCCATTCCTCCTTTGATGGGCATCTGGATTCTTTCCAGCTTCTGGCTATTATAAATAAGGCTGCTATGAACATAATGGAGCATGTGTCTTTATTGCATGCCAGGGAATCCTTTGGGTATATGCCCAGGAGAGGTATAGCAGGGTCCTCCGGAAGTGTCATATCCAGTTTTCTGAGGAACCGCCAGACTGATTTCCAAAGTGGTTGTACCATCTTACAGCCCCACCAGCAGTGGAGGAGTGTTCCTCTTTTTCCACATCCTCGCCAAAACCTGCTGTCTCCTGAGTTTTTGACCTTAGCCATTCTGACTGTGTAAGGTGAAATCTCAGGGTTGTTTTGATCTGCATTTCCCTAATGACTAATGATGTTGAGCACTTCTTAAGGTGCCTCTCGGCCATCCGAATTTCTTCAGGTGAAAATTGTTTGTTTAGATCTGTACCCCATTTTTTAATAGGGTTATTTGGTTCCCTGGAGTCTAACTTCTTGAGTTCTTTGTATATATTGGATATTAGGCCTCTATCAGATGTGGGGTTGGTGAGTATCCTTTCCCAATTTGATGGTTGGCGTTTTGTCCTTTTAACGGTGTCCTTTGCCTTTGTAATTTTATGAGGTCCCATTTGTCAATTCTTGATCTTAGAGCATAAGCTATTGGTGATCTGTTCAGGAACCTTTCCCCTGTGCCCATGTCCTCAAGGGTCTTCCCCAGTTTCTTTTCTATTAGTTTCATTGTGTCTGGTTTTACATGGAGGTCCTTGATCCACTTGGAGTGAAGTTTAGTACATGGAGATAAGAATGGACCAATTCACATTCTTCTGCATGCTGACCTCCAATTGATCCAGCACCATTTGTTGAAAAGGCTATCTTTTTTCCACTGGATGTTTTTGGCTTCTTTGTCGAAGATCAAGTGACCATAGGTGTGTGGATTCATTTCTGGATCTTCAATTCGTTCTGTCTCTTTAAAAATCTTTTTATCAGGCACTGTACATAATGCTAGATATTATAATAGCACAAATACAAAGCAATGTAACACATAAACATAATAACACACACATGCCAAGAAGTTACAAACACACACACACACACACACACACACAAAGAGATTTTATAGTAGGAGGAGAAAACAGTAAAATAAATAGTAGCAAACATTTAAATATTACCTTACCATCTGTTTGAGTTTTCTTCCTCTCTTGGTTGGTTAGGTTTGTTGTTGTTTTATTCTGTTTCAATTTTGCCAGATAAGTACTTTGCCCACTAAGCTGAGTCTCCAGCTTTCTTGTCATTTTATATAAAGGTCCATTATAAAGTCATTCTTTGTGATTATAAATTTATGTCCACCGTGCTCCAGATGTTCTTATTAGGAAAAGAATCAAAAAAGTAAAATAGTATTTGCCAGTGTTCACAAGGATGTATATATGATTATATATAGGATGTGATATATATATATATATATATATATATATATATATATATAATTTTAAAATTTGAAATTAATTGTACAGTGCCTTAGACAAATTTCAGAGGAGATATTGGAGCTTATTTCCCACACTGATGGGGAAAAAAGTAAGGTAAGAATATGATCATGAAAAATGTTGTCAGACAGAAAAGTAATGGGTAAATATCCAGCATATAAATGTTGCAGAAGATACAATAACATTCAGCTGGTGTGTGTGTGTGTGTGTGTGTGTACATGTATGCATTTGAGTGCATGTGTGCCTGTGTGTGTGTGCACATGTGCATGTGTGTGTTTGTGTGTGTATGTACTTCCAGTTGTTTCTGTTTTCTTAAGAGTTCTGATGCACCTCTTATTCTCTTCATTTTTCTTTTTTGTGCTCTTGCTTCTTACTAATCTTTTCTGTACCCAGGAAGTTCTCTTTTAAAAGATTTAAATCTATCTTCAAATCTATTTCAAAGGAATGAATATTTACTAAGTATGACTGTACATTACTCTTGGTAATAAATAGTGGGCCTTGAAAAACACATGGGATTAATGCCTGATCTCAAGAACCTTGCAACATGGTACTGAAGAAAACAGGCAGCACAATAATAAAGCAAATTGGCCTGCCACTCAAATACAAAGAACATGTGATTAAGTTCAGAGGTGACAATGAGTTCTTAATTATGCTACGGTGTGCAATTGAGCATAAAGAAAAAGGGTTTAACAGGGAATGAGAATTAACCTGAATGCAAGGCTATCCATTTGGCAGGGTTGAATGCAGAAGGGCTCTCCAGTAGAACCATACTGTGTGTAGTCATGAAGCAATTAATATCTACAGAGTACCTGACAAGCAGAAAATGAATTGTACATTGCATGGAGAGGAATAGCAGACTACAAGGTGATGTGAACAGTTTAGGAAATCAGGTTGTGGCTCCTTAGGATCTTTGTAGTGCTGTGCAGTTATAAACTAGCACATATATGTAAGGCATCTGCTCTGCCTAACTTAGCTTAATTTTCATGAGAAAGATAGGCAACATTGCAAAACACAATGTATTGATTAAATATGGAGAGTGATGTGTCCCAAGTAGGTAGTATGAGAGTTCAGAATACTTAGATATCCCAGATAAAAGAAAGGTCAACAATTTGTTTATATGAGATGAATATTTGTGAGGGCAACAGAGGACCTTTTGTTAGCTATGGATGGAGAAAGGGAGGATGAAAAAAATCATTCTAGGAGAAGAAAGTAGCATAAATAAGAAGGTGAGAAAGTGACAAAGGCCTCTCATGATACATTTAGTATTATTGTTACTTAAACATCTTGAGAAACTCCAGGACAGATTGGTTTAGAAACTCACTGGACAACTAACCTTGGGCAAGTAATTTTTATTGTCTGAGCCCATGCATGTCACAAAAGATATCTCCAATCACTGTTCACTTGTTTAATCAACATATTTTAGTTGCAAAGCATGAAGTCTGGAGGCATCATCTCGTTCAAATCAGTAGAGCACTGCAGTTACCTAGGAGGCTGCTGCTGGGAACTAGAGAGAGTTAAACACAGACCTGAACATCAGGTCAAAGGGTAAAAGGCAAATGACTTTATAAGGACAATGAAAAGATGACCAAAGTGTTATTCCCTCACCTTGTGGGTTAAGAGCTGAGGATGGGAAGGAAAGTATAATGAAGATACATTAAGCATTCAGTGTGGTGTAAGCCATGTGGTAAATACAGAAACTATATTTGAATGTTAGATACATACAATAAATGAATGACACCTTTGAAAGAAGATTATAATGTATAGTCCTTAGAATAAAATATGCTTTATTAACTCTTAATAAGTTTTAGCATAGCCAATAATTTCATTAAATTTGATTTACAAGTGAGATTGTATCAAAGAATATGTTGCTTCTTTTCAGTCCAGAGAAGGAAAACACTTTATCTCATGCAATATAATATGAGATCATGAAGCCGAGGGACTAAGATAATCACTTCATAAAATTTTCTTAGGAAAAGAAAAAGTCATGGCTGATTGAGGAGCACTGAGCACGACAATCCTATGTCAACACTGATTTATTACATTGTCTTCTGATATATCCGGAACACCAATGAATCGGGTGGGTCGAGTCCTAGTCCCACTCTCTCTGGATGCCACAATTCTAAAGACACTCACCTGGATACCTGTGCATTCCTTCAACCACTTTTCCTCACATGACTCACACCCAAGTATTAGCTGTACTTTAATGTGCATTGTGAATCACACCCTTTTGATGCTTGAAGAAACCTTTTGTTTGGGTGCTTTTAATAAGAGAAGATAATCCCAGAGTCATTTCTAAGAAACTTGGCAGTTCTACTAAAATAGCCATATTTTAAGGTCCAAACTAGGAATTATTATTAAACAGTGAAAGAAAGTTTAGTTTGGCAACATTTTCCCTATTTCTGGTCTGTTTCTTTCACTCCTTAAAGTGAAGGTGCACACACCAAACTTAGCACATGCTACTAGCATAAATGATTCCAGATCAGACTCTCAAAAATCACGTGAAAATCATTGCTCTGATCTCACATACTAACTGTACTAGTGGCTTTGAAATGTAAGTGAGGTGCATATATGACAGATTACTTATTGGCCAGAACCTCCTGAAGTGTCTGTAGAAATACTCTTAACTTCTTGCACAGGACTCTTAAATTTTAAATCTTATGCTCTTAACTTACACATTTACTATTTACTCTCTTTGGCTATCATGTCTGTGACTGTGGAAGTCATTTTAAATGACCATTCTAGAATTCTAATAGACTTTCTGGCAGCCAACACTTTCCATGCCATCTTCAATTAATAAACATGCTTATATATCTTAGATGATAATACATGGCTCTTTCTTTTTCGATAGGTATACATCAAGCTCATGGTATGGTTCCCATTAAATGCAGGAAGAGAGAACTGTCATGGGAGAAATGCCAATGGAAAACATATTTATACCCCTCTGTTCTTTATCCCAATCATGGATATTCATTTTTTGACTTTGACTGTTCGTCTTATTTAATTTTTTTTGCTATTCACACTAATTTAGCCTTTATTTAAATTGCATCAGCAATTTACCACATACCACAGGATAACCTCTTAATGTGCATTTTGTACTGAGATTTGTATCAACTGAAATTTAAGAACTGGGCCGGGCATCATTTATACAATCCAGAAAACAAGATACATATTGTAGTTTGTAAAAGGGAAAACTGAGCTCCAAGAAGACTGTAGAGAACAATACTGTGAGTTCTAATACCTGTTTGAGCTTTTGTGTGTTTACTATTTCCTGTGCTAAATACCAGGATAAAGTGATAGTAGTGCTGTGAAGCCGGGAGGCTTGTTAGTGTTGGTGAATCACTGAGGCCATAAATAAAAGCTTGCCTTGCCATAAAACTTCAGAGCATTCCTTCACTGGGCAGGCAAAGTTCACATGGAGACTGCTTTCTATGCCTACCTCTATACATTTAGAGCCCGCCAGCAGGCTTTTAATAGTACATGTCTGCCTGATCCAGCATTCATCAGGTTTCTTTAATCAGATTAATGGGTCTGACAGTTTACAAGTATGGAAAGGTTGCTATAAGCTTCCAACCAAAACATTTGTCAGCTACCATTGAGAAATGCAGCCTCATTCCTCCACTTGACTTCTCACAACCTTTAACCCCCCCCCCCCACACACACACACACAGACATGGACACACAGACACAAGGACACATGGACACACACATGGACACAAAGAGACTTTGACCTGTCCAAAAGGAAATTTTCATTTTGAATCCTAAAATCAGAGTTCAAAGACCAGAAGACTGCTGATTACTAGCCTTTCCTCTGCACAGTCTATGGATGTGCATTCTACAAACACAAAAGAAAGCTGACTCAGGCTGATCATTCAATAGGGCAGTATGATGTGGTATTAGCTGGACAATTGTTCTTAGACTCCTTTACTTGGTGTGGTGGATATTCCCTACTGCTGATACACACTGGTGGTTGAAGTGAAACCTGAAAACAATTGTCTTTAAGCTTGGGAGCTAAAAACATAGCTCCCATGTTTCCACTGCTATAAACTATGATGGTGATTTGAAATATCAACAATTACCACTTTGTGATCACTTTATGGTGAGAAATACTGCTTACATTTACCTGTGCACACCATCTAATAGACACAGCACATCTGTGAAGAAACAATTGTTTTCATGCAGAAACAAGGGTCAGCAATGGGAAATGATGAGTGGAGAAAAGCTAGAACTTTCTATTGGACTCTACTATCCATTCTTTAAGTCATTGTTCTATTTAAAAAAGTATTTCAGATAATCAAACAACTGTTCAAAGGCTACAGTGCTGTGGTTAGAGTCACTAGGGTAAAAAAAAAATGACCTTTAGCAAGTTGGAGAGTCTTGTCTTTAAAGTCTCAAAAATCAAGTAGAAGACACTAAATATTTCAGGAAATATTATACTTTAAAGAAGTTATGTAAAGATTGTTTTATTTTCTTAAAATAAAATTTAGATAGCTAACTCAACGTCATTATAAAAATGAAAACTCCTGTAGAATAGAGACACAGAACTGGAGCGATGGCTCACTAGTTAAGAGCACTGACTGCTCTTCCAGAAGACACAGGCTCGATTCCAAGATACCACATAGCAGCTAATGATTGTCTGCATGTCCCAGGGGATCTTACACTTTCCTCAAGTCTCCACAGGCATTAGACACATGTGGTACACAGATATGTATGAAAACAAAATACAGACTCAAAAAGTGAAATTTAAAATACAATATGAACTATAGTACACTATATTAAAATATCTAAGACCAATTCTAGTCCAGAAATTTATTCATTATTATGACTTAGAAAATTATATGGATTCCTATAAAATTATTTTAAAGGAAATTATAATATTTTTAAAGAATACATAGTAAATTATATGCCATTACTTATTTATATTTATGGAAACAAAGAATTCTATATACTGGAATTGTTACAAAGACAAATCATTCAAGCCTCCTTTTTTGATGTTTATTTTATTTTAAAATTTTAACTGATTCTTATAGACTTCAAGAAGTTTTATTAAAACCTCATTAGAAAGATGTGTATCATGGCTGATTCACAAAAAAACAACAACAAAAATAAATATGCCAATCAATTTACTCAGGGCAGGTAAGTTCCTTTCCAGCATGTGCCTTTTTCCCCAGCAGACCTGGCACATGGACCATGTTCATGGAACTACTTTGATGCTGGACATATTTGTTTTTTTGAGTTTAGTTCTCTCATCTGAAATTCTACATGTTTAATATTGACCAGATGAGAAATTGTAGCATATCAAGCTCACAGGACTGGTACTTATGCTAATGGACCTAGAATATTAGTAGACTGTATCTGACAACAGAATTTCAGGACCTCAGGACTTATTTTTTCTCTTTGAATTCTGAAGCTACAGCTCTTTGGGGCTTAGTATTCCCTTTCTGGATTGGGTGTACCAATCTTAGATCTTGAGGGCTTTCAGTCTTTGGACCCTTCTCAGACTCTCTCCTCTTGTCCTCTCCTATTCAAATTAAGTCATCGAATTTTTAATTTTCTCATTACCGTGACAGCATACTAAACCAAAGCATCTTATAGAAGAAAGGTTTTGTGCTGGCTCATGGTATGACCTTCAGAAAGGCGTGGCAGTAGAATGGGATCTGCCAGGTCAAGAAACAGAGCAAGATGAGTGCTAGCCTGTGACTTGATATTTCTTCCCTTTTATCCTGTTCTGATTTCTGGTACTCAGTATAAGGTATAATGTTGCTCACATTCATGACTGCCTCTGCTTCTCAAACATCTGTGGAATGAGCTTTGTAGACTTGCCCAGAGGTGGGACTTTGAGATGATTCTAAATGCAGTCAAGCTGACCTGAAAATTAACTACCACCAACCAGTCTTCTACAAAGCATAGCGGAGCAATGGATCATGCTGTTTAGCTTGAGTTGTGGCTGTGCTGGAACTCAACTCTGTAGACCAGGCTGGCCTGGAACTCACACAGATCCACCTGCCTCTGCTGCTCATGTACCATCATCCTTTGTGTTTGTTTGTTTTTGTGTTTGTACACACACACACACAGACACACACATACACACACACACACATACTTTTGTTTCTATCAATAAAGCAGCAGACATTTTTTCAATACTGGGATTTAAATATGGTGCCTTACACATCATATACAAGCATATTAAATGCCTATTCCCAGATAGTAATCTTTAAAGAACTTTTTAAAGTAATTTATAGTATCTGATGGAATTACCCCTTCATTTCCTGATGATTGCAATTATACTCAAACAAATGACATAAAAAAATAAACCAACCAGAGAGAATATCAGAGTACACCCAAGAAAAGAACTATTAAGCATTTTTAACACAACATAGTCATTGCTTCTCAGTGCATATACGCTCTTAGTATAAGGCCATAAAGTGCAAAGAGAAGTACAATATTATTCTTTCCCTTATGCATAGAGTCAAAGAAGAATGTATAAGTTATTCATTGAGATGATTAATCTTTCCTCAACACTCTTCTCTCAGATACCCCCAAAAATAAAAACAAAAATGTCTCAAGTTGAGGCTTGTACTTCCCCCAATAAAGAAATTCATGCTTATTTTGGTACTTGCCAAAACAAAACACAGCAATAGATTAAGTCAGAGGTTGCCAAGTCCAGGCTGTGGAGTAAATCCAGGCTGCTGGGTGTTTTCATACAGCTTGAAAGTTCAGATCAGTTTTATTACCTGAACGACTAAAAGCAAAACCAAAAGAATCATATTGTGTAATATAATCATTATATTTCTTAACTTAAATTTCAGTTCCATACATATAATTGTAAATTTGAAGATAAAATATTCACGGAACTATAATATTTTGCCTATACACACACACACACACACACACACACACACCTTTCAGGTTTGTTTCTCAGCTCACAATGACAAAATGTCTTTTGAAAGTTTAAAGAGAAACAGAGTGTTACTAGGACATGACTGAACTATTCATTTTTTGTTTAGTAAATAGAATGTCCATATGAAAATCCAATAATAATTAATCCAAAGGACATATGTAAAAATGAATGCTCATTAAATCACAAAACAGGAACAAATTTTGATTTACAATTTTAAAAATCAGAGTCATAGGCATGCAAAGGCATAATAGGCTCTTAGCTTTGGTCAGTTGATATCTATTATTTAAATGAAAATTTTAATGTTATCCTAGATTATGAATTTTTGATAGTTTGAAAAGTAAGATTTTACCTAGTAGTTTTTGTTTACTTAAAGTTAGTACTTCTATCATTTCTGGTTAGCAATAAGTAATGAGTTCATATTTTCAGGAAGTAAGTATGTGTATGTGTGTATATATCTATATGACTATTTCCACATAATTTAAATCCCAGGGTGCTGAGTATTGTGATATCTAGATGATGATCTCACAGTACTTGGGATATAAAAGTAGCTAGGTCTGTAGTTCAAAGCCAGACTTTTGTAGATAATAAACTTAAAACCATCTGTGGTTACATGAGATCATATGTCAATCAGTCAGGAAGTGAATAAATAAACAAATTCCTCACTGTTGACTTGTGAATGGGAATTATAAAGTCCTCTCTATTCCCTAACCCAAACAAAAAATATAATGTATCACTTATTTGAACCAACTGCAGGGAGTAAACATTTGCTTCCACATGATATCACATTTTAACACTGCTTCGTCATAACTTGAAATCCAATTCTACTTTCTTTTTTGCTGAAAACATTCTGGTGCTTCACAAGCAAGCAGTGTGTTGATTTTGTACTCTAAATTAAATAGCTATTCAGGCACTTGGGGCTCCATTCTTTATAATTCAGTGTGATAGTGTATCCCATCGCCAGCAGCTCAATTTCTGTCTTTCACCATCTGTTCTTTCTTTCTTTTTCTCTGCCAAAAATCGATAGAACTCAATGAGTAAAACGAGCTGTTCCATAACCCAACCATATTGAGATGATTTTCTTCACAATACATTGACCTGGTTCTTACACTGGTCCAGTTTAATTAAGTAAGCTCTCTGTTTTTTAAAGATGCACATTTACCAAACTGTAAACATTAAAAAGAGTGTCGTAAAAGCAGCCAAAATGTTATTGTTTCAACAGACATGATTTTAGGATGGCAACACTTGGCAGGCATAAAGCCACACACTGTCTGCTTCCAGATTGGAAATCCCTCTATGTAGCAGTAGCTTTTCATGAAGATCACTAGTACGCATTTGAGGAGATCCAGTAATCAAAGATGGAAATTAATGAAAAGATACTTTAAAAATTGTTTCAGATACTTTAATACATAGAAAAGTAGTTATATGAAAACAAATTAAAGGAATTATGGAAAATATTCTAAAATATTCCATTTGAGAACTCGTTATAATTTTTATACATCTATCAAATGTATCTTGTATGGTTGTTACCAATACCAGCTCAGAAAATGGCAGGAAAAAAACAGTTAAACAGTGGTCTCTTTTGAATAATTCCAAAGATTGCAATCATTTCTATATGGAGCCTTATTACCATACAGAAACACCATAGTGAAAGCAAAGTTTCTGTTCTATAGTCACTGCCATGAAGCAGTATCATCTTACTGTATAGGTGATTTACAAATGTTTCCTTCTGTGTCTCTATGAATCCCAAAAATCACATTGCTTTTTGAATGAAATGTTGAGGATTATGTAAGTAGAAAGCTAGGCCAAGTGTAGAATATAAGTAAAAATGCCTTACAACAGAAGAATGGATTGGTGCTCACCATGTCTACCTTCTCTTAGTCACACAGGGCTTTGCCAGCAAGGCTCTCTTCTCTCGAAGGCTCATCTGTCTCTGAAGCCTGAAAACTCAAATCGTGTTGTTCTTGCTGAAACATATATTTGCTGGATCTTCCGTTTGGCTATTCTTTTAATTTTTAGTTTTCAGGTTGGAATTTTCAGTTCTCGAGAGTACTTCAATTCAAAGGTAGATAGATGGAAAGGTAACTACTGATCTTTGCGAAATACCAACCGAGGTGCTGAAAATATCAGTCACCACAAAAGGGTTTAGGGTTCTTTAAAGCAATTGTTATCAAATGGTCATTTGCAATAAATAGTGACACATTTTTTTAATTGACCTCATCCTTATTATTCCCATGGATGCATTTAATGCTATCATTCTTTCTAATTGCTTTATTCAAACTTACTTTCATAGAAACTGTTTTCTTATTAAATTTATGAAGCCTATACAGAGAGTTACCAACAGATATCTCTCTCTCTCTCTCTCTCTCTCTCTCTCTCTCTCTCTTTCTCTCTCTCTCTCTCTCTCTCTCTCTCACACACACACACACACACACACACACACACACACACAAACACTTGCACACACCTACACACACAGAGTTTTAATTTTTGTTTTGCTTTGTTTTTGTTTGGGAGCAGAGTGTGGAGGTCTAAATAAAAATAGTATAAAAATAGTACCCATTGGCTCATGTTTGAATACTTGGTCCCCAGTTGATAGAATGATTAGGAAAAATTGGGAAGTGAGCCATATTGGAGGAGGTGTGTCACTGGAGGGTACACTTTGAGGTTTTAAAAGCCCAAGCCATTTCAAGTCAGCCCTCTCTGCCTTTTGCTCATAAATCAACATCTGGTATCTCAGCTACTGTGCCAGTGACAGGCTGGCCTGCCTGCTCCTATAGGCCCAGTCATGACAGTCATGGACTCTGAAACAAAGTTCCAAATTAGGTGCTTTCCTTTTAAAATGTCTTTGGCATCATAGTAATATCATAGTAATAAACAAGTGACTAAAACATAGAATTTTGCTATGTATGCATGACTAGCTGGATACTAGCAACATAACACAAGCTAGCTTTGAACTTATCTTTATTGCGTTTGTATTGGAATAGTAGATATGTGCCAGTATTCTTACCAGGGAAAGGAAAATATGATATTACTTTTTAGTTTCTTTGTATTTTTAGTAAAAATAAAGTGGGTTCAAAAAGAAGGTCCAGAATTTGAATTTAAAAAAAAATGTGTGGAAAATCAATAGGTGGTGGTGAGAAGGGGTAAGGGATATCACTAAGAGATTGAGAGATGGAAGAGATAAAGGAGATAAAGTCATACCTTTTGAGTTAGGATTCAAGAAAGCAGGGATCTTCAGTGTTAGAAGACATCAGGCAGCTAAGTAGCAGTCAGGGGTAGGGGGTCTAGAGTTTCAGAGAATGACTATAATTAGAGTCAAAGTGTCAGAAAAATCACACCTGATCTTTTAGATTGATATCTTAAAATGAGACAAGGAAGAGTAATAGTTATATATTTTCAGGTAAAACTCAAAAAAAAAAAAATAGGCAAGCTTAGCAGGACTGAGTGGTGGGAACTATATACAGCTTGTTCTGGGCAGGTGCTCTTGGGAAGTATAAATATATTATCTCATTAGGGGTAATTATTCCTCCCAATGCCTTGGTATGTTTTTGAGTGAATCAGTTTTCCTCTGGAGTAGTCTCCCATCTGGATGACTGGCATACTGCTGGATTAACTCTTAAGGGGAAGAACAATAGTATGTAAGAGTCTAATCGCAGGGGCATCAAACTGTCATCTCTCTTTCCAGTGGCAGATGTAGAACTCGGATCAGAAAGAAGTAGCTCTCCTTAATGTGCCCCAACAAAGCTTTGATAAATTCACCTTTGCTTCCACTATTTTAAATACTGAGGGAGAAAGGTCATAACTATTCCTGTTCTAGTATTTTAGTATTACTAAGATAGCACAAAGTGTGTGTGTGTGTTCGTGTGTGTGTGTGTGTGTGTGGTTCCATAGAATCAGGAGGGAAGGGGCCATAGTCAAGTTGAGAACTACCTACTCATGGTGTCCCTGCTGTAAAACAAGCTGATGAATTTCCACATCTGGACTGTGCTAATCCTCTTTCTCCTTTGACAAGGTCCTAATTTTCCAATTGGGAAATTAGAGTGATGTTTGATCTTTCTGTTTACTGATAAGTGGGACTATCAGGTATGGGAGTTTGAGTATATCCCCAGTGTATTTACTTAAGAGACTTCAGAAATGTATTGGTATTTTAGCACTATAATGTCCAGCTGGGAGAACTGAAATTAGAGCCCTGTACACAAAGCAAATAATTCCATCTTTCTGAGAACAAACTTTCTGATTGGAATTGAGGTATGGATCCAAAGGGGGAGAGGGGACAGGAATTATACTCATGAACTTGGAAGAATTGAGATTGTGAAAATAGCCATTTTTTTATACAAAAACACAATAATTTACAGATTCATTGCAATCCCAAGCAAAATCCCTATGCCATTCTACATTTTAAAAAAATTGTCTTAAAATTTCTATAAAAGCCAAAAGTGTTCACAAAGCAATCCTGAACTTAAGAAATTCTACAGAGAGGCATAATCATATAAGAACTCAAGTTATACAGAAGAACCATTGTTAAAAAATAGCATAGTACTGGATTTTCTCAATTAACTCTTTTACAATTCCGTAAACATATTTAATGTGCTTTGGTCATTTTACCCATTTCATTTTCTTTCTCCTGTCATTTAAACAGTGATCCTCTTCCCAGCTTCATAGTCTTAGTGCCCTTATTTTGTTTAATCTATTTTTTAAAATTCTGGGTTTAATTAGGTTTGCTTGTGTGAACTTGGGAGGGTTTCGCTTGAGCATGGACAGTTCACCAGTGGCTACACCACTAAGGACAACTTCCCCACGCTCCCACATCTGAGAAATGCACTAACTCTTCCAAGGTTCTTCAAGGTTTCATGATCTTCTTCCCCAACCAGGTCTAATTTTGATGGGCTCAGTCCTATGCAGACAACTACAACTGCTACAGATTCATGATACCAAAGGCAATATCTTGTCTAGAAAACAGCTTTCCTATAAGACCTTCCCATCTTCTATCTCACTATGAGATGACATTTTACAGCCCTTTCCCTGTCCTTTGGTTCTTAATTTATTTCTTTTTCCTCTTCCTCAGTGTTCCCTGAACCCAAAGGGATGATATTGATGTCTCCATTAGTCTAAGCAGGCAACAATCATTTATTCTAAGTGGTATGACCAGTTCTGGACTTAGTTAGAAGCCACTGCTCACTGTGAAATGAAGCTGTTTTGAGGAAGGCTGAGAGCAACACTCCTCTATGGACATAGCCTATATATTTATAAAGAGGCTTGTTGGGGAAAACATACCCAATCAGTGAAATCCCAAAACTGGTTCTACACCTAGAGCCTATGACTTCCTGGTCAAAGCCATTGTGCAGATTTATAATACCAGGAATGAATCTCTTCAGTGGAACAGGCATTGCATCCTATCAAAAAGTAGTTGGACACTTGCAACAGTCATATCAGTATTGCAGTGCAAGACTTACGTTGCCTGTTAGATCATTATTATTGCTGACTGAGTTCTCAACAAGGTGAGACTCTTAATGTTCAGCCCCCACTGCAAATTGCAAGCTATATAGTACGCTCAGTGCTTAGAATGCTAACTAGCAGCAGGAGACTTCCTCTCCAGATCCAGTTTTCTTTCTCCTCGTCTGAAAACCAAGAAAAGGGTATTGTCAGCTCTAGAATCTTAACCTTAGGTCAACCAAGAGAAGCAGAAAGAGGTTATATTGTTTACTGGTCTTCAGGGTTACCTGATGCAAAAATGCATAGCTGTCATCTCACTTCTGCCACTGGGATTCTCATTTAATAATTCATAGCTTCTGGCATAAGGACTATTTACTCATACATTGCTCCTTTATTAATGCTTTCTTCTTTTAGTTACATGGTTTAAATTAGCTTACAGAATGGTATGTTTTCCTATGGCTTTTTCGTAATCCTTCATTTAGGTTAACACTTCTATGACCACTTCCTCTCCCCCGTGTTCTGTCCTGTCCTCACACTTTTTGATGTTCAGTATTATCTCTATTTTTACATAGAACGAATCCCTATTCTTTTTCCTTGTCCTTTATTTTGCCTCCCTAGCTCTATGGCCTACACAAACACTTAATTCTAAGTAAACTTTAAAAATTCAGAGATTATATACCTAAATGAAGGAACAATGTACAATTTTAGTTTCCTAATTAAATATATCATCAATTCAATATATTTTCCTCAAATCTCCACATTTCCTCTCTCTTATTCCAGTATGAAATTCCATAATCTATATGTACTTCATTTCAGTAAATATCTGTGAAGTGATAGGAAGCTAGCAGTGTACAATTTTCTAACTAATGCTAACAGAATAGAAATTAATATGAATATGCAAGTATCTACATGGTAGGATGTATATAAACTCAGAGTTATATCTGGTTCATATTGTAGATCTCTTTGGGCTGTTTTTGTTTGTTTACCTATTTTGAGAAACTCATTTCTATAAAATCTGTCAAAAGTTAACACTCTTAGCTACAGTGAATAAGTCTTTATCCCAAATTCCTCACCAACATTAACCAATGGTTGCTTTTTGTTTGTTTGTTTGTTTGTTTGTTTAACAGTAGCTGATTTTGTTTAGTGAGATGGAATCTCAAAGTAGTTTCTATATTGCTTTTCCTTGTGGCTAAGGATTGAACACTTTTAAAACTATGTACCATTTGCTTGTTTCTTTTTTTTTTTTTATGAATTTCTCTTCTGTTGTTTAGTTTACTTTTTAATTTTGGTTGCATTTTTTTATTTATTTTACTTTATTTGAGATTGTAAGTTCTAGATAGTCTTCCTTTTGAAGATATATTGCTAGCAAAGAATGGCCTAGAGATTTCAGTTAAGCATATTTCACATATAATGCTATTTAATCTAGATGGTTCTCTGTTTTTGCAGGGATGCCTTGTCAAGTGGTGAGAGTCATGTCAATATCTCTCTATTATTGTGCTAAGGTTAATCTATGTCCTACTATCTAGTTGTATCTATTCTACGAAACTGAGTACACTTGTGTTAAGTGTCTATATTTTTAGAATGTCTTCTTGTTGAATTTAGCCCTTAGACGGAATGATGTGATACTTTTTACTTCCTTGATTTGAAGGCTCTTAGGTGGCTGGCAGTCTCTGACTTTGTGAAGGATCCACACAGGCAGGCAGGCTGAGCAGATTCAGTTGCCAGATTCAGTATGCAATTTCAGATAGATAATGTGAAAATACTACAATAATACAAAATGTTTATATTAATAGGGAATAAATTAGATTACCCTGAAATTTTCTCATGATTGTCATATGACATAAACATATGGTCAAAGTTTAAAGACATTTGAATAAAGTTATATACAAGTGGTAAATAGGAAACAAACTTAAGCCATTATTTTATAAAGAATATAATTTTAATGATCCAAATTTAAATAGTAACCCAAATGAAAGATACATATGTGTGTGTGTATGTATATGAGATATCTGTTTAGAATTAAAATATTCTATTAATGTATATAATGACATTATAGAAGCTTGGCTGTTTTAACATAAAATTTGATAAAATACAAATATCAATATGTTAGAGGCTTAAAAGCAGAATATGGATTTCTAGTGTGTTTTGGGACTGAAAACAGAAGTAAGGATTTACAAATACACCATAAACTCTGTAGAAAGATAAAGAGATTTGATTCTTCTAAAAACCTCACAAATGAAGGTTACAGCAACTCAGGTGAAAGGTCATTTTGTATTGATATCTCTTTGTTAATTTTTTTTATTGTCCTTTTGTGGACGAGATGTTTTCTAATCAAGTAAACCCTTAAGCACGAACTATTTTTATTAAACTTATGGCACTTTTACATATTTTTAGGTAAAGGCTAACTTACCGAGTTTCTTCAGTACAATCTATGGGAACAAAGCAGTAGATGTGACCAAAGTGAACAGCTGAGCCATGTTTCTGATTTCATCTTTTCCCACCATAGTCATTCATTGTTGGTTGGTCTAAGACATGTCTTTACATCTCATTCACTCATTGTCAGAATCAATACGTTCACAAACGCATTTCAAAATTAAACTATTTCAATGAAGTCTCAATAGTCTTGGTTACGTTTGCTTCTTTCCTTTGCATTTGAATATGGAGATCAGATTAACTTTGATAGTATCCTTTTGGAATGTCATTAAATTTGATTTAAAAAATTAGGGTGCAAAGAATTTTCTGTTGCCCACATGACCTAGGAAATACACATTATATGATTACCTTTTTTTTGTTTGTTTGTTTGTTTTGAGACAGGGTTTCTCTGTGTTGCCCTGGCTGTCCTGGACCTTACTCTGTAGACTAGGCTGGCCTAGAACTCAGAAATCCACTTGCCTCTGCTCCCAAGTGCTGGGATTAAAGGCATGAGCCACCACCGCCCAGATACCTGTCTATTTTTTAAATACCTCTTACAAATTCTACAGTTTCCACCTCTTGCTTAATGCTTGCCACATCATTTACTTTCAAGAGTCATTCTTTAAACTCTCTTTCTATATGTCTGTTCATTTTGTAACTTCAACTCTAGGTTAAAGGTATAAAGGCTCTCAAAGACAATTGACTCTTTACAGTTTGAATGCAGTACAAAATGTTTCTACAGAAAAAGTATTTGTGCTGGTGACCTTACCAAAGGCATACAGAATATAGACCTGGCTCAGCCACTGACCTTATTCATTAATCTTTGTTTTGTGGCATAAAACATGGAAGTGAACTACCACTCTTATTGTTCAGAGGAAAGCTATGAGTGTTTTACTCATGCAAATAATAATGACTCCAAACACTAATTGTTACATGAACTCATCAACAACAAGTCCCATAGGCAGGTTGGCAGCCATATATGACTTTTTGAAAGCTCACTCATGATAAAGGTACTACTCTTTCTTATTCCACATCTATGAATTCTCTCATTTTCTGGATAAATTTTATGCTGCATAGTATATCTTATAAGAGGTACTACAGCTTTTTCCATATCTACTTGTTTATTGCTAATGACTTTGACTTCCTGTAGATAGTGATGGCAGTGAAATTCTGTGAATCAGAATTTCGTTTTCAATAATATTTATTCAGTAACTATTTTGCATCAAGCATTGCCATGGCATTCAGAGAACAGTATCTAAGCATCTTAACTTTCTTACCCTTCCATTTTTATCTTCACATTCCCATCATTTATCTCATGTCTACTATAAATACAGGCTGTTCTAAAAGTCTAAAAGATCTTATCGAAAGGCACGTTGACATAGCCTTCAATGTCAAAGGAAAACTCAAATAATTATCTGCTACTCTAAAATAGCAAAGTGCTCTCCTATTTTAACTATATAACAAATCTTTCTTGTTGTTGTTTTGTTTTGCTATGTTTACTTACTCATATTGGTCCACCATCATGATATGGTTACATAATCTAATTAGTTTGATTTAACTGTGTCTATTTTGTACATTTCTATTTTGTTTAGTATCAGAAAATAGTATATTATATCATCTTTTGAAGGAAGACAAAAATGGTACTTCTAGATGATATGCTCTGTTCTGGCATCAGCATAATGTAAAAAGAAAGCATTAGGGGACATTACAGATTAATATTTGTAATGATTTATCTGTATGAAGATGGGTTAAAATGTAGTAAAATGAATAATACTAATTACCTAGACTATAGAATGAAGAATGTTTTACAAATTAAGAGCTACATGATGGCTACTGCTTCTGGTCTAAGTGCCATATGGGATAATAAAGAGGAGAATTCTAAATACAAGTTGTTCAAATACTGGTCACTAGATAATTATTTTCCACATACATTGTATACATTGTATAATTTTCCCACTTTGATGTGACATTACTAACAGTAGCCACCTTGTTAGGTTATCACTGAGAATAATGTGCTATTGAGTAAGACCATGGGCTGTACAAATGGAAGAATTATATAATATATAATCACACACACACACACACAGGTACATGTATATATACATATATACATATACACATGTATATATGATTATTATTTCTTTATTGATAGAAAGCAAAAGCAGAAGATAAATATTTATTTGGTGTATAAGTTTTATTGCTGTAAAGAGACACCATGATCATAGTAACTCTTATAAAAGAAATCATTTAATTGGGATGACAGAGTTTCAGAGTGTCAGTCTATTACCATCATGTTGGAAAACATGGCAGAGTATAATCAAAACAGTCTTCATAAGAGTGAACACTAGTAACTACACAAGAGAGTCTATACTAGGCTATTTTGCTATTTACTATGCTGACACAACTGATCTAAGCCTGTTCACTAGCCACAGGCAGACATTTTCTATAAGGGCAAAAAACTACAGCCATATTCCTAGCTAAAAAATTACAAGAACAATTTCCAGGCCACATATTAAAATTCTTCTCCTCTGAAACCTCTTTAGCCAGGACCCCACACTTCAATTCACCCTCAGCACCACCACATGTTCCTATGAGTGTGGCTCAATGAGACATACTTAAAGCATTCCACTGCTTTTCTAAACCAAAGTCTGAAAAATCTATATTCCTTCAACCAAACACATGGTCAGGCTGATAACAGCCATTACATTAATCACTTGTGTTTCCTTGATTTTGGTGTATAACTTCTTATGTAAGACCCCCATATCTGTGCAGCAGTTCTTTTTCTAGGCATAGAGCATACCAATTGTTATCTTAAATATTCAATAACACATCTATTCCAGGAGCTACCCGCCATGCTGCTGTTACTTGGCTGTTTCTTTCCACAGCGTTTTTTTATGACAGCTGTGAATTGACAAAGCACTGTATTAGGCCAGCTGATACTGACACCTCTTCCAAAACTAACCAGGGAGTCCTCACTCTAAACCCTGAGATGCCCAAGCTCTGTGGCTATTGGTGGACAATTCAAAATAGTATTTTCTTTCAGGTCTATCTAGTGTGCGGTAGAGCCATTAAACCTAACATCTAAGTTTGGAATTGTGGTTTAAGGAAAACACACCTCTCAATTTGTCCTTGAGTATTTATGTTTCTAAAAAAGAAAAAAAATGTCAGAACAAAACAAAATCATTTGGATTTGTGCCAGTGTACAGATAGTAATTCATCCAATTGTACTACGGTGGCACTTTTGTTTTTAACTAAAGAAAGAAATAGCAGGGAAATCTGGAACAAGTTAATATTCTTAACACTGTCTCTTCATTCTGAGGATTAAGAAATTTCTTTCTCTTCCTAGGGTTGAAAGCATGTAAGTGAGTCCCAGCTCTAATTCTTAAAATTCAGCCAAATATGGATTCCGGGCTTGGCTCCAGCTGGCCACTCTAATTCTTTCCCTTCCCCCACATCCTCCACATATCTACAGTTGTGTAATCTTTCTGTACTGTGCATATGGCAACAGCTTTGCTAGTCATACACAGGTAGCAATCACATCTCATTGTTTCTAGGGACTCTTTTCTCTTAGTGAAAAACAGAAACAATCAGTTTGCATTGGGAACAATTTCTGATCATTCAAGAATTGCCACATACTATTGTAAAAATAATTTATTAAAATAGATGTGAATAGTATTAAAGAATTAGTACAGGAAGCTGTGTGTTTCTTACTCCATACATTCAACTCAGATTGTAAACATTTGGTTTTCAGTAAGTCCAATAAGATTCAATGTTGACGGGCAAGTATTAAGTAAGCTAAGTTCATGAGTGGGAAGCAAGGTCAACTAAATTTGACAGTGGGCCCAATTCTTTACTGATTTATTGTAGCCTGTTTTTATAAGTTTATATCATTGTGCAAGAAAACAATAAATTCATAAACTTAATAAGTTTAAATTTTGCTTTTAGAATATGTCAAACAATGATGTATTTATATTCTGTTTATTAATAATTGGCTTGGGTTCTATGCTGCATATATCCTTGCTTTGAACTTTAGCAAAATGTATAATTTTATGTGTACGTGACTGAACATGTCTATCCTGTATCAGTTCCACAATATAATCTAGCATTTCTACTAATTTCCAAAGCCCAGTAAGATGCACACTACATCAAAACAACATTTCACACATCACTTGCAGACACACATTTCATTGGCCTGCAAGCTACCTTTTGTTTTAGAAGAATGGGCCCTTAGCACTAGTTTTCATGTGTATAGGACTCAGGAATTCTTGATGTCCCATGGTGTTGCATGTGAGAAGTTTTTAATGTAGACTGTGCTCATGGTTTTAAGATTACATTTGCACATTTTAATTACTACAATGAATTTTAAAATGCTTCAATTAAAAAGAATTAATTACTTCCACTTGTTTCAAAAGACAACCCTTTGTCCTAAATGGTCTGTTAGAACGAGAAAGATTAATTGCAGCAGAGAAATTTGAAGGGGCTTTCTGTTCAAGGGACCTTGACACATCTCAGACTCATTCTTCACATCTCTGAAAAACAGTCTTGCATTCAGAAAAATTGAAACAGTACCATCTACCCCATTAAATTACTAAAAAGGATCATGTAAGAAATGGAAATGAAATACATGATATAATGCAAAACTAAAGAAAAATTTTTATTTGTGGGGAAGTGGTTTATAGACAAACATATAAATATAATAGATAAAATTTTTGCCATGTTAATAAAGGTAGAAACCTTGTAGTTTTATATATATATATATATATGTAAAGTTTATGGCACCTCAGTATCTATTCGTGATAATTGTGACCTTTTACTTTTTATTAGTTGTAAAAAAAAAAAATCAGTTTTCTGTTGTAGACCTTCTGCATATTGGTTTGAGAACATTCTTCCTGCCTCCTCAAATTTGTACAGCAAAATACCAAAATTATGAAGGTCACTATATCAAGCCATTAAGACAGATTTGTTCTCACCCAGCTATCGTATGCACCATTACCTATAGCTAATGGCAACATCTTGTCTTTATAGTCTTCAAGTTATCAGAGTATTAAAGCGAAGACTGCTTCAAGAGCTAAAAGAGAGCTATTTTTGACAGTACATTATGCGATTGAATTATAGTATCGTCAAGTAATACACTTCTCTGCTGCAAATTGCCCTCATGTTGGAATGCTTCTCTCTAACTGGTATAAAGAGGTGGTATTCTTTTCCTTTTCCCACAATTAGAATGTCAGTTCTGTGGAAATACATTAAGAGGAAACTTAGAGAGCTGGATGTAGAAGTTTTGTATCTATAGTGTTTCTAATAGAACTAATGTGCAGTGTTTCATGGAGAGAAATTCATTTGTAAATATCATTATTCCAAAATGTCACCCTAGTCTTTAAAGAAATTACTGAAAGGTAAAAGTAGTATTGAAAAAGTTTGAAAAAGATAACTGCAAGAACTATGTTCTTTTATCAACCATGCTACTAGCTTAGATCTCTTAAAATATTAAAATAGTTTGAATTTGTTACATGCCCAAATCTTCAACAGAAGAAAAGCTATGCTTTCATCCTCACATAAATCTAATTAATATAGGGAAGAATACAGCATTTGCCCTGAGAATTTTTCTGCAGGTCTTTCCTACCGTATCCTCTTAAGATTTTTATCAGTGAGTGGTCATGGACCATATCAACAAATTGGACATGAATTATCAAATTAGTATTCTACTGGGATTTAACCCAATGTTATTGAAGTCTCCACAGATGGTATACATTGTTTAATAATGAAATGCAACAAAATTTAAATGATGTAGTCATTTTATAACATGGGAAAACATTCATAGCTATTAGTTACACATGTGTTTTTGTGTGCAAAAATACATATGCTAAAGCAGTATAAAATATAGGTGATCTTAGGTAAAGTGAATTTTAGCAAATTTCAATATCTAACAGAATTTTTAATGATAGGCATTGTTTCTACAACCATTCAGAAGAACATTTTTTGCTTATGTATATGTCCCTGGAAATGTTGAAATTGCAAAGGACATTCAATCATTTGATCAAAAATGCACCAAACTATAAAGCTATGATGTTGATTGCTAATGTTTCAGGAATTCAAAGAAAGAAATAGTACATTCCACACATACATTTTAAATCAATTCTGTCATGAATAATACACATTTAAAATCTGGCCATGTTTCCATAGAGGCAAAAGAAGTTATAAATAAGAATTTGGTAATTAAGTTCTGTTAAGCCAGATCTGTGATAATGTCACACATACATCATTTATCAAAGAAATGAAATTTCTTGAAAGGATTAATGTTATAGGTCAGAATGGAGAGCTATGACTTCCAGTGTTTTCCTGCTAGAAACACAGCTACTGAAAAAATACTCATAATCTTCTGACATGCATTTCATGTCTTCCTGACATGTATATCTTCAAAGTATACAGGCTTATATACATTCAAATTTTTCCACTGAAGCATACCACCCACATACAAAAAATATGATTATGCACTTTACATGTATTTTTTCAACAGTCCAGTCAGTATAAACTATGTGATGATACTATTTGTCATGGATCACTCTGTTACATAACAGTAACCTGAAATGTTTTCCTGGAAGATTATTTTAAATGTTTTTTACCTCAGTCTTCCAAGATACCAGCATTGCTTGGAGACTAACATTTTGTAAAATGTCATACTTTCAGAGATTCATGATTGCTTGTCTGAGATAAATGGTGAAAAGCTTACTGATTTATACAGCTTGCTAGTGGAGCCTTCCATAATGAATAATATGTTCAGTGACAAAATAGTTCTCAGAGTAGAAGTGAAAAGCTCTACATATTTGTTAAAAAAAAAAAACCAGAAAGTACAAATATCATCTTTTTCTTTCCATTTGCTTTTTAACAGATGTTTTAGCTAAATATCAATAATATTTTATTTTGAAGAAGAGAGGGTAGCAAGCAAACAAAGATTCTTCCAAAAATAAAGCTTCCAATTTGAAAGAGTAGTTTAGAAATCTTTAAAGAATTCAAATCTTTTTAACATCTTTTGGGGGAAAGGGGACCTAAAATGTTCAGACATTACATCATCCTTTCTTTTTTAGCTTGCCTGAGAAATATTTAGGGGCAGGTATTTTACATGTGGTCTGACAGAGGCAGAGAAAGATTCAGATTCTTGCCAGTAGCAGCACCATAAATCAACTGTAGAGTTAAATATAGTGCTCAAAGCACAAACAAAGCTTTGGGATCTTTCTTATTCTTCCCATTAAGCTGGATGGATTTAAAGGTAGAAACCATATTAGGCTGACTTTAACATAAAAAAAAGCCTATTAACAGAATTAGAAAAAATACCATCTCATTGACAATTAGAGTACATAGACTTTTTCTAGAAAATTGAGATTAGCAGTATGCCTACTGCATTTAAATGTTGACCTTTCCTTACCCCTGTCTATCACTTTCAAAAAAGGCAATATGTGTAAAGTGGAAACATCTAACGCAACCATGAGGAATGCAGTTGATATCCCTACAGCCTGTGATTGGCAGCACCATTAAGATTCTACCCCAATAAAAATTTCCACAGTGGGAAAGATAACCTATTTAGCATCCCATTGATTTTGCTAAGGTGTTTGGGGAGGAGGAAGTATCCCTGTTCAAAGTTCATCAACTTCTTACAATGTGCAAGCTCTATGGACTGGAAGGTATAGGATTTGATGAAAGGTAAAATACACTCCACTTCTCACAGAAACTATGTGGTAAATATAAGGCATTGTTCTAAAAATTCTAGTGGGAGTTGAGCACATTTGAATCTAATTAAAACAGACACTATTTTATGTAGTCCTGGATACGCTGGGCCAGCCGTATGAAGAATGCTGCATAACGGAACTCTTGCATGGCGAAGAGTGTTGATAGATAGGTCTTGTGTTGGAAGTATGAGGTCACTGGTTTATATCCTGAGGAGAAAACCTGGACTTCTTCCATGAAAAACAGCTGCTTTTGTAAAAGGTCTTGCACACAAATGGAATTAAGCAAGCTACTGTCATTCGAAGGATTCCACAACTCTCAAAGAGAGGTGCATGTATAGTCTTACACAT
Organism: Apodemus sylvaticus; assembly: GCF_947179515.1. Lineage (NCBI taxonomy): Eukaryota > Metazoa > Chordata > Mammalia > Rodentia > Muridae > Apodemus > Apodemus sylvaticus. Next base: position 15,587,374 of record NC_067473.1, on the reverse strand, counting down.
TTGAGACTTTCAACTTCAACGTGAAAGTATACATTTCCTGGAAATAAATCCATCAGAGAATGGCTTGACCAAAAACGTATTGATTTAGATGTTCTTTTCAAATTATTATCTCTGAAAGCTGACAATAAATATTAAGTGGCTTATGTTTCAGTGTTTGGTTCTAGTCACATGAGTGAAATTCTGGGTAGCTGTCCAAAAGTTAAATTTAGACAATATGAATTAACTAATTTCAACTGAATTAGAGATCAAATATTTATTGTACTCATTTTGTCACTTCCTTCAAAGGTCTATTTATCATTTTATTTTTGTATTTGGAAATATATACCTTAGAAATAATCCAAACATATTTAAAATGCAAAGTATTATTATTAAGATAACAATATGTTTTAAAACCATAAATATGGTAGACCATGGTAAAGTTCAATGAAAATGGTTTTTAATTTGTGTTAGAATAATTAATTTAGGCACTATTCCTCGCTTTTCTTACATGACTTTTCTTAAAATATTTAACAGCAGAAAAGTAACTCATAAATAGCACTGAATTTTAATACTCAAGTTTGACATTAACATGTAATTACATTCATGAAAACTATCACTTATAAAGAGGGGTTCTAACTATAAAGGTCTAGAAAACTATGTTTAATGAAGTTTTGTCTTTACAGTTAAATCCACAAAATTTGAAGTAAGTTTATAAATTCAAAATATACTACTTAACTATTTTTGCGAGCACACAAATAAACAATCACTTACCTTTTAGTATACATATATATATATATATATATACACACACACATATGGATAAACAGAGAGATAGAAATTTATAGATCATTGGATAAAGCAAAAGGACAATAATTCTTACATTCAAGTAGCATGAAAAATATTAGCCTATTTCTACCTGATCTTTGTTTTTGTTGTTTTGGTTTTGGAGTTATAGATGTATGAGAGAAGGTAGACTAGGAGAAAGATCAGGATAATTAAAATTCACCACATTTTTGACACTCAAATCATGTATATGTATCTAAGAGTTTCTGATAGACATATTTGAGAAACAATAAAAATTATGTAAATATAAATAGGGATAATGGACATAATATAGTTTAAGGGCAAATATAAGAATTTATATGGGTACTAAAATGCATATTAGAAAATATTAGATGGATCTTACTTTTGGAAAGAAACAAGCATTTCCTTTTAAATTTTTATGCCCTTGTGATCACATGGTTCTACAGAAAGAAATGAAAGTAGATGGTAGGCCTGCTGCAGGCTCTGTGGCACAGGCGTGCAGTTACCCTGGATGTTGAGACAGTTGCTGAGGGTAGTAATAGCTCCCTCTCTTCAAGGGCTCATGATGTCCATGCTGTTCCTGCAGATGACACACCTACTACCATAGGTCATGTTTGACTTCAAGTATCTTCAGAGTTTGTACTTTTTTCACTGGAACATTTCAACTATGTGAATCAGGATTGAAAAACTCCACAGCTTGAGGAAGGACCTCGCTAAACATTGTTTTTTCTATTTTGTTTTGTTCTAAGTGATTCACTAAATTATGTACAAATTATTAAGCCTATCAAGAAAGGAGCTATGAGTTTAAAACTAATTTCTAGATTTATTATTTTTTTAAGTAGGAGAAATGTCTCTTCCTTGAGTGCTTGGATTTATAAAACACTTATGATAAGGAAAAATTACATTTTTTTTATTTTTTTTGTTTTTGTTTCTTTTAATTTTCGTGCTTTTCTTTTTCCCAGTCCTTTAATTATCCTAGTTTCTATGACTTTTTAACCTTTACCAGTCACGACATTTACCCTAATAGGAAACAAACGTCTACTTTAAATAATTTCTTTATAAAAAAACAAAACAGTAAAAAAGAAGTTTGAGGAGCACTCTCAGAGCCTTTGAAATAGACAGCACGTGGTTATTTTCATAACCCTATGATGATTTGAAGAGAAGCTTATAAACTATACCTAACAGGTGTTCCCCAGAAATAAATATTTTTGTTTCACTGACATAAAGTGTTTTTAATACTTTAAACCAAAATTTATTGATGACTCTAAGCGTAATAAAGGATTGGCAGAAACTCTCTTGACTGATTACATGCAAAATTAATATGCATATGAAAGGGAAAGGATTAGGGTGTGAGTATCTTCATATTACATATTTGTTGGCTCGCTGTGAATTGGGGGGAGCTATCTCCTAGAACTTCGCAGAACTTAAAGGTATACACAGCCTTCAACAGGAGCCTGGGCTTCCCCTCATTATCCTCTACCTTCTGACTAATGGGAGGGCCTCCTCATAAGAGCTGTGGCCTGCAGGGACTAAAAGGAGATCACATTTCACTCTAAGCAGTGTTTATCATTTGTAATTCTAACGTTGTTACTAGTGTTTTGTTTTTGTAAAAGGACATATTCATATTTTTATGAGGTGTAGAAGGGACTTTGATGAAAAGTCATCTGATGGTATTTTTTCTCAAATCTTAAGGAAAGGGTAAATTGGACTCTGAATCAGACCTTTGTCCTTTTGGGAATAAATGTCTGTATATCTTTGGCTGTTCTGTAGAATCTTCCCTGACTATTGTCCTGTCTAGCCTAAAGGTGTGCTTGATTTAATGGGTCCTGGGAGAGTAGGGATTTTTAGCAAACTAGCTGGATTCGTAGTTTTTTTTTCTGGGGATGCATGAGATGTCCTTAGGGGTCTTAAAGCGAGCCTGGATTGCATTATATTTTTCAATTCCAGGATGGTTCACATCAGAAAGCATTTTAAAAATAAAATAGAACAGTTTAGATATGCATTATTTTTTATGTAAGATAAAATGGTTTTTGTTGTTGTCCTGTTACACCAAAATAAAAACAACAATGGTTCCTAACAGTTAATTTTTGCCTAAAATTCATATAAAGAGAGTTAGATCTAGGATTACTTAAACTTTCTTGGAACATCAATGATACCTTCATTTTCCTTATATATATTACCTTATGTAATATATTACATATTACCTTATATTATTACCTTATATATATTACCTCATTCCTCATACCTTATATATATTAATATAAAATATATATTAAAATAAAAGAATGGATTCCCACAAATTATCCACTGACCTACACCCGGAAGCTACACAAAATTGTGTCCACTTGCATGCACACACACACACACACACACACACACACACATACACAGACACATGACCACATGCATGCACACATACAGACACACATATACAAAGACACATAGACACAAATACATAAAAATTGAGTAAAATATAACTTTAAACAAATTTATCAAAGTTTTATTATGACATTTGACTGACTTCAATTGCTCAATAAATTGTGATACTTGTCCTCTCAAAAACTAAAAGACACTGTTACAGAAAAAATGTATAATTTAACAACAAATCTGGTACATTATTATCCCTGTGCTTAAAGTGCCTGGCAACATACCATAGTTTCCTTAGATAATATTGCTTTTGCTGCTTTCCAGCATTCTCCTCTCCCAATGTATTTCCAGTCCTGCTGCAGAGACTTCTGATTCTTGGTAAGCCAGCACTCTACATAATCAGAGGACTTATTCTAATTATAGGGGAAGGACAGGACTGGGAACTCTGTGAGTGTTCTCAGCAGCTCTCTCCCAAGCAAAGGCATAAAATAAACAAACATCTATTTTGTGACTTTGTTACTTCATTACTTGATTTTCTTCTCTATTTTCTTCCTTTGTTTTTCCCCAGTACTAGATATTGATAATTGTACATTCTAAAGATTCTACCACTGAGTTATATTCAAAGCCCCTTGTTGATCCTTGAATACATATCTCTGTGATTTTTTTTGAGTTTTCTAACTTGTCTCAAATAAAATAAACAACTTAGATCAATAAACACTAAAGTAAATAAGTTGCTATTGTTCCTTTTCAAGGTTTGTGTGTGTGTGTATGTGTGTTTGTGTGTGTGTGTGTGTGTGTGTGTGAGAATGTTCAAAAGTGCACTGCCCATATTGTCCATTGCAATAGGTGACAGCTCTCTCTTGACAGGAGAGCTGTTTTACATGAGTGCTGGGAATTGAACTTAGGTATTTTAGAAGAGCAGAGTATACTCTGAGTCATCTTTCCAGTCCAATTTGCTTTTCAATGAAGTAATTTTTGACAATGGATAGATAGATAGATAGATAGATAGATAGATGGTAGATATATTGATGATAGATAAATAGGCTTACTGAATAGTGCAAATATGTTACAATGGAAACAATGAAATGTGCTAGATAAAATATTCAATTTCTTTCTTTAACCAAAGCTCAACGTTAGAACAATTCAGTTAAATAAGTTTGTTTTATAAGATTGTCCTTGTGTGTACATATGCAACAGATAAGACATGAGTGGATGACTTATCATTTAATTTTTCATATGTGAATTATTTCCATCAGTTTTACTACCAGAAAATATAAGATACAATTTGTAAATGTCAGAGAACATGTTTTGCTATAGCCATGTAAAATCTAGTTATAGAAGACACACTGAAACAGATGCTGTGTTGCATGTAAATTATTGTTCAGGAGTAACTGATAAATTGGATTTTCCACTTCATGAAGTCAGGAGACACACTCTTTGGTGCTGATGACACACAATGCTTATCACTAGAACTCAACACATCTGTGATATAGTAACAGGTGTCTACTTGACTAAAATGAAGGGGATAAATATTGAGGACAGAGATCTAAGAATCCAAAACAAGATTTTGATCTCTCTTTTGATAAAGTCTCTCAACACACATGCAATCATTTGCACATGTAAGCATGCACACAGGGACATGCACATGCACACACACACACACACACACACACACACACACGAAATTTCACCATAGACTCTGACTTTAATTCTCAGAGAAAGACCAACTGTCTCTTACAGAAAATAAGTGACCAAAGCAGTGAATAGTTGCATTAACCACATCTATTAACTTAAGAATATTCAGTTAGATTATGTAATATTTCACTTTAAATGTTTTATTCTTTAAATCATAAATAAAAATTAATAGCATATTAGTTACTTTAAAATGTTTGAACGTGTTTAATTTTTGTCAGTATTTATATGCCAGAAAAACTAATCAGTCACGTAAGATATGATATCAAAAATAGATTCTTTTCTAAAATGTGTCTCTAAATTTGTTCAAAAGAACACTGAACTTAGAGCCATAGAGACATGGTTATTCTTGACTTCTGAAGCTCTTTGTGGCAGAAACAGTTATGCTCTCTCTAAATAGACTTAATTCAGTTAAAGATCCAGATCTCATAATTATCTAATTACTTCTTGTACTCCTGATTTGATTGTATGGTACTGTGACAATCTTTCTTTCTTTCTTTCTTTCTTTCTTTCTTTCTTTCTTTCTTTCTTTCTTTCTTTCTTTCTTTCTTTCTTTCTTTCTTTCTTTCTTTCTTCCATTCTTTCTTTCTTGAATATTTTCTTTATTTACATTTCAAATGTTTTCTGCTTCCCAGGTCTCCCCTTCGGAAACCTCTATCCTATCCCCCTTCCCCGCCTCTATGAGGGTGCTCCACCCCCCCCCCCCCCCCCACTCCTATCCACCCATACTGGCATTCCCCTACACTGGGGCATCGAACACCCTCAGGCCCAAGGGCCTCTCCTCCCACTGATGTCTAATAAGGCCATCCTCTGCCACATATGTGGCCAACTCCATGGGTCTCTCCATGTGTATTCTTTGGCTGGTGGTCCAGTCCTCGGGAGCTCCGGGGATCTGACCTGTTGACACTGCTGCTCCAGCTATGTGGCTGCAAATCCCCTTAGCTTCTTAGTCCCTTCTCCAACTCCTCCACCAGGGACCCCAGAGCTCAGTCCAATGCTTAGCTGCAAGCTTCTGCCTCTGTATTTGTTAGGCTCTGGCAGAGCCTCTCAGGAGACAACCATATCAGGATCCAGTCAGCAAGCATTTCTTGGCATCCACAATACTGTCCGGATTGGTGGCTGTATATGGGATTGATCCCCAGGTGGGGAAGTCTCTGGATGGCCTTTCCTTCAGTCTCTGCTCTACACCTGTCTCCATATTTCCCCTTGTATTTTCTTTACCCTTCTAAAAAGCACTGAAGCATCCACATTTTGGTCCTCCTTCTTCTTAGGCTTCATATGGTCTGTGAATTGATCTTGGGTATTCCAAACTTTTCGGCTAATATCTGCTTGTCAGTGAGTGCAAACCGTGTTTGTTCTTTTGTCACTGAATTGCCTCACTCAGGATGATATTTTCAAGTTCAATCCTTTAGCCAGTTGTGGTGCCAGTTGAATTTGCTGAAGGAGGTGGAGGTAGGAGGAACACAAGTTCAAGGCCCTGCCTGAGCAATCTTTATTTCTAATGCATAATCCTCATTATTCAGGTAGCATTCTGACTATACACACAGCCCATTACTAATCTGTGCTTTAATTTAAGAATGATGGACATCAGAAAAAAACGTAATAAATACAGGCCAACTTGTAAGTCTTTCGTGGGAGAGGTATATGGTTTCTAATTTTCCCCTGAATCACAAGAATGGGAAAAATAAGCTAGAAGCAGGAAGGAACAAACCAGGTTTGCAGGAGAGTAAAATGGACTCTGGAATGGTTGGGGAGCATGAGAGCAGCCATAAAACATGGTAGCAAGGGAAAATTAGACGCTATAACTTCTGTCGGCACTGAGACCAAGAAGCTGGGTGTCGGCACTGTGATTTGTTTTGTTTTAATAAAAGTAATTACTTTTTTAAAATTAAGCCCTGGCTAATTTATATGCTGGTGACTTGAAGAGTATATTAAAGTTGTAAGAAACAATAAAGAGCCAGCCGTGTTTCCACTGCTGTACATTGATATCTCGTCCCACTAGCAGGAGAGAATTCTCAAAAACTTGGATTAATTGTTTCATTAAATAAAAAGCCATAGTTGGTACGTAATTAAGGCTTTTTAAATTATGAATATGACTTTTGAAGTTAACATCTAGCTAACAGGGAAAACTAGTCTGTAGGTTGACACAGAACATAACCTTATCTGCTTTGTTCCATATATTGTTATTACACTTATTTGTTCGAGCTTTTGTTGTGCTTTCAAAAGTAAAAGACGCTCCAACTAATATTTATTGAGATAATGTACTTTGGTTGTGGATTAACTCTATGCCTCAAGCAATTTCTAGGGCAAGACATACAAAATTATAGAAAATAGCCTGCTTTAACTCTAGCATTAAAGATAAAGTGGTGAATTAGCTTCATATGATAGGGCACTTGGTTATATTTAGGAAGAGTTCTACCCTTGGCTGCTGAGTCAAAACACTAAAGCGAGGGGCTAGAATGACTCTTGAAAAGCAATTTTACTCTGTATGGGTAGCGGTGGAAAAGACAGAGCACTTAGTCCGTAAAGAGTATGCCAACTGTTGAGTCAATTTGAAATAATCTCAAGTTCATAAATATTCTTGCATATTTTGAATGTCAGTATACTTATGCAGTATTGATGAGGGAATAAAAAAAAAACCAAACAAAACGTGGCTGTAGAAACTCTCTACAGGCTGAATTATACCGATAATGAAACTCTGTAGGCAAAAATTTTGGTAAGTAATATTGTCTCTGGCTTCTTGGGTTTGCATTTATATAAAGATAGTGGATTGTTCAAAAAGTTGCCATTCCCTTCCAGGTATGGAGGCAAAGGCAGGCAGTTCTGTGAATTTAAGGCCAGCCTCATCTACAGAGTGAGTTCCAGGACAGCCAGAGCTATACAGAAAAACAATCTATCTTGAAACAAACAAACATCAAAGGCAAAAATATGATGGAGGGGGGCTGCTGTTACTTCCTATCATTTTGGTGTCCAAAAGTAAGCTTTATTCCTTGCTTTTAAATATTTAGAAATATCTGATGATGTCTCTGTTACCCGAGACAAGTTACTGTATACTAAGTGATTAGGTCATCAATGTTTGCATTTATATATGTGTACTAGTTTCCTCTTTGCTTTCAGGAAAATGATTCTATTCTACGTCAGCCTGTCTTCTTTCTTCCCTTCTGTGCAAGACTTGCTTTTTCTACGTGGTCCTCAGATGTCATCATCATCATCTTCTCCTTTTCCTTCTCTTCCCCCTCTTCCTCTTCCTCTTCATTCCTCTTCTTTTTTTTTTTTTATTTATCAGTCAGTTACTCCTTTGGTAGATGAGATTTGGCAGGAAGATATCTTTCAAGTCTGCATATTCAACAGTATTTTCATATTGTATATACATACCTATCTTTCATTCCATTGATTGAAATGAGGAGAGAGGTATAAACATCTGTTAGTCCTCATTAGCAACAATATGAATTTAAGTAAAATTTGGTTGTACGTTTCATTGTTTTGGGAATTTGACAAGCAGAGCTGATCTTATTTTCTTCCCCAGTCCCTCCTTCCCTATGGGGCTGGGTCACATTTCAATGAGCACTTTCCTTCCATCTGATTGAGAGCCTAAAGCGGTCAGAAGGTGGATTTTCCAGCCTGAGTATTATTTTGACTTGGATATATAATCTATAAGCTTTAATCATTTTTAAACTATGTCTTACTAGGAAGTCCCTGTTGTACAGATTTTTTTCTCATACTTTGGCAATGGGTGTCTTCCTCAGGAAACACATTAGCTGTACTGTGAAATGGTCTTGGCATCACTCTGTCTTTACTCAACTTATTTATTATTTATTATAAAACGTAACACAATAAATACAATGTGTGTTTGTGTGTGTGTGTGTGTGTGTGTGTGTTGGTGCTGAGTGTATAATTCGAATGACTTCTGACCTAATTCTGCAGCTTTCTCTCTAACTTTTTTTAAAAATTCGATGTATTCTTTATTTACATTTCAAACGATTTCCCCTATTCTGCATCCCCACTCCCTGCAAGTCCCATAAGCCCTCTTCCCTCCCTCTGTTCCCCCACCCACCCCTTCCCACTTCCCTGTTCTGGTATTCCCCTACACTGCTTCACTGAGTCTTTCCAGTGGACTTCTTGGACATCATTTAATATGTGGATTATGTCTTGTGTATTCCAAGTTTCTAGGCTAATATCCACTTATCAGTGGGTGCATACCATGATTGATCTTTTGAGACTGGGTTACCTCACTTAGTATGATGTTCTCCAGCTCCATCCATTTGTCTACAAATTTCATGAATTCATTGTTTCTAATGGCTGAATAGTAATCCATTGTGTAAATATACCACATTTTTTTGTATCCATTCCTCCGTTGAGGGACACCTGGGTTCTTTCCAGCTTCTGACTACTACAAATATGGCTGCTATGAACACAGTGGAGCATGTGTCCTTATTGCATGCTGGGGAATCCTCTGGGTATATGCCCAGGAGTGGTATAGCAGGGTCCTCAGGAAGTGTCATGCCCAGTTTTCTGAGGAACCTACAGACTGATTTCCAATGTGTTTGCACCATCTTAAAATCCCACCAGCAGTGGAGGAGTGTTCCTCTTTCTCCACATCCTCGCCAGCACCTGCTGTCTCCTGAGTTTTTGACCTTAGCCATTCTGACTGGTGTGAGGTGAAATCTCAGGGTTGTTTTGATTTGCATTTCCCTAATGATTAATGATGCTGAACATTTCTTAAGGTGTTTCTCAGCCCTCCGAAGTTCTTCATGTGAAAATTCTTTGTTTAGCTCGGTACCCCACTTTTTAATGGGGGTTATTTGGTTCTCTGGGTTCTACCTTCTTGAGTTCTTTGTATATATTAGATATTAGTCCTCTGTCAGATTTAGGATTGGTGAAGATCCTTTCCCAATCTGTTGGTTGACATTTTGTCTTTTTGACAGTGTCCTTTGCTTTACAGAAACTTTGTAGTTTTATGAGGTCCCATTTCTCAATTCTTGATCTTAGAGCATAAGCTATTGGTGTTCTATTCAGGAACTTTCCCCTGTGCTCATATCCTCAAGGGTCTTCCCCAGTTTCTTTTCTATTAGTTTCAGTGTGTCAGGTTTTACGTGGAGGTCCTTGATCCATTTGGAATTGAGCTTAGTACAAGGAGATAAGAATGGGTCGATTCACATTCTTCTGCATGTTGACCTCCAATTGAACCAGCACCATTTGTTGAAAAGGCTATCTTCTTTCCACTGGATGCTTTCAGCTCCTTTGTCAAAGACCAAGTGACCATAGGTGTGTGGGTTCATTTCTGGGTCTTCAATCCTGTTCCATTAATCAGCTTGCCTGACATTGTACCAATACCATGCAGTTTTTATCACTATTGCTCTGTAGTAAAGTTTGAGGTCTGGGATACTGAATCCCCCTGAAGTTCTTTTACTGTTGAGAATAGTTTTAGCTATCCTGGATATTTCATCTATGGATATTTTATCAATAATGTTATAGGAAAAGATATTATGTAAGATTTTTTTCTAGGGTAAAAGTTTGTCAATGAAACATTTATTGTTTACCATTTTGTTTAATAATTCTTTATAATCTGGAAGATATGGAATTTTATATGAGTATTTCAAGATTTTGTGTCAAAATATTTAAGATATCCTTTTATTTCATATTTTAACAAAATATTTTAATATTTTGTTCAGGTGCATTTTCATATTTTATGTATATTTTCTTTGTTTCTTGTGTTCTTGTCTCTCTATGCATCCCTGCCCCTTTCCCTGAGATGCAAGGAAGAAGACAGATTAAACATGTTGTTAGCTTAGTCATCTCTTGACAGTATAAAGTATACGTGTTTTGTGGAAAGAGTCCTCTGGGGTCAGTGCATTTACTGTGTAAACCTAGAGAGGAAGTTCAGTTAGAAGAAAGCTACAATTATTCAAGGAAAATGTTATGGGGAGTTAAACTAAGACACTGGCAATGCATTTGTAAGCAAGAGCAAACACAGGACAAATTACTGTGTTAAGTAAAACTGTAGTGATAGATTGCATCTGGGGATGATGAAGCAGCTCTGGCTTGTGTGGACCTCTGGATGAGTGATCCTCGCAACTGCGTAAAACATGCAGAATGTTGGTGATGTCAGTAATAGAAAGAACAAAAGGGGTGAGTTCTGTGTAAGTCGTCCAGAGTCTAAGATGTTTGCGCAACATCTAAACAGAGGTTTCTTCTAAGCCTTTGTTTGGCCTTGGGAGGGTAATCTGCCTTACAAGGTATACATTTGAGGCACATCAAAATACTGCTCATGGTAAAATGCATAGTTGTAGATAAAATTGACCACAGAGTTTCTTCTTTGTAAAAAGACCAAGCACAGGGTAGATACAGTAATATAAATATTTAAGAGGCTGTTAACTAAAGTAAGTGATGTGATAGAAAGAAGAAACCAAACATCCCACTCATTAGCTTTTAATATCCTCCAAAATGCAGTCTTTTTAAAGACAGTGAAGAAAACTTGAGAGAGGCTGACCTCTCATGTCAGGTAGAAGTAGATATCCCCACTCTCTTTCATACTTACTGTGTGATCTCAAATATTCTTAATAGGCTAGCTGAAATGAGTCCTGTACTAGGTAAAAAAGAAATGAGAATTCCATCTTATAGCATTGTTAGGTATGAATTAATGTTTCTTTTAGCACTTTGGGTCTACAAGGCACTGTTATTGCCTTTTCCTTCTTATATCATATGGCTTTTTTAAAATTTTTTATTGGATATTTTCTTTATTTACATTTCAAATGTTATGCTCTTTCCTGGTTTTCCCGCTTCCCTGAAACACCCTATACAATTCCCCCTCCCCATCTTCTATGAGGGTGTTCCTTCACCCATCTGTCCAATCTTGTCTCCCCGCCCTTGAATTCCCCTACACTGGGGAATTTATCTAGCTTTCATAGGACTAAGGACCTCTCCTCCTATTGATGCCTGACAAGGCCATCCTCTGCCACATATGTGGCTGTGGCCATGGGTCCCTCCGTGTATGCTTCTTGGTTGATGGCTTAGTCCCTGGGAGCTCTGGGGAGTCTGGTTGGTTGATATTGTTGTTTCTCCTATGGTGGTGTAAACCCCACCAGCTCCTTCAATACTTTCTCTAACTCCTCCATTGGAGACCCTGCACTCAGTCTCCAAGTTGGCTGAGAGAATCCTCCTCTGTATTTGTAAGGCTCTGGAAGAGTCTCTCAGAAGACAGCTATAGCAGGCTCCTTTCAACATTTTTCTCACACCAGTCAGAATGGCTAAGATCAAAATCTCAGGTGACAGCAGATGCTGGCAAGGATGTGGAGAAAGAGAAACGCTCCTCCGTTGTTGGTGGGATTGTAAGCTGGTACAACCACTCTGGAAATCAGTCTGGCAGTTTCTTAGAAAATGGATATAGTATTACCTAAGGACCCAGCTATACCACTCCTGGGCATATACCTAAAATATTCTACAATATATAACAAGAACACATGCTCCACTATGTTCATAGTAGCCTTATTTATAATAGCCAGAGGCTAGAAAGAACCCAGATGTCACTCTACAGAGAAACAGATACAGAAAATGTGGTATAGTTACACAATAGAGTACTACTCAGCTATTAAAAACTATGACTTCATGAATTATTAGGTAAATGAATGGAACTAGAAAATATTATCCAGAGTGAGGCAACCCAATCACATAGGAACACAGAGGGCATACATACGTGCATATTATCCAAAATTCTCCGAATACCCAAGTTATAATTCACAGACCACATGAAGCTCAAGAAGAATGAGGACCAAAGTGTGAGTGCTTCATCCCTTCTTAGAAAGGGGAGCAAAATACTCACATTACAAACATGGAGATAAAGTGTAGAGCAGAGACTGAAGGAAAGACCATCCAGAGACTGCCCCACCTGGGCATCCATCTCTTATACAGTCACCAAACCCAGACAAATGTGTTACACCTACAAGGAACTGTATGTACTTTTACTGAATTATGATCATCACTATTAAATATAGAGAAGTGAATAATTAGGTCAGATTGGGAGTAGCATAAATAGACAGGAACAGAGGACTGCCATCCCCAGAATCCATGAGTCAGAGATGGATTGTAAGTTCCAGTCCAGCCTGATCTACAGGTCAAGACATTGATATGATGATGATGATGATGATGATGATGATGATGATGATGATGATAAATTTCAAAAAATGTTATCACTACTGGTCCATTTCTTGATGCTTTAAAAGGACTTGGACATTGTAACATTCAGGACCTGCACAATGGTTTGAGATGCTTGCTGCTTGCATACAGTATGGGATTCAGAATTGCAGCTGCCATTCCCAGTTTAGAAATGGTCCTTTACTCGAGGCTCAACTAAGAACAGCTAGGACCTTTTTAGGGGGCCAATCTGAGTCTTTTTTTTAAAGATGATTATCCATGTCATCTACATATGTGTACAGCAACTGGAAAAGAGAGGTTTTGATATAGTTTCAGTGAGATAAGGAAAGAAGCTGAAGGAATTTGAAACAAAATAATAGGCAAAGAGGTTAAGACTGCTGTTTCCAAATGTCATTTTCCTTAGTCAAGTAAGTTTGCTTGTGATTATATTATGCAAATACACATGTTTTGATGCTTGTTCCTATTAAAATTAGAAGATAGAGTTTTGAAACCTATTCTAGTAATACTTTCCAAATTTATAAATTGAGAATATACACTTAGAATCACCTGTGAAATAAAAGGATGTATATTGAATCGGCCTATGCAATGAAAAAATTCAGTGACAGAAATGTGTTTTCTCCACAAAGTTTATATTTCAGCAGTGTTGGACACCAAGAGCCTGAGGAAAAAAATCTGCATGCTGGAAAGTTTGAAAATCTAATACTTAATAACATAAAACCCTGAAGCGAAAACAAGCGAACTGATAGTACTAGACACTAGCACTTGGTTTTCTTTTCTCAGGGGGCATAGCACAAAGTTGAAAGACCAAGTGAGGAGGGGAAAGAAGAGGAGGGGAGAGTATCTATGTAACCCTGAAATGTAGGCTGTGAACTTGTTTAACCTCACTGGACTTCACAATATTTACAAATATCTAGAGGTGGTCATCATTTAGTCAAAATGTTTTGGCATCTTATAGACGCAGTCTTTGATGATTTTCAAAAGGCATGTTTGTTGTAAGAAAAGGACAAGGTTTAAGTCATGGGAAAAATCCATGAGCCTAAAGCCATCAATGAATACAAGCAATTCATTTGAGTCTAGCAACTTGTGGGGTCCTGGTGTCCTTCCTGCTATAAAACTTGGAGGAGGGAGAGATAGGGGTGGAGGGAGAGAGGAGGGAAGAAAACGAACTGGTTAGAAATGCACGAGAAAAAATGACAAATGTGAAGGAGCAGCAAACAAAGCCTCAGCATCCCACTGAAGGAGCGGAAGTTTGGCCAGTCTAGAATGTTTGGATGAATATTGACTTCACTCCCTCTCTCAGAATTTGACTCAGTCAGTGGGTATCCTTATAGGTCTAAATCTGTGTTTAGTCTAAATTTACCCAGAATGCCACAGAATCTATATATTTTATTACAGAGAGGTGAATCATCATGTAGAAGTTTAAGATAAATTACCCATTTCATATGACCTGTGGTAAAATATTGAGGAATGGTAGTTTATAAAATCATGTTTCAGTATCTTAAATAATGACTGATAGTGATTATGTTTTATGGCTATTTTCTGTTTATTTTTTTCTTTTTAAATGAATCAAAAGAAACTTTGTGATAGGTAAGGGTGTGGGAAAACAAATCACAGCTCTCAAACAGAGAAGAGAAGTTCATTCTGATGGCAGATCGAATGTAGTCGCTTAGTTTAGCTCTGTGCAAGCTAATCTACAATTTGGGGATTCCAAACACCACTTTAAAACTTTTTAAAAGAGAATGTAATTTATCTATAACCAATCACAATGCTGCTTAAAATGATATACATTGATTTTCCTGCCAAGATATAGTCCCCTATATCTTTATTCCTGTTGTATACAATGTCCTGATTCACAGTGCTGACAACACTGCTCACTGGGTGCAGATTCTATGGAGTTACATCAGTGTATTTGTCACTAATATTTAACAAATCATTAAGCATATATCATTTGCTGAAAATATGGAAAATGAAGTACTTGTTTAAATTTACTTATCAAATTTATGAAAAGAAATCTTTTTTATAATCTTCCTTATTGCTTCTCAATATGGCTGGCACATCATGAAGTAGGAGAAGTGATGTCTCACAATGATACTGAGTTATAGCCCTAATAATTAATTCCGTTACAAAATCTGTAGACTGCATGGATGTGTTGTAGTCACACTAACATCTTAGAAGTATATGTTGTTTTAAAAATGCTGTCAGTTGCTCTTTGATAAAGTGCGAGTGCCAAGAATACAGGAAAAGGTAGAGGAAAGCTAAACAGCATCTCACATTACAGAAGATTTGTCTTGGCACGGATACCAGCTTAAGTCACTGTAAAGTCTAACAGAAATGATGAAGGAATAGCCTAGATTTTGCAGAAGGAAATTCAGAGTTGAAAATACTTACCATTGAGTATACATAGTGTATTGACAACTAAGAAAATCACAATCATAAATTTAAACAAAGAGAAGACAATATTGAGAATGAGATTTAGTGGAAGAAAGGTATTTGAACTTAGGAAATAGTGTAGAAAGTTCATATTGACCACTGTATAAGGGTCCCAAAAAGATTCTTTTAGAATTTGCATATCTTTGCCAAAGGCTTTTATTATTACAAATTTAGAGAAAAGGTATTGATGCAAAAATAAGTACATTTTAGAACAATGGAAAAGAACTTCTACCAAGGAAAATATTCTTTTTTAATGAACTGAATTCACAGGTCCATTTTTAAATATGTAGTTTGTTTCCAGGGTGATTTCATATATAAGCTACCAAAACTGTAACTATCTTTATGAAGATATACACAGTTCTTGCCAAACTTACATTCATCTAGTAACATAGTCTTCAGTTGGAAGGGTCCCTTCACTGTTTAACATTATAGTGTACAAAGTCATTTTTATTATTTAGAATTGATGATATAGAAGATAATAAAATACTTCATTGTTCTTAAAACAAAGTATGTATATTTAATATTATACATATTTTAGCATTAGTATTACAATATTTCATGCTTCTATCATTTCCCTATCCTTCCCTATATAAAATTGCTTCTATCCTTCCCTATATAAAATTACCAATGCTAATATTAGTACCTGACATATTTTGAATATGGTATCCTCCAAACCTCTTCTGTTGAAGCATTAGTCCCCAGGAGGTCAAGCCACACACTGAGAAGTACAGGCTTAAGCTTAATCAGTACATTTATTTATTGATAGATTTATAATGTTAAGGCATTATGTATGGGATGGGAAATGGGAGGCAGGGCCTGGATGTGGGAAAGACATCATTGAGGGAATACCTTTGAATGATATGTCTTGTCACTGCTCCTGTGTGCTGCCCTTGGCTTCCTGGCTACCACGATGTGAAGAGCTTTCCATTCCTGTCCCCTTTATCCATGATGACTCTTCCTTGCCACAGTCTTAAAAGAAATGAAACTAGTAGAACATAAAGGACAAACTGTGAAACTGTTAGTCCACGTATATCCTCCCTTAAGTTGTTTTGCTCAGGCATCTGTCACTTCAGTGATGAAGTGTGTAATACAGATCACTTAGTAAGATAGATGTAAGTGTAGTATTTAAAGTCCATATTCCATATGGACCCTAATTCTTTTTTATTAATCATTGTATTAGTTTACATTTCAAATGATATCCCTCTTTCTGGTTAGCCCTCCACATACCGCCATACTATCTCCCCTCTCCCCCCTCCCCTTTGCCCCTATGAGGGTGCTCCTCTATCTACTCACCCACTCCCACCTCACTACTCTAGCATCACCCTATGCTGGGGGCATCAAGCCTTCACAGGAACAAGGGCCTCTCCTCCCATTGATGTCAGATAAGGCCATCTTTTGCTACATATGTGTCTGGAGCTATGGGTCCTTCCATGTATATTCTTTGGCTGGTTATTTAGTTCCTAGGATCTATGGCTGGTCCAGTTAGTTAATATTGCTCTTCCTATGGGGTTGCAATCCCCTTAAGCTCCTTCGGCCCTTTCCCTAGCTCTTCCATTGGGTCCCTAGGCTAAATTCAATGGTTGGATATGAGTGTCTACATCTGTATTTGTCTGGTACTGGTAGAAACTCTCAGGTAACAGACATACTAGGCTCCTCTCAGCAAGTGCTTGTTGACATGAGAAATAGTGTCTAGGTTTGGTTTGTGCAGAAGGGATGGAACCCTAGGTGGGGCAATCTCTGGATGGCCTTTTCTTCAGTCTCTGTTCCATTTTTTTGTCCCTGTCTTTCCTTCATCAGGAACATTTGTAGGTTAAAATTTTTGAGATTGGTGGGTGACCTCATCCATCACTAGGTACTGTGCCTAGTGGTCTAGAGAAGTGGTCTCTACAGTTTCTATCTCCCCTTTTTTAGTTTTTTGTTTTAGTTTTGTTGTTGTTGTTGTTGTTGTTGTTTTTGGCTAAAGTCATCAGAGTTGTGGAGCCTAATTTTTAAGATCAGAAATGCTTATATTTATTTTTAAGTTATACAGATAATCTTTACTTGAGTACAAATTATGTAAACTACTGTTCTGTTTTCTTCTTCATAATAACTCTTGGTAGACATATTAGTCATCTCATTTTCTATATTACTGAGGTCCACGGTGTGAAGAGTTGTTTGTAGTATGCATTCCTACAACACAGGAACTCTGATAATGTTCCTTTTCTTATAACAGGATATCACTAAAGTAACAATTTTTCCTTAATTCCTTATACTTGATACTTCAGCCTCTCTCATATACTTCCTATGTGTTTGTAATTAAAATTCATGTTTAGATGACCCTTCCATTGTTTATTGCTTTTAAAATTTATTTTAGCTGAGCTGACACACTTTTTTGTTTTTTGTTTTTCAAGCCAGGGTTTCTCTGTGTAGCCTTAGTTCTACTGCAACTCACTCTGTAGCTTAGGCTGGCGCCGAACTCAAAGTTCCACCTGACTTTGTCTCCAAAGTGCCACTACTGCCTTTTTTAGACATGTTTTAAGTTTGCTTGAGTACCTATAATTTGGACTCTCTGGAAGTAGGATATGTTATAGCTTTGAGACTTAGAAAGAACAGTGAAAGAGATTGTAAGACTAGATGCCATTTTTTAAGGGAACATGTCATTGAAGGAGTCACAAATAGTAACATTGAAGGACAAAGAGTACATGAAGGTTCATGTATTCCCAAGGACGTTGGAAGGTCCAATAGGATAACATAAGGGAAAATGGCTCTAGCCTGACCTGAATTTTAAAATGTTTGCTCTATATTCCCCTATAGAACTCATATTTGTTATTTTAAAAAATGGTAAAGACATAAATAAAGCAAGGCAATCTCTAATATGCCAAGGATTTTTGTTTATTTTTTTTTTGTAAGTTATGGGTTAAGGAAGAGACAATACTTGCATTGCTGTTACTCTCTTTGGAAGAATCTATATTTTTGTAGATTCACATCAAAATTTATTACTAATGACATTAAATCATATAAATATAAATACATATATTTATAGTAAAATATATTACTAATCGTATATTAAGTATTATGGGACAAAATTCAGGGCACAGTTCAAAATACTGCAATATTTTTTATCACATAGAGATGATGCAAGAGAGAGAAAATGTAAGCCAGACATATATAAAAATGAACACATTTAATAGGTGACTGGATACCATTCTATGTTTTAGCTCCTAAATACTAGAGTGTTTATGTAGTATAGAATATTAGGTGGTCCCAAGACACTGAAATGTCCTAGTAGAACAATCTGAAGTACTTAAGGCGTTAAGGGATACATACTCCACATTTCAACTAACTTGTTGACACCATAGTGTCCTTGTAACTAATGGCTTGGGACAAATAAAAGCACTTGAGTCGTCACACCATTAAAGAGGCACATACACAAGATTCTACTCTGTTGAGAGCCAGGCTGATCCAAGACTTTCCCTGAGGCTCTGACATAAGGAGATGGAACTTAGTTCCTTGTCTACAACTAGGTACTTGCTTATCAAGGCAAGCCATGGCCTAGAACAATGGCTTCAGGAGAGCTAGTGTTTTCGAAATCCTGAGAACATGACTGGTCTTACCTTGAGGGGCTGTGGTACCAGCCCCAAGGCTTTCAGCCCTCAGTCTGTAACTTACTTGAGATTTGCTTTGTTCCCTTTGTACATTGCTTGATTAGCCTCCTGATGGCTTTGTCCCATTGAATGTTATTTTCTGACTTGTATGTCTCATTTTCCCTAAAAAGTATATTACAATGTTGTACTCAATAATTAAGCATCTTGGAATAAGACATATCTTGTGCTTGATCTCCCGATTGATCAGTAAGTTATCTATCATCTTTATTTTCTGAACTCCTCGTCTTCCTTTTGAGGAACCTGACACTGAAGAATGACCAGGTCACTAGCCAATGAACATTTGAAGATACTTCAATAGACTCCATTTCCATAACGAATTATTTCATTCCTTTCGTTCTTTAGGCATGTACTTCTTGGAAATAAGACCAGCAAAGCGTTTGCTATTATTCTAATATTGAAGAATCATAAAGAAAAGTTGGTTTCTGTGAATTTAATAGCATGAAGAGTAAGAACTGCCTGCCACTGACAGCAGAACGTCAGATCAGTATGTGCCAATAGTATCTGCTTATAAAGGACCTCACATTAATAACCTCTGTCATGTTTGGTTACCTTTCAGAAATGTTGGAATCCAACAATGTGATCACTTTCAATGGCTTGGCCAACAGCTCCAGTTATCACACCTTCCTTCTGGATGAGGAACGGAGTAGACTGTATGTGGGAGCAAAAGATCATATATTTTCATTCAACTTGGTGAATATTAAAGATTTTCAAAAGGTACACTTACTTTACCATATATAATCTATTTTTAAACACTGAAGCTTTTGTGATATTCTACAGCTACTTATTATCAGGACAACATACACAATTATTTCAAAATTATTTTTTCAGACATTTTATATATATATAATGAATGACAACAGTATGCTAATACATTATCAACAAGGATGAAAATATCATAGTACTATTTTTGGTCATTTTAAAAAACAAAATAAAACAGCAATAAAAACCTCTAGCTTATTCTTCCATAAGTATTTTTCATTTGATTTCCTGACCCTCTCTACCTCTCTCACATCTCCTTAAGTTTCTGACACTGCCACCCTTATTTCAACCCCCTCCTTTCTGCCTCTCTGGGTCCCTCTTCTTCTACCTCCCACAATCAACTTTTAAATGGTCAAAAACTAAAAAACTTTGTGTGGATATCTTATACAAAGAAACCATTCTTTATTAAGTGAAGTAGAAACTTAGAACATTTGCTATTTTAACTTTAGGGTATCATATTTGTTAAAAATTATGAGGATAACTTTTGATGTTTTGTAAACTTCATATTTGAGTTGTCGGTAGAGAGATGATAGATAGATAGATAGATAGATAGATAGATAGATAGATAGATAGATAGATAGACAGAGAGAGATGTACACATACTACCTCTAATTATGTAAAGTTTTTATTTAATACTTTCCTTTGGACACATATTATAAACTTTGCAATGAAATAAATTATGTCCGAATTTTAAAAGAACCGAATCAGTACATCAAAATGCTGGAATTGTGTAGGTGAGGTAGATCCACATGCTTTAAGGGCAAGCATGACAACCTGTGTTCTGTTTACAGTATCCACTTAAGGTGCCAGGATCATAGAACAGTCTTGTAATCGTAGCTCTTGGGAGGTTGACACAAGAGCACCTTGCTGGTCAGCCAGTCAAGGCATGTCTATCTGCTCATGGTTCACTAGCATTACAGTAAAAATGAAAAGGAGCGCAGTTAATAAAGATACTCAACATTAGGTTCTAGAGGTCACACTTGTGCATATACATCTTCACATAAACATGCACACATGTAACGCAGATCATGAAGTACCTTAAGTAATGGAGTCAGAAACTAAGACATTTGTAGTTAACTAGTTTTTTAGTAAAGAAAAAGTATGTAATATGATTATAAAATTACTAATATTTGACAGAAGTGAAAAGCACAAAATAAGACCAATAATTGTTTAGCAAAAACAATTAAGAAATAGAAAAGTGAAAAAAATTGTTCTCTAAAATCAATTTGTTCTAATATATAAATATGTGTGTGTATGAGTACTTTTTAATTTTAGCACAACTTATCTAGAAGTTTTCTATAACAATAAATCTTAGTTTATTATTGGATAGAGAAACATTATATCTCATCCTCAACCACTGTGAACTTCAAATTTAAAAGACAAAACCCCATGACTTCAATTGCCCACTTGAAGACAAATGGTCATGGGATTGTCCTCTAGAATGTCAAGGTTCAGAGTGATGTTCATTCATAAATATGATCAATGAACTATTTTTGAATGTCTTAAATATGTGACTACATTATGTGGAACAGGTTTTATCTCAGTTTTAATTTAGACACACAAACACATATGTGCAGAAAATTGCCTAGAAAAGAATAAACAAATTAAGAATTTAAAAATAAAAACTGACAAGTTACCATTGTATTCTTAACATCGTGTTTGTTAATATGAACTTGAAATGCATGTCTCAAGGAATCATATGTTATTTCAATGACTCCTAAACTCTTGTTTATAAGTCTGCTGCACTTGGGGTTCCAATTCCCTGGGTTGAAATCTCAATCTTTACCTGAGCTTGTGACCATTTACAGTGAATTATCTTGAGGCTTCAAATGAATGGTAATCAATCATTCCAAGGCTAAAAGCTTTCTAGCACACATAAATAATAAACTGCCACTGACTCTGGATTTGTATTTAATGTATGACATTTCCCCATGGAAATTAACAAGTATAACTAGAAGAGAAAACTATTGAAGAAATAGTACCTTCTTTTACCCTGTGGAGAAAAGACCTATTAAAATTAAAAGCCATGGAAAATTTTTTGGACTTAGAATTTCGAAACTTTTATACTAAAATATAGATGAGAGTATTTATATTGCTATTATAGAGAAATTGTGTTCAACTATCTAAGCCACCATCAGTAGCATCATGGTTCTTCTACTTTGACTGGATCCATAATAAATGAAAGTCCTGGGACGTCTTTAAGCTTCCCAAGTACTGGATTATAACTAATAAACACCAGGCCCAGACAAAGAAGCAGTTTTTCAGAACTATATTTTTTCTTTGTTTCTACTTTCATCATCTCAAAGCATGTGTTGTTATTTTTAAATTTTTCTTATTTTTATATGGAGAGAGAAAGAGGGCAATCAAGAAAGAGATTATTTCATGAGCTGTATTTTCCAAACATTTCAGGACTCACCATTTATAGCCATGTTAGAATTTGGTTTAGCAATTATTCCCACACTGTACTGCTCAGACCTATGAATCCCTTTAATAGAGTCCCAACTCTAGTTTCATACATTGCAAAAATTAGTTTATAGATGGAGAATACATGACTTTAGAATATAGAAATGTATTAGCTATTGCTCAAAGACAGTCAAATTTAAAAGATTCTTGCATATAGTATTTCTTTCCCTAAGCTGTACCTAACAAATAAAAAATATTACATAATACTGGATCTCTTAGCAAATTTAATTGCATAAAAATATGATTCTTCTGTATCCTTAGATTGTGTGGCCAGTATCTTATACCAGGAGAGATGAATGCAAATGGGCTGGAAAAGATATCCTGGTAAGCATTAATCTCCTAAATTATTTTAGTAATTTCTTAAGCAATTTAAGTAATTTACTACTATGTGATCTCTTCTCTTGTATTCTTTTGAACATCATTCTTTAGCTGTGGAACTAATCCCTGGGAGAGTAAGTGATATTGTTCAATTATGGAAACATAATTTTATATAAAGAAAGTAGGTAGTAATAACAATAATTTCTTTGATGGTTTATATGTGGAGACAATAATTAATGAGATGAAATATTGTTTCATACATTCCTATATTAAATGCAAATTATTTGTATAGGTAGAGTTAAATTTGTACAGGTAGAGTTAATTCATATTGGTTCCTCTTGAATGATAATTTGTCCCAAGGTTATCATTATAAAATTGCCTTTGTGTTCTTTCTACACAGTACATTTTGTTTTTCTTTTTTTTATCTTTCTTTGATATTTTGTTACTAGTCTTTCTATCCTTCCTGTTACTATTCAATTACGTTGTAATTTACAGTATCCTAAACACTATGGAGTCAAACACAATTATGCAATGCTAAAATGAATTTATCATTCATCATGAGGTAAATAACTTTTACAAAAGGTCATTTCTTCCTTAGGTAACCTTGATAACAAAGTATGCAAGAGGTTGGAAGTAAAGCTTCAAATCTAAACATACCTTAAAAACAGTTCAACCTTATTAGTAAATAGATTACTATAATTTAACTATAATACATACTCTACTTTATGCCTTATCACTATTTCACGATATCTGAAACACAGATATACCAAAAGCTTTTGTCTAATTTAAATATTAACACTTAGAAGAAATTCCTCCTGTGTGTTTCCAACATCTATGTCTAAGCAGGTGTTATCAAAAGGCAATCTGATTGTCAGCCCCTGCCTAACATGGAGACTTAAATTTACTGGTAAAAAATGGCTGTCTCAGTTAATAACATAGACGCTGCTGAAAGAAGATGGATTGAAGAACAAAAGACATAGAAGTTCCCAACCCTGGTGTATCTGCTTATCAATAGCAACTGGAAGTCTGCCATTGGAAATTACCTGCTAAACACAGGCAGAACATTAAAAATCACCCGTGAGACTACTTAAAGACACTGAGCCCTATTCGATTGGATTTGTAGCTGCATAGAAAAATCAGATTCCAATCAAAATACAAGGAGAAGTAGAGATTTACAGCGAAGTAGGGTGAGGTTTGATGTAAAATACCATGATTAAATGCCTAGGATTTAGAGAATTCTGGCTAATGCATTCAAAGGATTGGTTTTGAGGGCAACCCAAAAAATTAACACCAGAGAATTTGGGGTACTGAATTTGGTGAGACATTAGAGGCCAAGGATGTTCTAAATTGCCAGAATCATTTTGCTAAAACTGGACAATTCAGGGATGCACATAGAAACCCTGAGTGTGCTGTTAAGAGAAATCTGGTTGGAGCTGGATCAAAAGTCAGAGTGTGCAGTTATAAACTACAATATTCCATTTTATCAGACCAGCAAATAAAGTAATTCAGAATAAAGATTTGAAGCTAATTCATTAAAAATCTTTCAAATATTTTAGTTTTATGTAAGAAGTTAACATAAAAGGAAATGTTTCTTTGGACTGAGGAGATAAATCTTTTGCTAAGGTGCCTACTATGCAAGCAGGACCCAAAGAAAAATCCTGGAGTGGCAGAACACTCTGGGAATCCTGGCCTGTGAATGTACAAAGACAGGCAGATTCTTGAAGCTCATTGGACAGCTCACCTAACGAGATTTATGAGCTTCAAGCTCCATGAGACACTCTGTGCCAAACAAGAAAGGTGGAAAGCAAATATAGGAAAGACACTGATGTGGACACCTGTCCCCATCCTTCCTGTGTGCAAGTACCCATATGTGAGCGTGACCAGACACACACATACACACATGCACACATGCACACTAATGAGGACCTGCAGCACAACACCAACAACTTCAGATTGTCAAACATTTTGTTACAAATGTTATGGATGCTATAGAACTAAAACGAATAAAAGAATTTGTTTGGTGTTGGCTGTGTCTGACACTATGTTGATGGCTCCAGATTGTATCGTAGAGATAGATACACTGAGATCTACATTCTTTAGAGTTAACAGTAGTTAGTGTAGGGCTATAGCATTGTGACTGTGACTATGCCCTTTCATATTTCTCTATGTTATAGTAAGACTGTTTTCTTTCAAATCCTTTATTATCTCCAGTAATTTTCATTGAATAAAAATGCAATAGTTTTATTTCAATGAACTGTTTTACCTTAGTTCTACTTAACGTTAAATTATGACTCATGTTATTCTTCTGTTTAATGCCTTTGACTCTTTAATAATGACTTCCCTTGCCCAGATATTGAAAGTACAGTTGATGCACTGAAAATTTATTTAAATTCATTTTGTTTATTGTTTAACTTCCTTCAGCACCATTTCAATATATACATTTCTTATTGAAAACATTAATAGATTTTGTTATTTTCAGGCTTTAATTTACATATCTATCTGTCAATCTGTTTTTCTTTGCATGTGATTGTGAGATAAAGATTAGATGATTTGTTAAGATCTTTAACAATTTTTTCTTGATCAGCATGAGCAAGCACCATTATTATTTTAAGAAATAATATAAATAACTAATCTAAAAGAAAGACTGAGAGGAAAAAGTATATTTCATTCAATACCTGATTTATGCAGTAACACCAGGGCAGTTTCATGGAAATTCTGTACTTTATCTTGAGTAAATAGTGATCAGTGGGGATTTATGGAGAGGAATTCCTTTCAAAGTGCTCTTGTGATGCTGGAGACCACAAGAATGAAGTGTGGAGGCCTTGCAACCATCAGGACTTCAGGACAGACCAGTAATTGCAATAAAAATTGACCTTTCACATTTACAAGAATAGTAAACTGTAATTTCCATGTGAGTGTTCTCCGGTTTCTAAAATGTGGGTCACCCTTTCCTGTCCGTTTGCTTCCACAACTCCCTTGGAAATAAAGGATCTAGAAACAAATCATCTTGGGGAAGCACTGTCCTCTCAGGACTCAGTGCTATGTAAGAATGCAGCAGGAAAAGTGAGACAAAACCAGCAAGTATTCTTGTAAACCTGGAGAATGGATCACTTTTAAAGCAGCCAGGAAAGTGCTTCATGTCTGTGTCTGAAATTGAATCATCATCCAGGAGACAGCACGTGTCATGATGCTGAACCTGCATAGTTTCTGCCTCTGGCTTTAACCTCATTTGGGGAAGTAACCACCTCCCTATTCTCTTGTGAATTTGGGAGGATCCAACCCATCATTACTCTGTGCCAATATACAACAAACATTTATTTATAGCAACTACTGCAGAGTGAAGGTTGTGGTAAAGAGGCAATCTGTCCACCACCTCTCTCTCCCTCCCTCTCCCTTCCCCCTTTCTCTCTCTCTCTCTCTCTCTCTCTCTCTCTCTCTCTCTCTTGTCTCTCTCTCTCTCCCCCTCCCCCCTCTCTCTCTTTCTCTCTCTCTCTTTCTCTCTCTCTCTCTATCTCTCTCTCTCTCACACACACACACACACACTCAGTGGGATACGTTGCCATTTATCTGCTAGTAGAGGACATTTCTGATAACATTAATCTGAGGGACTTTTGGTCGTTAAAAAGTGAGTACAGTTTATGAAACACGCTGTCTTGTTAATTAATGCACTCTTTGCTTGATGTGTCAGTGCTAAACTTTAGAATCAGTGCAGTATTTTTGTTAGAGGTATGATGTGCTTATCATCACCTTTATTCTCAGTATTACTAGAGAAATACTGGAAAATATGTATTTTTTATTAGAAATATAATTTGATGAGAAATGTAAAATATGATCTGTGCACCTTGATGGCCCTCTACTCCCCTTTGCTGATGTTACCAAGGCTTTAAGTCCCCCCCTGAGTTGTTCACAGTACATTTTTCCTGGTGGCTGAGCTTCCTTGACCATGTTTTGCAAATGCAAAATGAATTTGTGCTAAGCTGGTAAAAGAATCTGTTTTGAATCAATAGCTCTCTGAATCCTCTTTGTTTATCCTACTAACCCATCTCTCTTTGCACTGTTTCAATAAAACCAAATGGCAACCGTATGACTGCTAGAAATATTTTGAGCATCATTGGAAATCAAAATTTCAACCATCTGAGAGAAACCAAAAGGAGCAGATTCTCAGAATTCTTTTCCAGATACATTTCAGTGTTAGCCACCTGAACCCCGGGATGCTGTAGTTTTAAGGAGTTTGTTTTCTTGTTTTTAACTGTTATGACCATATAAAATTGTTGTGTACAATAACATCTCTATCAAAATGACTCATATTTCAAGAATTTAACAGCATTAATTTTTGACAAGTAACACAATTTTAGTCACACTTGTCTTATACATGTCAAAAGTTGCATGCCTAACATTAAATTTTATTTAATATTTCAAAGTTCAAAGCTGTCACTAACCTTCAGGGTTTTTGTTTGGTTGGTGGGTTTTAGGAATTTCAAAGCTTGATAAAAATTTACAAGCAAGGTAGAGTTGTTGTTGCTGTTATTAGTGTTTTTTTTTTCTTCAAATTTTGGAGCCTACAAAAATCAAAAGCGTTCACTGACTATCAAAATTTGTAAATATATATTTTTGTCACATTTTTGTCTGAGCAGTTGCATCAACTACCATTGTCACAGATGATTTTCAATTGTGCTTTTGTTATTATGCATAATGTAAAATTAATTATCCCTCAGAAGCCATTGGCTGGTTTTATGCAGCCTTGAAAAGCAAGGGGCGTTTCCTCTGGAGGCTGAGGCTTGTGTGTGGTGTGATTGCATAGTGACATACCATCTCATTCAACTCAAAAGTATCTTAACACACCCAGATTTAAATATTAAGATTTATTTTACTATAACTCCTCTGGTATAGAGCCACACACTCTAGGCAGTAGTCTTCTCACTGTCACAATGCCACTGTGCAAACTGTACAATTCAAGCAGCTACTATGGCTATTGCATTCTGTGACTAATAAAGCCATTATGTCTGACGCAGGAGCCACGTTCTCCTGCAGTTAGCCACAAAACCTTAGCAGAATAACCTGCTTTAAGAAGATTGCGTCTGATAGTTTATAATTGTTTATAGTATTGAAAGTGGTTCTTATTGACAATGAGGATTATCTTATAATTGATAGTGTATTTCCAAATATGATTCCTGGTGAAATTTGATAGTACTGCAGTCATGCAGCTAACAAATGTTGAATGAAGACCAGCAAAGCTCTTGTCTCATTAAATGAAACAGAATTGAATTTAGATTTGTATATTCCTCTATGTGATATGTGTATTCCTACTTGAGAGAAATATTGCATGAGCTGAATTTACAGACTAGAGTGTAAATTTCACATCCATGACTGCAAAAACTGAGAGTTTTCTGAATACTTGATACTGATCACAGCACATCTTATTAGAGTAATTGGTGACTGGTGACACAGACAAGGCTTCCTTCTTGAGTGCATTTGTGCACATGGTTTTGTATGGGTGTACATGTTAGTGAAAGCCACAGATTGATATCTTGTTTCTTGGTCAGTTACAATCCAATATATTTTTCTGAGACATAATCTGAATTTCATCCATTTGCTGAACTGGTTGGTCAGTGAGCCCAGCGTTCCTCCTGCATTTTAGTCTCCAGAAAGTACCACCAAACCCAACTATTCACATAGGTTGCAGAGATCCAAACATAGCTTCCCATGATTAAGAAGTCCAAGCCCCACAAACACATGTTTGTTTTAGAAGTCATTAAGAAACTCAGTATCTTTTGTCAGGTATGATATGCACAAAAAAACTGAGATGTAGCTTTAAATGTATGTAGAATGTAGACATTGTTCAACTTTTGAATTAACATTTTATTATTTAAGCAAAATAAAATGATAAACATTTCTATATCAAGCCTCATATATAAGAGTTTACATTTGCAATTATTGTAAGTTACATTAACATTTTTACTTGCAAAATAATACCAGTAATTGAAGTACAGACCTTTTTTTAATCCAAAAAGGATTTTAAATTTGATCATCTTGAGAAATTTCAAGCATATTTGTAAGTGGCCTGAAAGACGGTGATTCATTTGGCACTAGCTACGGAATTATTATTTAGATGTGGTTGGAACAGAGCAAAGTAATTCACTTTAAGGTAGAGTAAGTATTACACTCTGCATGGTCCATTAGCATGATCTCAGGAAATTCCAGAGAGAGGGCTTCCTATCTCACAGTGGGAAGTCCTTAGAGTCCCACTCACCTGTAACTCTGATAGCCATTATCGATATATCCAGTTTCTCTTATGCCAAATGGTCTTTAATCCCAGCACTTGGAAGGCAGAAGCAGGTGGATTTCTGAGTTCAAGGCCAGCCTTTTCTATACAGTGAGTTCCAGGACAGCCAGGGCTATACAGAGAAACCCTGTCTCAAAAAACAAAACAAAAACAAACAAACAAAAACAACAAAAAAGAAACACCATGATTTATATATGTGGATATCTACTTACTTTTGTGGCTACACTGACCATCATGCTGTAGATTTAACCTTGACTTTAGGAATGCTTTCTTACAGATGATACTCTGTTTAAAGATAAATATGCTATCATCAGCTTTTGACTGTTTTTAACTTTAATTTGATTCAAAAGGGAACAATAAGATAAATCACCATCATATCTACAAAATATCATTAATGTTTCCCAACGTTCTTTAGCATCATTTAATGTTAGTGTTGATACACTACTTTTGATGAGTGTTGGGGAAAGGGGAGAGGATACAAACATTATTCTGTTTAGAAATGTTACTAGTACCAGAGAATGTTAATTTTTCTTTAATATGTTAAAATGAGAACACTGATGAAACTTCACAGTAATCTTCATTTAGGTACTGAATATATTAAATACACTTAATATACACTATACTGTATATTACATATAGATTATACTTATGTCTCTGCTCATGTGTATTTATATCATATATAATTTTTTAAAATATGTGTTTTCTAGTAGCATATTGAAATAATTTTAATACTTATGTAATTTTTCTATACTCCCACATACACTTATGAAAGGTTAAACTGTTATATTTATAAATAAGAATATTTTAAATTAGTAGTATAGGGAGAAATATTAGGTCAAATGTGTAGGGAGAGATATTAGGTCAAATCTATTATTCCCTTTTAGGTAGGCAATTTCAAATAAGTTATTCTGTTTTAGTAAGATATCCACCTGTTAGAATTTCTTTATAGGTCAGATTTAAATAAATGAAATATAAAAAAATTTTACTAAAGATATCAAACTTGGAACAATGGTAGGATGTGGTTAAGAATCTATGGTAGGCTGAGCACTGCTTCTGACATACAAACTGTGCCTGCAGATGCTTTAGACAACCAAATTTGCTGTTAGAAGAGAAAATAAAGTGAAGTGGACAGAGAAAGTACCAAGGAAGAGCAGGAGCTACTTTTCACTACATCACATTCCTTTCAGTCAACTGCTAAACTTAGGAAGATACTTCTAATTGCCGTGGAACCAGATAAGGATGAAGACAAGATCTCATGTCTGGGGCATAGGGAAGATGCTGCATTTCCAGCCCACTTGCTAGAACATGCTCACATGGTGCCATCATGGAGAACCTAGACAGGGTTATGGCTATAGGTGACACCATGCTTCCACATCTTTGGAAAATTTCTTAGATGAGCAACCTTACAAGTCACTGAAGAGAAGTGTCTAAGGGATGTAATTCCAGCTTACTAAGTTGGCACAGTATAATACCTCTATAGCTCTTAAAAGCCAATGTCTGTGTTTTGCTGCTTAACTAGATCATGAGCAAAGGCCCAGATTATGACAACAGTGGCTATATTTGAGAGCTCTGCCCTCTTGGAGTACTAAAATTCCATGACAATTCTAATGAACAAACTGTAATATTTATTATATTATATTATATTATATTTTATTATATTTTATTATATTTTATTATATTATATTATATTATATTATATTATATTATATTATATTATATTATATTATATTATATTTATAGCAGAAGATGGGCACATAGCAATCTTACTGAAGTCTTCTCTCTTTAGCATTGAAGCTCCCAGTATGGGCTTCAATTCTCTGGAGTAGGAATAAAGAACTCATATTTGAGTTGTTGGCATAGTGTATGGAATGGTATAGGATGCAGACTAGTATGAAAGTTAAACAGTCTTGAAGCATCCAAAACAATAAAGATATGCTTATTTTAAGAAAGGATAACTGGGTTATGGTGGTAGAAGCCTTTTATCCCAACCCTCACAAGGTTGAGGCAGAGGACCTCTGTGAGGTTGAGGTCTGTCTGGTTCACATAGTGAGTTCAGGAAAGCCAGTGCTATGTAGAGAGACCTTTTCTCAAAACAAGGATAACAACATCAAAACAGATAACCAGTTAATGAATACATCTAATTGTCTTGTTGGGGTGTATCATTAATCCCAGCTCAATTGAGGGTAGGTAAGGTCAATGATCTGGAACAACTTTCCTGTAGTCATGGAGAAAGCAGATTCCCAGGTTAATTCCAGCCTACCCTAACTAATGGATAAAAATGGCTATCTCAATAGTGTTTTAATCTTATCTTTATAATTTCACTTAAATTGTTCTGTAAGATTTTCTGACTGTTCTTAAGAATATATTTCG
This sequence comes from Apodemus sylvaticus, assembly GCF_947179515.1. Lineage (NCBI taxonomy): Eukaryota > Metazoa > Chordata > Mammalia > Rodentia > Muridae > Apodemus > Apodemus sylvaticus. The sequence continues at coordinate 15,556,114 of NC_067473.1, read as the reverse complement.
TACTTTTTTGTTGTTTTGGTTATTTTTAGTCAGGGTTTCTCTATAGCCTTGACTGCCAGGCTGGCCTCCAACTCACAGAAAGGCCTGTCTTTGCTTCCTGAGTGCTGGGAGTAAAGACATGCACCACCACCAGGCTATATTTCATACTTTTAAAGAAATCAAAATTGTCATTGAACATAAATACATGTCAATAAGTATTAAATTTCGTAGGTAGAGCTGTAATCAGAAATAATTTCTACAATTTAACATAGTGATATATATATATGTGTGTGTATATATATATATATATATATATACACTAATACATATAAATATGAACATATATATATACATATGTTTGTAGACTTTTGGTCTATTATCCTAAATTATTTGAAAAAATACTTTGTTTCAAAAATCTGGACAAATGGAGTTTGTGAAATTTCACTTTAATATCTAATTATGCATAAAGTAGAGGTCCATAATTTAGATAACCAACATCAAAACTTTTCTATCACATTTGTTTTATTTTGCTAATGAATTTAAACAAGGACCATAAGTGTCTTTTGATGAAGCATTTTATATCACTACATAATCAACAAGCCTGCAGTCTCTTTTGCATTTGTTCCCAGGATGCTATAACACAAAACCACAGTATAGTTTGTGACAACAAAAATTTATTAATTCTTATTTAAGTAAATTTTATTTTGCCACAGTCATGGCAGCTCGAAGCACGGGAGGTAACCTTCGGCAGGGCTGGCTCCGAGGCCTTCTCATAGGCTTTTCCTAAGTTCTTTTCATAATGTTTCTTTGGGTGCCCGTTCCTCTGTGTGCTCTCAACCTGATGTCTCTCTGTGTCTTTTCTTTCCTCTCCAGAGAAAAACAAACTAGATTGGATTAGGGTCACCCTAAGGGCCTCCTTTAACTTAGTTCTTCAAGGGTCTATTTGCAAATATCACCACACTCCAGGTTTACTGGTTGAGGGCTTCTAGCCACGACTTTTGAAGTAAGGCAGTTGAAGTCAACACAGAACTCTGCATCTGCACTTATATTGTTCATTGACTCTGCAGCAATGAATTGAGTTTCCGCACATTTATATTATTACAAAAATCTTTCTTGCTGTGCATGGTGGTGAAAGCTTTTAATTACAGCACTCAGAAGATAAAGTCAATTGGACCTTTGTGCGCTTGGGACCAGTCTGTTCTATATAACTGCTTGTAAGCTAGCCTATTCTAAACAGTGAGTACAATGCCAGCTAGGGGAGACCCTTTCTCAAAAAAAACATATTTCCAATATTTTATGTTTTAGTATCATCATAAAGGAAATACACTTTAGGCTATTAAAACAGAGAGAGAGAGGGAGAGAGAGAGAGAGAGAGAGAGAGAGAGAGAGAGAGAGAGAGAGAGAAGACATTGACTGTCCATCTACAGTATCTACTAGTACCAGAAATCTGATACATCCTTCTTCTACGGTAGTTGGAAAACTCATTAGAGAATCTCCATTTACTAAGAGAATTGCATGAACATTTTATATTAGTAACCATATAATGTGTTTAGTATTTTGGACATGAATAACTCTTAACCAAATCAAAATCTAGCTTGATATCAAACAATGAAACTGAAAGAAAGGAGGTTTGTCACAACGACACCAAACGGTCCTCTAAAAGCTTGGCTTCTTTCTATGTCTTCTATCCTACACTATAAAGACAGTGGGTATCTCTCCTTAGCAAGATGAACTCCATTATGATAAAGGTATATAAGTTAGAAGTCACAAATTCAATATCAGGTGGATATTACAAAAATGGAACATAGCCATGTGTGAGTTCTATGAGATACACCTCTTTGAAGAAGAGATTTCTAACAACCTGTAGTGGATGTAAAGGATTGGGAAGACATGACTGAGGATGATCAGATCACAGTTGTAACAAAACAATTTAGGAAGGCAAAAAGACAAATCACTGCTGCCAGATAAGGACAGGGCAACTTAAACAGAAGAGGGGTAAAGTGAGTGACAGGAACAATCTCACGGATTACTGCTCTGGCATGAACCTTGGATGCAGCCAGCTTGCCAAATAAATGGGCCAGTGAAAAGAGAGTCAATGGATTAACTTCAGGAATTAAGCTTATTAATGGATTTTCCTGCGGAGTGTATCCACCCATCCTGATAGACATGGATTCCTTTGCTTTCCCAGCTGCTAGGCTATACAGTAAAATAATTCCATGTGAGCGGCTGATGACACAGAGACTATTGATTTTTCCTTGAAAATGAATTGTCATTGACCTGAGGCAGTGCTACACTATCCCCATTCATTTTGGGCTGGTTTATATTTGAACCAGCACAAATTTGCTTGATTTAATCATGAGCTGAATATATTTGAATAGAGATTGTTCCTGTTCACTGTCTCCTCCTTAATTTTTTTCTTTTTTTTCTTTTTTCTTTTTTTTTTTTTTAGCTGCTTCTTTATTTAGGTTAAATTTTCACTATTTTATCCATAGTTTAAGAACAGGAAAGGAGGTAATTGGAATTGTAGGTAAATTATATTCTTTTGTAGAAAGCATAATGATCGGAAGTTAGTTAGAAACACCTCAATGCTGCTCTAATTTTCATGCATGGAGCAGTTGTTTTGACAGATGGATGGGTTTTATTTTTGTAACGGTCCAGGAAAAGTCTGCAGCACAGCCTAATCTGTGCTCCGTAGCTCTATCTGTGATGTTTGTTTTTGATTCATTCTGCTTTCAACTTCTATATCTTTTCCAAGCATAGATATTTTCTTTACATTTATTCTTTAGGACAATATTTTATGTATAATTTTTCTATTCATGTGATCCAACAAGGCTAGAGTCCCCTAAAACTCAAATTCAACAGCTTGTCATAAAGGATGATTTATCAAGGCTCCTCAGGTGTGGGCTTGGGTTTTTATTAGATTATAACCACTCTTACTTCTAAACTAACGATTGTGGGGGTGCTGTTGAGCTGAAGGTCCCTGAGATTGACTGACTCTCGGGATGTGAACTTGTTACCAAATTCACCTGTGTATATCAACTTAAGTTTGAAGAAAGATCAAGGTTTGAAAAATGAATTCATTTTGAGCTGACCGCACTGTCTTTATTGCATTGTAAATCCTCCAGTGTGGAGCAAAGCAGTGCAGGAGTTTAATGCCAAAAAGTACATTACATTCTGAGTTTTGAGAAACGTCATGGTTCAAGGAAAGGTCAGAAACACTCCTCTTCTGTCTCCCCAGAGCTGCAATGTGTGAAGTGTGTTTCCTTTTGCTGCCACGCTTCCCCTGAGTTTAACAGAATGTTCAGGCAGCCTCAGAATAAAATGAATGTCCTGTTTGGAATCCTCACCAGGCTTGGCAGCCATGAGCTGAAAAGGGAAGGCAAATGAATGACTGGATTGATACACTATTATGTAGACATTCTCTTAAGAACTGATCCTTGAGAGACTGTCTTTCAAGGTTTGGGTCCCTCTCTGTTCAGACCCTTTTGTCTAATTTCCTCTTCCACTCATGCTGAGGGTTCTTCCTTTGGCTATTTTCAAACCAGTCTTGAAAGTATTTCCTTATATTCCTTTGTTATCCTACAACCATCATTTTACCCCTTTAAGCCCAAGAAATTGCTCCGCACTCTATTTGCCTCCACCTTTACTTTGAAAATAATACTAAGGTAGCCTCGGGGCTTGGCAAATAGCGCAACTTGCCAATTGGGAGAGTTCAGTGGGGAAATTAAGGAGATCATTCTAGGCCTTGGGCCAATAGGGTGGGGCTCCACTTTCTCTAACTCAGACTCACTTGTTATCAGCACACTCACTCAGACTCCTTGCCAGGTTGCTCGGCTAGAGTCCCATGATTGATTTTGTTCCAGCTGCTTTGTAGAAGAATGGTTGTCATAGTATAGTGGCTCCCTATTTAACAGTTAATAGAGAACAAATTGAGAATTTGATATTCAATGTAGTCCAATTTTGTGGGTTTCAAGAGCTTAGGGAGTTTTCTTGTGTTAATTATAACCTGCTAGTTTCTTTTGAAAGACAGCCTTAGTCGCTGGTAAATTGCTAATTGGTTATCTAATCTATACAAAATAATGAACCCACAAAAGCTATAGTATTAAATTCATAACAGGGGTAAGGGTAATATGACCCTTCTTTTGTGTTTACAAAGTATTTTGTACTCATGATTATGTTTTGCTTTTATACCACAGAGAACCATAATCTATTTTTAAATTGTTACGAGGTATTATATGTGAATAATGAAACTAGAGAGGTTAGGTTTATATGCAAAATGGCTTGTGAGTCTTTACAAGCCTTTCACAGACCAAGTGAAGTCCTGTTCTTTCCCGAAGTGAACAAGTCTTCTGTGTGGGTGTGCAACTCTTATTTACTGGAATATCCATTTGCTTAACCATGCAGGCACAGCCAATATCTTGATTTTTGACATATGGTACCAGAACTCATTATTTATCTTCTTGAATATAATAATATTGAGCCCACAATGAGGGATGGCTGTAAAAGCAGAATATGTGGCCACCTACATGTTTCAAAGGAAGATATTTTTAAAAATTCCTGCTTTGAAAATGACAGATTTTTTTTTTTAAAAAAAAGGAGTACGAATATATCCTGTGGGCCAACCCGTGAAAGCTTCATTTGTAAATGAATTTATCAGATGTTTCCTGTCCCCAATCTCCTTCCTCTGCATACACATTCATGTTGTGTCCTGTAGGGGAAGGTGGGGGAACTGATACAGAATGAAGTTTGGGCTTTGAGAACAAGGGGAGTTATGTTTCATCTCCTTTGCAGTGATGTATTTGAACAGGAACTAACCTGTTCAAAGTAAGTGAGGAAGAGTATGCATACACCCTTCGAGCTAGGAAAGTCTTCCTCATAACAGAACGATTTGCAAAGTCAGTTAACTTCAGAGCGTAATTTTATGCCTTGCCTGAAAGGAAGAAAATATATTCTGGATCTATTTAACAAAACAGTAAAGGAATTGGTTTTTTTTTTTTTTTTTTGGTGGGGGGGGGAGGGGACTCTTTGGTTTTTGTAATTTTTCCCTACTGAAATTATACATTATTCTTAAGAAAGCATGAGAACACATATCTAAAACTTATATTTGTTCTAAATAAGTCTAATTCATCTAAAGAAGTATATTCATAGGATTATATCAGGGTTCACCCTAGAACAATCAGATAGAATGAATAGCAGGCACTTTCTTGAATTTAAATGTTAATTATTCTGCTGAAGTTGCCTGCTCCTTATTTTATGGGCCAACAGAGTTCAGACCCAAGTCATCAGCTGCAAGTACTGGATACAAATGTCATGTGGAAATGTACTCAGCAAGTTATAACACTCCACTTATAAACTCTAACTGACTACATAAGTCCAGATGCATTCTGAATTCACACCTAAGAAGTCACGGGTCACATAGAAAGCTTTGAGGGCATAATACACTTCGGAACATAACATTCAACTTGGTTCTCCATTTTGTGAGCAAGCCAAGTTCATTTATACAGTAGTCTGCTCTAGGAATTTATAGTTCCATCTCTAGGGCTTACTTTTAAATATTCAACTGAAAAACTTGTTAAAAACTATGAACAATGTAGAAAAACTCTTTCAATGTATCTACTAGGTAGCCTATGAATGCACACTTTAAAGAAACCAAATTAGAAAGAAATTAGAATATTAGAAAGATTAATTAGAAACAAAATTAGAAAGAAACCAGTATATATATTACTAGTGATGATTAACCTCATGGTATCCTTTATTTCTGTTCCTGTTTTCTAAATTTAAATTTAGAAATCATTTTGTAATAAGAATTTCACCATAATCTCATTTGAATAATTTGTTATCTAGAGAGCTGGTTGTTGTCTGAACTGTGGAAAAGTCGCCCATGATTCTTGGCAACCTAGAACTTTTTATTCAGTTAGACAACAATGTTTTATTGCTGTGATGAAACACTGTATCCAAAACATCTTGGATAAGAAAAAGATCTGCTTTAGACTTCCATACCACAGTTCATTATTGAAGGAAGTCCGGGCTGGAACCTGGAGGCAGGAATTGATGTAGAAGCTATGGAGGGTGCTATTTACAGGCTTACTTTCTAAGTCTTGCCCACTAACCAGCGTTCTTATAGAACCAAGAACCACCAGCCCAGGAGTGGCACCACCCAAAAGGGACTGGGCCCTCCCCTATCAATAACTAATTAAGAAAATGCCTTCTATGCTAGCTTACATGCCAATTTGATGGATGGATGTTTTCACATGTGGTTCCCTCTTCTCGGATAACTATAGCCTGTACATGTTGATATAAAACTAACTCAGTATACTATATTTATTTCCTCAAAGTTTTAAGATTTTTATATTTTAATACATGTAATGCTATGAACAAAATAACAGAATAATAAATGAGCCCGAAAATTGGAAAAAGGTATACATACAAAATCTATCCCAGCATGCCCAACATCCTGGATTCTTCAGTCAGGCTGACTGCTGGAACTAACTGGTTTGCCTTTTGTTTCACAGAAAGAATGTGCCAATTTCATCAAGGTCCTCAAGGCTTATAATCAGACTCACTTGTACGCCTGTGGAACTGGGGCTTTCCATCCAATTTGCACCTATATTGAAGTTGGACATCATCCTGAGGTAGAGCTGACTCATACAAATGCCTTTGGTTCCGGGCTCCTTCCAGTTCGAACAGTTCATTGCTGATGTCTTCCGTTCATTTAGCTTCTTGCTCACTATGCATGGTTCATTATCATGTTCACTGTGAACCTATGTCCAGTTCAGAAGCTGTTATTAATTTTAGTCTGTGAATATAAAACAGCGAGACTATCACTCAACAACCGTGGGACAAGGGAAGGGAGGAGAACATTTGCTCTCAGCCTGGATTTCAGAGTCAGCCTCTCTGCATGTGAGACCCAGGAAGGCAAGCTGCAGGAGTTCCCCTTCATCTGTTTATTCACAGCTCTCCCTGCCATAACTTCCTCAGTCAAAGGTTTCTGCCTTCTACTGTTTTGTTGTCCTTGCTTGCTTGTTTTGTTTTATTTTTCTTGCTGTTATTTTCTGTCAGAGAATTAAGACAGATACTCTGCATAAATGGGTTCTAAGATGGGAATCTCACATTTAGATTCTTGCTTTCTTAGGTTTTACCTTTATCTTTTTAATTATTATATTACTAGCATGGGAAAGAACGAGAATACGTTTTGTGCTACTGAAAGACGTTGTTGGGAGAAACTTTGGTGAGAGAATTATACAGTTAAACGAATTTAAATCAAATTTAAAATGAGGAGACCTTGCTCCTATTGAAAGCAGTGCACTGAGCTGTGCATCTCAGCTGCTTCAGTTATAAACACTGTTGTCAGTTCTGGCACTGAATCTTCAGAACAACAGTGTTCATTTGCAGAGAGAATGATCTGTAACAGAATTTACTTCTAAATTGGAATCCAGAAATGCTCAACAAATAGATTGTTCACAGAATATTTCTGGAATCCTAAAGATAAGGCTGAATTTACATGTCAGCCGCTTATATCTTCAGCTTTAAACTAGAGCTGAATTTTCGTAAGGTATCCTATGAGATAGGAACATGTTATATTGATTCCAAAGAATAGAAAGCAAAACATTTCATTCTCTATTTTCCACATATACAGCAACGCACTACAGGCTGTGTGTTTCCAGTGCTATAATCACTAACGTGGCGTGGTTTCTGCTGTTGCTTTCGTGATGAGGCTGGAAAGTTTAAGACACTTTCCTGAGGACTCATCTCTGTAAACTGCATGCTTGTGCCTGCCTGCCCTTATATTCTTTCTTCTCCTCATCCTCACAAGTATGTAGGGAATACTTGTTAGTATGGGTAAGATGTTTCATCATGATGGAACATTTTAGGAATGGAGTCCTCTTTGAATTTCCTGTTTCACACTGAGGAAAATAGGAATTAGTTCATATGCAGGACCCTGGAGAAAATACAGCTAGTGGTTTTAACCACTTCTGATTAAGTAACCGCCCCATGATCCCATCCAAATGTGAAACTGCCAGCGTCAACAAACCTGAACCCATTGTGGTGCACATTTTGTACCTGAGTCATAATGTTCCTGACGGGCAGCACACAAGGATGCAGTAGCACTTTCACTTTCAGGAATCTCCTTCCCCAGAGGCACAGAAAAACATGGATGGTAGTATCACAGTAGGCTGCAGATCTCCTTCCAAAGAGTATCTGCTTTGAGGCCCTGGGAAGATTATTTAGCAGCTCATAGTCTCTGCTCATAACGTGTAAAACAAAATAAAACCATCCTTGCCTAGGTATCCACATATGTTAAATGAGAATTATGCTAACCCATTACCTTCCACACTCCTAACATTTAGTGCTACATACCTCAAAACTCCTAGTTTCATTGTGAAAGCACAGCATTCTTCTGGTCTCAGGATTTACTTCCGGCATCTCCCTTTGCTTAACCTTACCTACTCCATGCAGAACTAGGGTATCTTTCTCTCTATCTACATCTCATGTAGAACTGGAATGAGATCTTGCTAAAAACGAACAGCTGATACTCGAAATTATAAATGTGTTTCAGATTGAAAGCCATGGCAATTTGTGTCATTCACTATTGCCACCTTACCCGGTATTTACGTGTCTCCTCATCTGTGATTATAAATGTCACTAGGCTTCCCTTATAGCGTCTCTCTGTACTCATCTTAAATCTCCCATCTCTAAAAGCTGAGACTTCCATTACTATTTATGCTAAAATTCTATGCATCTGCATAGATCTTTATCATTTTTTCCTATGATGATGTCCCCACCCCTCCTATAATTGAGCTTTCTGTTGTTAATATGTACTATCTCAAGTCATCTTAGCTTTGATGCCCTTAGAGTGGACTGGTAGGGGAGGAAAGGGCTACAGGCCATTGCTCAGGCTTCCCTCCACTGATATAGGCCTACTTTCCTATGTGGGCTCCTTTGAGATGACATACCGAGGTACAAGTTTTTTTCCTAAGAAACTCAGAGTTTCAAACAGGTCCAAATTAAGAAGCTCAGTGATTTTGATTTGCATGAAAACTATAAATTATGAAATACCATTCCAGAGTAGGAGGTCAGAAAGAAGATGATTATGCAATTACCTGGGGAATTTGGAGCAGTCTAGACAGGCAATCTAGGAAATTCTGGAAAAGATATTATCAGGAGAGCTTGTCTAGACTACATCAAATTTAATTTTCAATGCTTAAGCTGCCTTCTGAGACAATCTGCTTTAAATTGATCTATACTATTACTTAAAATGCTACCCTTGACTTTTACCAATTTTGCTGTTTATGAACTTGAGAAAAAGAGACAATGTGCACTTTATACTGTTAGAAAAAAATACACTAATGGAAGGCCTGGAAAAGGAAAAATAAAATAACAGAGGCACCAGGAGAGAGGCTGGGAGTGTTGAATTAATATCCACACACACAGGGAGGTTGAAAATACTATCATTAAAAATTGTCTTTAAAATAACATTTATGTTTTATAAGATTATACTATAATTACATCTTTTGTCTCTTCTCCTTCCTCTCCCTAAACCATGTCTCCCACCCAAACCCTCGGTTCTCTTTCAAATTCATAACCTCTTTTTCTTTAGTTATATATTTTTTTTCTTATAAATTTTAAGCTAGGAATTAGATGCATATTTTTCTGATAGATGTCCTATAATGCAAAAAAGAAAAAAGAAAATAATTAAACATTTTTATTCAGTGATTTTTAGACTACAAATAATTATATATTATGAAAAGAATAATGTTGACTTTTAACATTTGTGAAGACTTTTAGCAAGCAGCAGTGCCATAGACAACTTCTGTTTTTCAAGACATTTCCCTAAAAGTACCTAGTGCCTTATTCTTAGTTTCCAAGCTTGTAGACACCTCTATAGTAGAAAACTGAATATGAACTAAACATCTTTATGAAGAATGCCACAGAAGTAAAGCACTAATTTAAAAAAAATGCAAGGCCCTAGTCATCATCTGAATTTGAATCTTATAAGAAAATTTATCACTTGCTATTTCTAATTATAAATCAATTTCCAAAATACCTCAAAGTTTTGGCCTGTGGTTATAAAAATAGTCTTTTCTTTTCCAGCATTTTGATACCTATATACACACTCTTGAATAGTGTCTACCAAAAATCTAGTTTTTCTGTCTAGTGAATGCATTTTGACCACACACAGTATGTCATTGATTGCTGTATTAAACAGATTTTCTGTTTCCTGTGGTACATTTGGGAATTGGTAGACATATTAATTAAGTCCAGTTCTGTAAGATATGTGTCAATCAATTCTTGGGCATCTGCCAATAGCCCTTGACACAGCAGATAACTGCCAACAAGGTCACATGCCTGATACACATGTGTACGTTTGTCATAAAACGCCTGCAGAGTTCACAGAAGGAGTGAGTCAGACAGGAGCACAGATGAGCTTGGAGCTGTAGTTCCAGGATCTCTGCCATTCACATTGTGAGTCATCCTTTAGAGGCTGGCTATTCCCAAATGGCTTATAGTATATGGTATTTCCCCTTCAAATTTACATCTGTTAATAAAAAAAAAATGTATAAATTTAGAAGGAGTATAGCCTTTCGAAGAAGTCTCTGGATGTAGTCTCAAATTCCAAATGGGTCTCTTCTATGTACTGGCAGGAATCCTAAAGAAAGGTGGACCCAGATGTCTGCTGGATAGTATTAACTCTATAAATACTCTCATAATGTCATGGTCTCAATTTATGATAGAACCAAGGAGACATTAAGAAAAGCAATGAGGCTTAATGGCTATCTCTCAGGTCACTTTTGCAATGACAGCCAATGTATCTCTCCAGGAACTAAAATTGTCTGGTTTTTCCTTTTGTTATGAAGGGGAATTTATTTTATATGACAGTCTGCAGTGTAGATGTTATTTAAATATCAGGTAGGGCTCTGTCAGTTAATTGATTCCTAATCCTTCTGCTTCTGTTATCTTTCTCATTTATTATTATTCTTTCTGGTCTAGTGAAGCACAGATTTAGTTCTAATAAGCATGAGTAAACTAATGGTAAATTGTTTTTGTACTACTTTCCATGTTCCTTAAACCACACATAGAAACCTTTGCCTTGAAGTAAGCAAACCATGGTGCGATATGTCAGTGTCCTTCTTCAGTTTCTTCCCAGCTGTACATTATTTCTACCAGAGGTGATTTATCTTTCCTTTTCACAACTGACCTGAGCTACCTCATATTAGAATTAAATCTTGTATAGTATCTATTTCTCTTCTGTAATGTTTTAAATAATTGAATCATGTTAAAAATGACCTTTGTGTGTTATTATTTAATAAATAATACTTCCATTTTCATCTCAAATCAAAATTTAAAATAATCTGCTATTCTTACTTGAAAGGCTTTCCATTTCATATATTCTAAGAGAATTTAACATAATTGTGTGTTTCTCCAAAAAACATTTAAACACTACCAACAAGACTATTTCTTAAAATTAGTAGGAGCAGAGACTGAGTAGAATCAGTTCAATTTTGATGACACAAGATTGAAGAAATAGTATAAGCTGTTAAAATACGAGTATCTCAATTAGCACTGTGCAAATACTTAAGTGCTTCAAGTTATATGATTTGGCATGAATACTTGTTTTAAAAGTCATAGTTTTGATATTAATGTTCTTCTATTCTCTATTTTTGTATTCATTCAATTGCAAAACATCTTTTCATAATATTTCACAAGTGTTATTCTTAAAAAAGTGGAAGATAAAATAGAAATGTTCATGTATTTAATTTATTTTTTTCTGCCTCAATGGTTAGCTCAATTGTTAGCAGGAAAAAAAAAAGGTATGGATGAAATTCAGGTTTTCTTAACTCAAAATTGATACAATGATGTCATGACTAATCACTTTGTTTTTATTCTTTAGTTCTTATTTACCATGCAGTCTCCATCCCCCTTTTGGTCTGTCTCTCCACTGCTCCCCATCCCTTAGTCCTCCCATCTCTAAATGGATGTTCCCTCCCCTCCAGCACCTCACTAGGCCTCCCCACTCCCTGGGGCCTCAAGTCTCTAGAGGGTGGGCTAGGTGCATCTTCTCTCACAGGGGCCACACCAGGCAGTCCTCTGCTGTATGTATCCAGAACCTCATATCAACTGGTGTGTGCTACCTGGTTGGTGGCTCAGGCATCTCAGATCTCAGAGAACTCAGGGATCCAGGTTAGTTGAGACTGCTGGTCTTGACTAGTCACTTTTTAAGAGAAATAATACCTTATAACCATGAGAAAAGATTAAATCACGGTGCCTTCATTTGTATGAAGTCTTTGATGTTGTTTTTAGGATACATAAAGATGTTTCCTTTCATAATCATAAACACTTATGCCCTGCATTAGCATCTTTACTAATATAATAATTTTGTGTGTGTGTGTGTGTGTGTGTGTGTGTGTATGTGTGTGTACATGGCTCCTGTGCCACAGCCTACATGTAGAGTTCAGATGATAACTCAAGTTGATTTTCTACTTCCACTTTTTCTGGTTTCCAGAGATTGAGCTTAGGTCATTAGCTTTGCATCATTAGGAATCATATAATTCTGTATCCACTTAGCTATCTGACTGAGCTCCGTATTACTAATTTAAAGTAAGTTATGAGTTGACTTCAATAACTCAAATACATTGGATGATAGAAATATCACTAACACCCTTATTCTGAGATTCTCTTTTATATGTTATTCCTTCTATACTTATATTAGTTTTCTAAAACATCTCCAGTAGAAATACAATACAAGCCATATATGCAATTTTAATTTTAATTTTAACTTATAATTATATCTTCCATTTCTCTCTTCCATTTTCTTCCCCAGTCCTTTTCAAATTCGTGGCCTTTTTTTCTTTGATTATTAATGTGTGTTTATGGGGTATGTATCTGTGTGTATCTATATGTATATTTTTCAGGGCTGACTGCTTGGTTTTAGATAACCAATTAGAGACTCATTTCTGGGAGTGAAAGACCCAATTCCCCCTCTTTCAACAGTCCTTAGTTTCCTAGATGCAACCTTTGTCTAGGAGTGGGACCGATTGAGATTTTCCACTTTCTAAATTAGCATGTGTATTGATATTTGCAAAGGAATTTTAGTGCATCAGCATGGCTTTTCGGGCAAGAGGTGACATCTAAAGACATTCTATGTGATCCAAGTGGAATGCAGACATTTCCTGGATTGCAGTATGTTATAGCTGGAGTACAAGCATAACCTTAGCACATACCTTTAATCACAAACAATGAAATAAGATTAGCTTATAGAAGGAAGAAGCCACTTTTGAAAGGGAAGGCTAATTGAGGTAGTGCAGTTCATTTGAACTCAGGCAATGCTGCAGGTTTAGTTGAGTTGAGTTCAGTGCAGTTCTGTGCAGTTCTGTTGAATCCAGTTAAGTTCAGGTGAGTTTGGTGAAGTTCAGTTGAATGATGTTGATTTCACTTGAGTTCCCGCAGTTCCATTTAGTTTCGGTCCATTCGTGCATTCAGTGCAGTTGTTCATGAAATTCAGAGGCAGTTTTTGCAAGCAGAGCAATTCAGTAAGAAGCTAAGAGAAGGGAAATTGAATCAGTCAGCTTGGAGAGGAATTTAACCCTGAACAGCTAAAGTGAACCAACCAGCCAGAGTTCCGAAAGAACTAAAAAGGGTGAGCTTATTCAGAAGTAAGCATCTGAGATGATAGTCACATCAGGAGACTAAAAAGTTACTTTTCTACACTGCAACTGTTCTATAACCCATAATTCCCCTCCCCTACCCCATCTCCACAAGAATGTCCCCATCCCATCCCTACCCCACCAGACCTCTAAACTCCCTGGCTCCATAAATCTATCATCTATCTATCTATCTATCTATCTATCTATCTATCTATCTATCTACCTATCTATATCTATAGATTGATAGATATAGATAGATATGGACATAGACATAGACATAGACATAGACATAGACATAGATATAGATATAGAATAAAGTTACTTTTCTAGGTATTGTCATTATTTAGGTAGTATTCTAGTTTCTGTATCACAAGTTTAATTTCTCTCTCATTGCTAGGAAACAGTATCTTACATCATGCTTCCTGGCTGTTTGACTTTTACAGTCTTTCAGTCCCCTTTGCATTGCATGTCCTGAGCCTTGGTAAAGTTGTTATCTTGTAGATGCCTTTGGGAAGAGACACCCCATTATAAGTAATTGTCAACATTTTGATGAGTTGATTGGCTCAATTTGCTGCAATGAGAAGCTTCTTTGATGAACTATGAGAGCTGAACTTACCTGCAACCTGCAAGGATAAGTACTTTGAATACAGTTAGAAGCTATGCTGGCCTAGGAAAAGATGGGATAGCGGTTTCTTTTCTATGATACAGAAGGAGAGTAAAAATAAGCAGATAGAATCAATTTTAATAACATTTTAATTACATGAAAGTTTTCAAAATATTGTTTATATATTATTACATGTATTATTTATAACATTTATAATTTTTTACTATGAAAATCAGTGTAAAGTTTACTAAGTTCAGTTTTTGACTAGTCTGATTTGGAGTACTTGGTGACCCAATGTGACTGGCAGCTATAGCCTAGTCTACAATGTATGGTAAGGGTAGAAAGCTCAATAACTGACAACTGTTATGTCCACATTAGCAGTTGAGCCCAGGAGAGGCCGGCAGGAAGGCCATCAGAGACTGGGAGGAGAACAGCATGTGATAATGAGAACAGTTCAAAGATGGCCTTGATAAGCAAAGTAAATCCCTGGCATGGAACTTTTATTTCTTAGATTTGGGAGAATATTAGAAAATAACTGAGGGTGAAGATATCTATTTATATCCAAAGCTCTACTCACTGCTGAGTAAAAATTTGTAGCTAGGTAAAAATATGGAAAATATCTTCCAGGTAAGATATCAAGAGGAATGGGGAAGATTACAAATATATAGACTCTACATACACATAAAAATCCAACTTCAATATGGGTTAATGTACAGATAATTGATATTAATTATTTCATTGTGGGGTGGCTACCTGCCCCAATGGTCTAGGTTCCCAAATGAAAGACACACACAGCTTTTATATTTTACGATGTCTTAAGCAGCACAATAGCGTGGCCCCTGCCTAACCTCTGTGCAGTTAGTCCTAAGCTATTATGTAGTAATTCTGTGTTTTATCTTGGCTGCCATGGACCCTGTTAGGCAGCTCTCTGGGCAGTGTTTCCCCACCTTCTTGACATGGTGGTTATGCCTCTGTGTCCTGGACTCTTCTCAGGCATGGAGACTCTCTTCTTCCCCACACTCTCCCGGCATAATGACTCTCTCAGTTCCTCCTCTTCTGGGTGCCAAGCCCAGGAAATCCTAAAATCCCGCCCCTGTGTGTCCACCCAACCCATTGGCTGTTGGCATCTTTATTCACCAATCAGAACCAACTGGGGGATAAGTTTCCAGAATTTATGTGCAGATACTCTTATGCAAGCAATTTTTTGGGGAGGGGGGATTTAATTAGTATTCCTAATACAAAAGCTACAGAATAAAATATGAAAATAATAATTATATTACTCCAAAGTAAGATTTATTAAGCAATCAATGTATTGTAGCACTGTTTCAACTACTGATCTATCACAAAATTTGGTGAAATTGATACTCATTATGTTTTGCCAATGAGAAAACTAAAATTCTTAGAGTATTTTTAATGCACCTGAATCCAGCATGCTCAGCAATGGTTATGGTTTACGCCTGTACTCAAAACCAGCATCATAAAAACATGACTTACAAAAGGCAGGAGAACAAAGAACTGAAATGATTGACCCTGTTTTATGATAAAGAGTCAAATTTAATTTTCCTATATTTGTATTTCAAATATAGTTTGGAACAGGTGACAAATGTGGACAAAGGGGCAGCTGAAGTAAGCGAGGGACTTCAGACTGGAATCTAAAAACTGAACGGCTTATGAACAGTGGCGGGAGGTAGTGTCGGCAGCAGCGTGAGGAAGGGCTCAAAGGGCAGCAGCAGAAACGACAGTCAGTCAACTGGGAACAGGGGAAGAGCACAGGATACATGGGACATTTCAAGTACGGAAGCTGGAAATTGCATTAAAGGTTGAGTGGAGGAAAACTAATTGAGAGCTTTGTGAGGTTTTACCAAGAGAGTGATGCTATTCCCACCATTCAAGCAGAGATATATTTCTGGAGCATAAATTAGGGAGAAAAGGAGCCATCCAAACATCCGTTCTGAGACCATGGCAAAGGTCTAATACCAACTGAGAAAACTGAACTGAGACCAGGTGAGAGACACAGGGAAAACTGAGATTCTCTAAGGAAATCAAGAAGTCAAAACATCCTTCAGATTTCATAAATTAGTGAAGGGTAGCTGCGGTGCTAAGAGCTTATACTTTCTAGGGGGGAGGATAGGCTTCAATTCTCCTGTGATAAAAAGGCAGACTTACTGTAGCTCCTATATACTCAATATCGACTCCAGGGCGTATGACTAAAGACCATGCATGTTACTCAAAAACATTAAGGTAATACATATGAATGTATTGGGAATTCCTAACCTGGCAATTACAAAAAATAAGTGATCCGAACTTGGCAATCCATAGAGAAGCATGTTATATAAGTCTTGCTATGAACACAATGTAAATTCATTCTACTCAAAAAGCTCCCTAAAACAAACAAAAACCTATAAAATTATATATACCACTATAAATAGGAATTTTTAAATGAAACTTATTGTCATGCTCTCTTTAACTTTTGTTGTATATGTGCATTTGAAACATTTAAGGAATGTTGTTCAACTTCCTAGTAAACCTGTTCCCTCTGGTTACAACTACTTTCTAAGATGATTATTCTACTTAATAGTATCAATGTCTACCAGACCTGATATATTAAGTGATTTTTATCAACATTGAAACATTGGATGTTCATAACCCTAAGATGTAAACATTTCTTCGGTTTCCCTTTGAGAAAAAAAAATGGAGACTCAGACGGGATCCAAGAAGTTATTGATCTTCACACAGTGAGAAATGTGTTTTCCTCACTATTGCAACATATGGCCTTTTTGATGGCATTGACAATATAATACACCATTGGTGGGAACATCTACTTTGAAGATTACCAGTTCATATTTTAAAAAAAACCCCAAAAGTAGGAGTTTAAAAAACAGATAATACTAAATTTTATGTGGCATCCAAATTAATAAATAACAATAAATAGCCATACTTATATTTCTGTTATCAAGATCTAAAATGACCATATCTCTGGATCAACAATATATAGTATATATAGTAAAATATCATTATGCTTCAAAAGGGGTTACATTGTATTAAAATTCAATTTTCTAGTAAGGAATCTTTAAATTTTTTCAACTAGATTCAATGTACTTAGAGAAATATCTATTTATGTGAAAGATAATTCTTTGATCGTTGCCTCATAAAATGAAGGGCATGAACCTTGAACTTTAATTTCAGTAGTCTTATATTTGTATAATTTGCTATTATAATTTTATAATTTAGAATGCTTTTGAATTACAAGAGTAAGAAAAGTTACCTACCTTGATAACTGGACATTTTAGGCAGAAAGTAATGACATTCCAAATAATCAAAAACCCAGGCACATGGAATGACTACTTTCCATTTTAATTTTATTTTTATTTTTCAATCTGCCCTTCTAATTCAATTGTGCATCCTTGGCCACTGAAAGCAATCTTGAGAATTGCTGAGCTGCTTAAAAGGGAGTCTAATGGGATCTAAAAATCAATTCACAGCTCCGCCACCGGGTCATTGCACAACTCTTGGTTCCACTAAAACGGCATGAAATTGGTCTTTTTGCCATCTCAGACCTCAGTATTTGCCTCTTGTTACAAATGCACTATCTAATGGCTACTGTGTAGATGCCCCTAGGAACGTCACTACTGAGTACAAATCGTGAGACTAGTGTCTCCCTCAATTAGCTGTTGCACCTGAGATTGCCTGAGAGCTTTGCAAAGGCTGAGAGTCTCTTCTTTCTAGTACTGCAAATGCAGTTTTGTATGTGTGCCAGGGTTCAAGCTCCTTTTAAGTGCTTTTATCCCAGTAATTTTTTTACTTTTGATTTACATTTTGTTGGCATTGAGTAGCTGTCTTACCTCATATTTAAATTGATTAACCTGGAAAGGATAGATCCATAGTGCCCCACATTTATTTGCCCTTGGCTGGCCTAAATCTGGGGGGGAAATGTCAGTTCTGAAGTGAAGAATCCCTATTTCCTGTGCAGTGTCAGGCTGATAGAAGTCCCCGGTACCTCCTTGTCATCACATCACATTTTCACCAACATTCATATGGAATCCTATCTCTGATTTCAGGCTGGAATTGTCCAGTCTCTTAGGTATATATAAAAAGACCATATTTTCAGTTACATATAATAACTTATCTGACAGTAGACTGTATATAGATTTTGTGAACAGTAAGCAACATATTGTCATGTGGCAAACTAAGCCTAAAGTGCCTTGTCCATAAAGGACATCCAAAGCGAACTGCAATGTCCTATTATTGCAAAGTGTGTTTTAGAAGAAAGCAAATTCTGTTTTCGCTCCATACATGACCATATTCCATCCTCATGATTTTTTTTTATTTACCTGGTTAGATGCATGAATCTCCTAAGGCAAGCCTTAGAAGTATTTTCAACCATATTGCCAAAAGATTAGTTTGATCTGAACAATATTAAGTTGTCAACTGGATGAGAAAACTTTATACACTCTTCACTTTTCTCCAAATCTACAACTGCCTGCCATCTCCCTGTTTAAAGCATATGTCTGCTGATAAAACCATGGCAACTTCCATACCTGCTCCAAATACATTTATAAAATAGATGTTATACAGCTCCTCTAATCTTTACCCTTTATTTTTAAATAAAAAAACGATGTAATGACCAAGGTTGTAGCTTAATGGTAAAGTACTTCCCTAGCATAAATCAGGCCTTGAATTCAATCCAAAATAGTGTTAAGATTATTAAATGAAACAAACACACTTTAATGGCTGGAGATGACTCAGAGGTTAAGACACATACTGCCCCTTCACAGGATCTGAATCCAATTCCCAGATCACTTTGAGCAGCACGCAAATGACTGTAATTCTAGCTCCAGAGGATGTGATGCCTCGGGCTTCTATGGCCAACTGCGCACACATCACATGCATGCCCACAAGCACACATGCATAATTGAAAAGAGTTAAAAAAAATAAATCTTTGGAAAATTTAAACTTACAGCGTTGGGATAGCTCACTCAAATCTGTGGCAGCTTCATATTAAAGTTGAGGTTGAAGCTTAGTTCCCTCCACAGGTAACTCACTATCCTTTCTGTTACAATGTGTTTATTATTTTGGCCCTTGCTGCTACCATGTGAAAGAAATGAAAGTCACAATTTTTGATCAGCCACAGATTGTATATATGATTTTATTTTTCAAAATTAAAATAAATTCAATTTCTGCTGGTAACTTCAATAATTGTTGTTATAATAAATTTCCATTTTACCTTCTTTTTCTTGGGCACCTACTGTCTGAGGATGAACAATATCATATGATTTCAGAGAAAAAGCTACAATTATTTATTGCATAAGGAGAGTATTTGCTGATAAAAAATGAATTATCATCTCTCCAGTTACATAAGACTTAGGTATTTCAACATTGTTTAATTTTATTCTTATGAAAGTTACTGGATTTAAGTTGATTTCAGTTAGGTGAAGAAGTCAACACATCAAACATTATCAAAGAAAGTTACTGAGTACTTAGAGAAGCACAAGAATGCAGATGCTATGCAGAATCTCACCCACACACCTCTGCATACAATGGACAGGAATGACTGGATGCTTTGATCTTCCCTAGGTAACATAAAAGAGAGAGAGGAAAGGCAGCATCTGTTAAAATAAAGGTTTAATGAACAGGTGGAGACTAGTTGAGTGTTGACAGGGAGCATAAGGGAAGCAAAGAAAAATGAAATGCAAAATTGTTATCATCACAGACCTCCACGGTCCAAGGAGCTAAATTCTGATTTAAGAAAATAACACTAAAATAAATGCACTTTGATTTACCCCTAAGCACTCAGAAGCCTGGATTAGCTTTCCAAAAATAACTTTAATGGGATCAAATCATTCACTGTTTATCTCTATAAAATTTAATATATGTGAAAATTTATATAAACTTTTCATATATTTATATCAATAATAGATAAAAAATCTTGAAAAAATATATAAGTGAAGTACTAAGAATATACATTATTTTTATTGACCACCACTATATTTTAGTGAACTTTTTTATATAATTGAGAAAATAGAAGTTTGTTGTAGAAAAGCGAGTGACATACACTCAGCTTTCTCCTTAGTTTTGCCTTAGCCCTGTTTATCTCTCTACAGCTATAAGTACTCTGAAGATAAGTCATGTGCACTTAAAGTTTTGAGAAACATTCCAATTTGTAAGATTTTACATGGTGAAGTATTATTGTAGATTGTGATGATTTTTCAAAGTTGATATAAAAGTGTAGATCCTACTCCCATGTGACTAAGTCCTTCATATGTTTAGAACATAAAGACAGCAGTCATGTCTCATTTATGGCATATGTAGATATAATATTATCTCATGACACAAGACTACCAATATATCCATGGCTGTTCTATTAAAACAGTGAATAAATTATAGACGTTAGAGTTTTAAAATTGAAATGACCCTACATTATCTAAAAATATTAATAAAGAAAAAAAACAACTGGTTAATATGTAATTTAAGATTAGAAGTACAGGGTATATTTAATATTGGAGAAAATGTCACATAGATACAACAGAGAGAAGCCCAGTCACAGATGTAGTGTGCCAGCATTTGGGAAATATCAAAAAAAGACACTGGCCTCTAAAATGGTGCCTGCATGTAACAGACTATCTGGACTCTCTGCTTTACATCAGACCAGAGGTTGAAAGGTCACCAAGACATATGGTTTCACTTGATGAAATACGTCTTTTCAATCCCATTGTGCCTCCTCCACTCCTTTACCTCCACCAATACTCTATCCAGATCTTTATGTGACATAGCCAGATCCGTCTTTATGGAGAGCAGAAGGCCACCCATCATCTTGTTTAAGTAGTTTATTCCACATTGAATCTCAGAAACTAAGGTAAAGTGTGCCTGTTGGCTTGGGTCCTTCCAATTTCCACATCCTTTGTGGAGATCTCTCTGACCCCTTGCCTTCTAGTATTCCTCCTTTTTCATTCTTGTCATTTCCAGTCTGCTCTTTGTAGGCTCTTTCAGTTTATTTTTATTTCTTGAACAGATATTTCATATATCTGTTCCAATGAGTCCAATCCTTTGAATCTCAATTTATGTATACTTAAATACAAATATATTTGTATATGTATATATATATATATATATATATATATATATATATATATTTAATATGATATATACATGTGTACTAAGTGGTATATATATACTATATAATATACTATATATAATATAATAGTAGCTAAATCTAGTAGCTAAATGAAGGCAGAGGCAGCCAGCAGATACAGATGAGGGCTGTAACAAGATTTAGAGATTGGTCTGAAGTAGGGTACATTTTGTAGATTGGATTCCATCCCCATAAGATATATGAACACTATAGTATCGTTTATTAAGGTTAGTGTTCTTGGGGTTAACCTGTGTGTGTTTGAGGAACATATTCAAGTTACAGCAAAACCGTAAACAAATATGTTGAGATTATAGATAAAGAACTAGGTAGCCTTCATCAGAAAAAATGTTGGGCTCTTCATACTGAAAATAAATCTTTGTGTATTTAATATAAATCACTACTTGTAGGTAAAAATAATTTATACTGATTAACAAATAATGATCTTAAAGTTTTATAGAAAATTTGCTTGTTGCTTAATATGATTGTGATGCACCTCATATGCAAACAGTCTCCACACACAGTGTACATAGTATATGCAAATGATTTTTCTATAACATTTACATATGATTTTCTTATAACAAATGTTCCTTTATTTTGTTGTTAGAGTCCTCAGATAATAAGTCAGGAAAGATATACTAGGGATAGATGGAGAATGTAAAAGCCCTATTATAAAGGAAAGAAAAAAGAAGAGAGGGGACAAAGAAGAAAAAGAGAGATTTTAGGAGAGGAGAAATCTAACTCAGTATCAAGTTTGGTAAAATTGATGTGGTTAGACATAGAATTTATCACATAAGAAAATTCATCAGGTTTATTCTGAACTCTAGTTCAAGTGGATTGGAAAGAGGTACTGTAGTAGGTTTTACAGAATCTTCTCACTCAGCTACTGCACAACGAACATGCATCACATTCACAGTGAAGTCTACTTCATACTCTTACTGATGTCCTCACTGCATTATTGCCCCACTTTTCCTCTCATAGCATCTTGTTTCAGGATTAAGAACAATAGAAGATTCCACATCTATGTCAATATGGACAGCAAATGACCTTGAGTTAGAAAAGTATTGACTTAAAGTTCTTAATAATTAACTTTATTTTCTACTATTTTCATTTGCTTGACTTTTTTCCTGCTATTAGTTTCACAGCTGAAGGAAAATGACTGAAAATGAACCCGCTATTTATTTCTAAAAATAAATTAAAGACTAATCCATAAGAGAACAAAACTAAAGTGATCTAGAGAACCAATTTTTTAAGTCAAAGCTTAAGGCTTCAGAGGGCAAAGGAGAAAGGCAAAAGGAGTAAGGGTACCCACTGAAGATAATAATTGGAGGTACCATTATGGAAAATGGGCTTTGCTGTTTGATTTTGGAATTAAAGCCTTTTTAGGATGAAGACAAATTTTATTTTGGTAGAAGAATTGCCTTTCATCTTGCCCCATTAGAATTTCAATTGGCACAAGATGACACAGCTTGTCCAACAATCAGGCATTTCAATCCAGAGGAAGCAACTTTCCCTCAACTAGCTTTAAGTGCCTTTTATTTTTGCCTGTGTATGAACAGTGTGTGCTTGACATATGTAAGACATTAATCCACTACAACATGATGAGGGAAGATTGTAAGCCAACTGTAATCTAAAATCTAGCAGATCATTCAGGGTTACTTTCAGATGAAACATTCATCTCTATTTATTAAGGACCATGCTCATCTAATATAGCAGGATTGTATTTGTTCATAACTTCTTTAGATTTTCAACAGAGCCCCTGAGAATTTTAAATGATTAGCTGTTAAGAGAAAGCAACATTATCATTAAAACGCCTTCTGTGTTTAAGCCCTTCACTCAGTAGATACTAATAATTGCTTCATTCCTGGGTACACATAGAGACAAAATCTGAAGACATTGCCAAAGGGGTTGGGGGGAAGTGTGTGTGTGTGTGTGTGTGTGTGTGTGTGTGTGAGAGAGAGAGAGAGAGAGAGAGAGAGAGAAACAGAGATAGAGACAGAGACAGACCGAGAAAGAGGGAATCTTCTTTCAAGGTGAAGGAGTTTGAGTAAGCCTGACTGACTATTAGAAACTACTTTAACTCAGTAACAATATTAGATCATAGGCTTAATGATTTTTTCTATGTGGCCACCAATGTGCATGGTCCAGTCAAACCATGTGCTGAGCTCTCTGAGAGTCATCATCATCCTATGAGTTTTCTCATTTCAAACTTGTATCCCTAGCCTAGCATTTGCAATGATATGGTATGTGTTTTTCTGTTTGACATGTCACGTTTCTAGCCTAATATGAAATATATAATCATCTCTAAAGAAGTATATTCTTTTCTTTCTGTGAATACGATTATCTATGCCACATCATTAGACATATGTAAATGTGTAAATAAATATAAATGTAATTACTGACATCAGCATAGATAAATGATTTCAAATATATATTCTTTTCCAAAAAAAGAGAATAATTTAGTTTAGAAAATCATTCAGTTTTACTTAGAGGTGTTTTTCCATTGCTTTCCTGTTTAAGCTTTCATTATCCTTGAAAATTTTGTTCTATACTGTGTGCTAAGCTTCCTTTCTCTGTATTTTAGCTGAATTGCTTTCCCTCATATAAGAACCTGGGGTTGCCATGCGACATGCTAATGCTATGAATTTACACAGGTCATCTGAGAACCTTGTCTCGCTCTTCCATCATTTAAAGAACAAGTAATAGAGTAAAGTACCATAGACTGGATCATGCTCCAACAACCATTAGTTTTTTTGGATCATTAAATTCTAAATATTTTATTTAACATACATCTTGAGCTTAAATAATTAAATTGACTTCTATTGTCCTGGATTCATTTATTGTTCTGAGAATATTCTTATTAAGAGAATAGATGTGCTCAAACTTCAAAAGCAGAATTTTCGAATTGTCTTACTTTTAGCTCTTGATGTATACTTTATGTTTCTGCTCCTAACTTTAATATTGCCCATTAGTATATCGTGTAAGGTTTTAAAATGAGCATCTTTGCAACACACAAACCTATATCTATATAAAGAAACAAATAGATAACAAGCTATGAATTTTTCTTTGTGTATACATGTATGCATACCTGGAGATAGAAAACACAGGAAAGAGATCAGGAGTCACCAACAGAATTCAAAAGATAGAAAGAGAATCTCAGGTAAAGAAGATATCACAGAAAACATTGACACATCAGTCAAAGGAAATGCAAAATGCAAAAAGCTCCTAACCCAAAACATCCAGGAAATCCAGGACACGATGAGAAGACCAAACCAAAGGATAATAGGTATAAAAAAGAGCTAAGATTCCCAACTTAAGAGTTAAGTAAATATCTTCAACAAAATTACAGAAGAAAAATTCTCTAGCCTAAAGCAAAGAAGAATTTTTGAACAATTTATTTTTTCAAGTGTAATAAGAGAAAAATAAATTGAATGGTTACGAGTCATAAGTGTAAGCATCACCAACAGAGTACAAAAGATAGAAAGAGAGTCTCAGGTAAAGATGATACCACAGAAAACATTGACATAACAGTCAAAGGATATTAGGCCAAATTAGGAAGAATCTTGAAAATATGCATGTGAATAAAGGCAGCTACTGTGATTATTAAGTAAGTAATTAGCACAAAAAAAATTTTGAAAAACAATAGTGGTATCCTGGGGTTACAGTTAAGTGGGTAAACACATCTTAGCATGCATTAGAATCTCATCTAAACACCATGAAAGCCAACAAATAAGGTAAATAATAGTGATTTCTAGAATTGACTGCGTAAAAGAGGATGTAGCATCAGAAAATAAACTAAGTAAAAATGAAGTCTAGGTCATCACAACCAATGGCTTAAGAAGAAAAATTGATGAAGAAATGCTAGTACTCTTTTAAGAGTTGATAACTGATATTTACGGCTGAGAGAGGGTGGACCAATCAAAACTAAACACACATGAATATATCCAATCTATAAACCTGTTACTTTGTGAGCTAATTTATAAAATGAAATAGTATTTGAAAAGGAATAAATTAACTAGAAAAGACAAGGTATATTCTGCACCTAGGATATGAGTAAGAAGTATTGATAACTATATTGATAAAATGTGGAGCATCCTTTGTCTATCTTGGAGATAGGATCTGTGTGGCACAAAGTGGGAAAATGTAATTCTGGGCTCCTGTTTCCTTGATGCTAAGGCTGGAAGGAATACCCAATGAGGTGTGGATTATTTGAGTCTGTAGCAACATATAGAAAAGAAAAAGAAGTTTAGTTTGTGATAAGTTATTTTTCTGCCAGGGAAATGAACCAATTCAAGTCAGATTAGCATGTATAAAGGCAGGTTTATGGAGAAGCTGTTCTCAGGTGGGTTCATTGGTACCAAGGGAAGGGGCCAGGGAAGTCTCCATAAGGAATGAGGCAGGGGTAAGGAGGAGAGAAGGAGAGAAAGAACTACTTGTGCATATAGTGAGAGGGAACATGCAGAGATGGAGAGAGAAGAGAAAACTAGGGAGAGACTAAGATGTCCACATATTTTAGGAAAGAGCCTATCCTGGATAGGAAAGCCATCTGCTGGGTTCAGGGTAGAGGGTGGGGTATGCCAGATATACTGAGGGATGCTGGAAGTACCTGCAGGCCAGGTCCACACTGGAATGTGAAATTTGTACCTTAGCTGTTGGTCTGAATCCCAACAGTTGGTAGTCACGACCTTTATGTTCTAAGTGATAATTTTAACAAGTAACAGTAAAGAAATACAGGGCTGGAGAGATGACTCAGTGGTTAAGAGCACTGGCTGTACTTCCACAGGTCCTGAGTTCAATTTCCAACAACCACATGGAGGATTACAACCATCTGTAATGGGACCCAATGCCCTGGTCCCATTATAGATTCTGGTGTGTCTGAAGAGAGCAACAGTATACTCACATATGGAATAAATTAATTAATTAAAAAACAAACAAACAAAAACTAAAAGGAAGTTCAAGGTTACTTTAGAAAAAAAAGAATAAATAAATGAGTGGAAACCAAGAAGTAGCAATAGTTATGGCACTTTTCAATCTTCTGGATATCCACTGTAGAAAAATGAAGAATGAAAAATGAAAAATGAAAAATGAAGAAAAATAACATGGAAAAAAGGAAAGAAAGGAGACGTGGGCCAAAAAATCTAAAGTAAAATCAGAAAGCAATACTTTGCAGTAGGTACTCACAATTTTCATATTCAGTAAAAACACCAAGCCAGAAGAACCAAGACAAACACACAGACAAGTAACAGAGCTGTTGCAAGAAGAAAAGTCAGTCATGTGTTCCCTTCAAGTTCCTTGTGTGGAGAAATGGGAAAATGAAAACCAATGTGGAAGTCAGGGTTGAGGGGAAGTGACTGTGTAAAGCAGCTAACTCAGGCTCATCTGTAAAAGGAATCAGATTCCAGGATGTGAAGTTCAACAAGAGAAACAAGTTGTGCAGCTAAATTTATCTTTATGAGCCTGAATATCATTCTAAATTAATCCTTCAAAAACTACAGAACTTATCGTTGTTTCTCCAGTCTAGCATTGGCTGCACAGGCCTCTGTTATCGCTTGGAGCATGTGAAGGAACAATCTAAGACAACTCTAAGATTAGAAAGAATAGTTCCTTGTTCCCAGAATATTTCCTCAGCTCATCAACACATCCCTGTTGCTAGGAGTTTTTAAAATCATTTGTTTAATGCAGCACAAATTTGAACCTTCTTGGAGGCTGGAGAGATGGCTCAGAAGAGAGCACTAGCTACTCTTCTAGGGGACCGAGCACCCAAATGGCAGCTCAAAACTGTGTGTAATTCCAGTTCCAAGGGATCTGACACCCAGATATACATGTAGAAAACACCAATGCACGTGAGTAAACACGAATAAATGATTTTTTAAAAAAGAGCATTTGTATGAGCCTACTCTCTTCTATTATGATCCTTTTGTCATTCATACAATAACTCCACTTCTATTATTGGTTATATACTATACATCAAAGCATTTTCTCAGTTATAAAATGAAAAAAAACACAAATGACATTAATTTCATAGATCATATGTAAAACTTGTAAATATGAGAAAATAGCAACAAAACAAAAAAAAAAGAACTTAACTGCTATTATCACATGGAATAAATCAGTATTAGTGGTGTTAATATAAGGCTACACTTATCCACAGAGCAGCAAATATTCCAATCAGGAGGTACCCATTCAACACACTGCAATGATGAACAGTTTACAGTTAACATGGCTGTGACTTAACATCGATATTGGGGAGAAAAATGGCAAAGGTTGTCCGCAGTGGTAGTGACTGTGGAAATCACACCAACTGCAGCATGATTTATGTCTTTGCTATCTATATATTGGTTCTGCAAAATTACGGTGCCTCACACTAACAGTTTGTAGCCACAGAAGTATAGAAAAAGAAAAGTTGCTACATTTCTCTGGGCTCTTGCATGCATATTTTGTCATTGGAAAACGTAATTTCAACATGTCCAACAATGGCAATAATGACATAAATGTAAAGGTATGACATCAGAATTGACCATAACTTGACACAAGCTAATGCATGTCAGGAAACAAGAAAAATTGATGCAGCTTTACAGCTGTTTACTAAATGTTTTAGTAACATGATTTTTCTCAAATATCCTAATGCTTGACCCAAAATTTGTAGCCTGTGCAAATCAAGGTAGAGAGGCAATCCTAAAATAAGTGCATTTTTTAAAAATATAGATCAGGTTATAAAAAGACTTCTCTCAAACATGACCCAATATTATAAAAATTTACCTGAACATTGCTACTTTTTTTGCCATTACCCACTGCCAAAGCATTGGAAAAGCTAAGGTTACAGTGTGCAGACACATGAAAGTGCCTACGCTGTGTGATACTGTACCTACTAATGAAAGCTTTCAAGGATGTTAGGAAGAGAGGAGAAGGATGTGCCAATATTAGCAAGGGAGGATGCTACATTTGAAATGAGATAATTTTGGCTAACAGCATCAATGGGTTACATTGCAGTTTAGGAAGAGTGAAGGGAGGATGAGAGGGGGTGTTTAGGAAATGAGAACATAGACGTGGGAGGGTATCACATTACACAGAGCTTTGAAATCCACCATAAAATCCTAGACACTACCCTGAGAGAAAAAAGTAACTGGTGGGTTGAGATGAGTCCCATGAGCAAACCCAGATGGAGAGGAAGAAGGATAACAAGGGCAGGGACAAAGGAACCACGGCAGCGCACGAGGAGGTGAAAACAGCGACCTGTGTGCAAAAGTTATAAGCCGCTGTACAACTATTTAACTTGAAATTTTATTTGTACCAACATTTGCCAAAAAAATTATAAAAAATTTATAAAACATTGAATGCATTTGTTGAATTGCTTCTATCACAAAAATATTTACATATGAAGCCTTGCTGATTGTATGCCATTTTTTGTATTTTATTTAGTTTCATAATAAATACAACTATCATTTTCCTCTAGTGATTTGAATCCCACAGGCTCTTATTAAAATAATTAAGGCTGAATGTAAAAGATGGAATATGGATAGTTTTTCTTTTTAAATAAGGTTAATGTTTAGATCAGAAGAGAAGGCTTGGAGGTTAGGACCTGAGACTGCTCTTCCAAAGATCTTCTGTTGAAGTCTCAACACACAAATGGCAGCTCACAACTGTCTGTATCTCCAGTTCTATGGAATCTGAAACCCTATTCTGGCCTCTGTGGGTACCAGAAATACATGTGATGCCTAGATTTGCATACAGTAATAAACCTATAAACATGAAATAAAATAATGAAAAGTTTGAAAGTAGTTTATGGCTTGAAGCTGTGATTAGTTTGCTTGTTTGAAAGGAGAATGTTAACTGATTCATATGGTCTCCCTGGAGGAGCAGACAGCCTCTGACATATCCATGGTCGGGAAGCTGCCTTTAAATGATAAGATATTAATCATGAGTTCCAGAAATATCCTTCCTAATTTTTGAAAACCACAAACTGAGCCCACAATGTGTCCTTTGGTAAGAGGACTTGTGTATGGAGCTAATCTTAGAACTTTTTATGTCATGTTTGCTTGATATCCCTGGAACGCCTGCTCTTTTCTGAAGGAAAAGAGAGGAGAGGATCAGGGAAAATGGGGAGGTAGGGAGAAGAGGGGTGAGAGGAAATTGATTGGGATATAATATATGCAAAAGGTATAAACTTTTTAAAAAGGAAAAAACTAAACAGGGAAAAATAGCCATAATTAAGTGTCAAATATTAAAAAAAACAAACGAACCACAAATAACAATATTACATAGAACAATACCCAATGTCTACCCAGAGAAATAGCAGCAAAGCAATCATCGTTTAATCTTCATCATCTTCGCTAAGGCCATTAGTATGAAAATAAATAATATAAAGAATTTTGAAAGCAAAAGAATGTTGAAAATTATAGTAAAAGTATAAAAATCAGATTCAGTAACCAAACATGTAAGAGCAGCTGAAAGGCCTGGAAGCCACTGCGCGGCTGAGTGAGCTCGTGTGCTCACCGTCCACTCGTTTCACCAACCAAGCAGAAACCTGGACTTGGACAAGTAAAAGAAGTAACAGAGGTCGAAGGAAGTAACAAAGAATAATTAGCAATGGGATATTGCTTTGTTTTTTGATAAGAATACAATTGTATTACATTTAGCATATTTCACAAAATATAGCATGGTAGGAATCAGGATAAATGGTAGAAAGCATTGTTATCCTGAGATAGTGAGGTCAGATCACTGAATCTCTTCAGTTTTATCATTTTTTGATGGATTATACATTAAATTAAAATTAAAAACTACCTATAAGACATGATTATTATTCCAGTCAGTATTCACTTCAGTCTTCATTGCCTTTTACATTTTATTACATTTGTTTATAAAAAATATATTTTAAGAATGATATTTGTTATAGTGAGTATTCACATTCCTATAAAGATCTGAATTTAAATTTAATACCATTTAAGGTATGTTTAAGATAGACTATATCATGAAATTATTATTTACCAATATAATTTAAGTAACCAATTCTTAATCAAGTTGGAAATTAAAATCATTTTACTTATTATATATTTCTGTGAAGATACATATATTTGAAATTTTTTAAAGGGAAGGTACTTTTATTATACAGCAGTGACATAGGTATAAATAGTACTAGTAGTTGACAATGCCTTATTCAAATGACTCCATGAAAAAGAAATAAGATTCCTGCCCCTTATGATTGTACCAGCTCTGACAGGAATTCCAAACCCACAGACATATAGATGACCCTACTAAATCCACTGAGTCTCAAAACAGGACAAAAATACATAAGTATAGAAAAGGAAATGGCAAACAGGAGAAGGACATTAATAGATGTAAGGAATGCCATGGAGACAATGGGCAAGAATGCAATGTTTACATGTGTGAAAATGTTAAAGAATGTATTTCCTTTCATAAATAGTAATTTTATTAAGTCTTTGAGAATTTTACACACTATATTTTGATCCTATTCACTAATCTACCCACTCTCACCAGCATGACCTTTCTATATTCCCAATTTACACCCATACCCCCCCCACCATTCATTGAACTTGTTTTGTGCTGCTCAGTGTGCTACTTTTGAAAGTGGGGCCTGTCTTAGGGTGTGATCCTCCTACCAAGATCCATGACTTTAAAGAAAACTGACTCTCTTTACCCAACCCACAAAGAAATGTCAATAGCTCCTTGTAGAGGAAGTTTAATCCAGCAGCATAGCTGCTCTGGCAAGGGATCACATACAAAGACCTTATAGGTCTGTATAATACAGCTGGAATAACACACGTTTTTAATCACTCTAGTTAGAATACAGACATGTTCTTATTACATGCATTTAATCCCAAACAAATAAGGTGAAGTTAGTTTGTAGACAGAAGCAGCCATATTTAAAAGTGATGTCTAATTGAGAAGCAACGTGATGAATCAGAGAAATTTTGATGGTATGAGTCAGAGATGAGACATACCCAACTCTCATCAGAACAGACAGGAAGTGCTTATGAGCAGTGCTGAGTGATTTAGGAGGGAGAGCAGTGCAGTGAATGCAGTACAGTTGAGTTCAGGCAATGCAGTAGAGTGTAGTTGAGTGCAGTTAGTGCAATTCAGTTCCTGGAATTCAGAGGAAGTTTTTCCAAGTAGAACACTTCAGTCAGAAGCTGAGAGAAGCCAGTTTGAATCAGTCAGCTTCGAGAGAAAATATGAGCCAGACCAGCTGCATTGAACCAGCCAACTAGAATCCAGAAAGAACTAGAAGGGGTGAGCTTCTTCAGCAGTCTACTTCTGAGATGACAATTACAGGTGGTGAATAGAAGTTCCTTTTACAGGTTTTCAACTAGTGATAGAATTTTGTATATTCTATTTTGTGTAACCCTACTCCTTACTGAGTTTTTGTCTGGTACACTTTGGGGGTATTTTACATGCTATCAAAATCTCTGTGAGCTCATGTGTTCAACTAACTGCCTTCTTCTGGCTTGGAAACACTATTTTTTTAGTGAGGATCTAGTGACTGATTAATTTATCCACACATCAGTGCATTCTTGCAGTGGATAATAATTAATGCAAAGAATGAATTTAACTGCAATATTTCTAATATTTTTAGGTATAGGTAGCCATTGTAGACTACGGCACCAGTAATATTTTAATGGAGTTCTACTGTCTAGAAACAATTTTAAATGTGTTGGATATCTTTTGAGTTTGGTTAATAGAAACAACTCATAAATTCAAAAGTAATGATATCATCGACCTTGTTTATAAATTTTATAAGGTCAAGTACCTCTGGATTTTTCTTAGTCATCTCTTCGAGGATGAACTTTTGATTAAATTTTTACAAATTCGCTATATAAAAACTTTTCTGTTAAAGTTTACTACTTATAAGTAATATAATATATAAATATGACCTAAGAAAATAAGCCAATTTTTCAAGTAGTTTTTAGATAGTAATGCAATACTTACATAGTCACAATATAATAGTGACTATTATATATATATAATATATATATTATATACTATATACATAATATAATATGTATTGTATTAATACATATTACTTAAATTCCTTACTTATTAATCCCTCCTCTTCTCTATGACATCTTAATAATTGCAAATTTAGCACAGTCCCCGTTTCACCTATTATTGCTCATCCTGATCATAGCTTAAACAAATCATTCACAGAATGAGCATGGAAGGGATGTAGAACCTTTTTCTGTCTCTGGATTCTACACTCCATTCTTCTCACTGTTTAGGCACAAAGAAGGCAGAGATTGACTTCTATGGGTGACTCAGCACTGAAGGAGGAACACTAACTCAAACCTGGAGGCAGTCCCAGAACTCAACAGATACAGTCTATTTTTGAATCTCCTGTTTCTGCCACCTTGATGTAAACCACCCTCAGCTTTGTTCCAAGGCTGTTGTAAAAAGAAACCAAAACGAGAAAGAACAGAAATTAAAGCAGTAATCTGGTAGTCAATCTGTCAATTCTAAATTTCTGTTTTCTAAACACACAGGATTGTCTGATACGAGTTATGCATCTGTATTTTTAGAAGAATATAAATAGCATGAATAGAAAATATGATATATTAAGTAGGACACATGGATAAATATAGTATACAGGAGTCAAATGAATAGGTTGCATGGACCATTTTGGAATTAAACATCTATAAAATGCCATCTGCTAAATTTTATATTATTATTGAATCAGTCCACCATTTATATCAGGCCTTTCTCGTAAACATTTCTCTAAATTTAGCTCCCTTCAAAATTGTAATGTTTTAAAAGCAACATGTATACCTTTTAGTTATGTCAGATTAATAAATTAACTACTATGAATAACAAAATTAAATTTTTGCAAACTTTATTATGCTTTCTCTAATTGAAAATGTAATTTGACTATACATGTCTTTATACATATGTCAAGATTAGAAGAATGGTAATTTTAAGCATATGGCTTATTTCTCAGTATCAAGTATTTTAGTTAAAAAGTAAAATCAAATGTATGATTATATTTTATTAATTAAGACAAAGAAGTCTTGTTCCTTAGGCAGAAACTGAGGATTTCAGAGTGAGATACTCACATAAATAATTCAAGCGTTCACTATAAAAGACTGTAAATTATTACCAAATGCTAGCTCAACAGATGATATAGAATATCTCTGTGGTAATTAATGTGCTGACAAAGAAACCACTCAATTTTATCTGAATATTTGTCTAATGACTATCCTGGGAACAGATGAAATGGCTCAGTGGTTAAAAGTACTTGCTACTCATGCAGAGGACTAGAGTTCAATTTCCAGCACACACATGCGGCCTCATAACCACCTACATGTAACACTAATTTCAGACTCTCTGACACACTCCTCTAGTTTCTGCAGATATCAAGCATGCAGGTGGCATGCATCCATGCACAAAGACAGACAACTCATACACGTCAAAAAGGAAACGCCTATCTTGCATGTATTATATTATTAATCATGTTTGTAAAGCATATTTTTATTATTTGAAAATTCTAGATAATTAATTAAGATGTAAATTCATATATAAAGCAATCAATGGGAATATCAATTTGCCCCACTGAGAGTTACATGTTCTTAAAAAGCACCACTTAAATCAAACTTTATTTTTAGTTATATAATTTTGTTTTATTTTATTTTGCTGTGGGTTTTTCAAAACAGGATTTCTCTGTGTAGCCTTCACTGTCCTGAAACTTATTTTATAGACCAGGCTGGCCCTGAACTCAGTTATCCTCCTGCCTCTGCCACCTGAGTGCTGGGATTAAATCTAAACTTTAAAAAGTATTTGAGTAAATAAACTATGTCTCTGGGCTAGATTAAGTCCAAGAAGTGCTTTCTTTAATATTTACTTAAATAATAAATAATAGAAACCTGTGCTTTAAAAAAATGCTTTCTGTTTAGTTCTAAAAAGTATTGTAATAGAGAAAAGAAGTTATAAATAAAAAAGACCCAAATCATAAACTACAGAACTAATATTTCATAAAATGCCTATGAGATTTTGTCTTATATAGTTAATATAACTTACATTACTACACAATAATAAGGAACAGAAGTATTAGTTGTAGTTTTGTACTACTTAGTTTAAACATTCCGTTTATCTCCTGCTAACCAAACAGCTGTGTAGACATTCCATCCCCTACAATTCTCCTTCCTGGCATTAAAGTGATCAGTATTCTAAATACCACTGTGATGAGCCTGTTGTTTTTCTTTTCATTAAAATATAGTTCAAGAAGTGAGATAATCAAGTTAAGCCGTGTGGATATTTTCAGTCCCCAAAGTATCTTCTATGTTTACATTTCTACCAAAACCCAGCAGATAAGTTTCTTGCAATATTTCTTCCAAAATAGAAATTAATGATTACATGGTTGAAACCTTTTCTTACTTGCTAAAAGAATATCAAAGTTTTATGTTATCATTATGACACACTTAATGACAAGCTTTAGCTAAAACAAAGTTTGGATAAATAAAATACTCATTGTTTTGGCCTTGTCACATTCAATATGGCATCTCTCTGGAGGAGGGGGACATATGATGATATTCAGATTCTTCAGTGTATATGCTCTTCTTGTTGACAGATCTACATTTATCTTGGTACAATTTCTCAATGTTACCTTAACATGTATGTTAGAGGAAGGTTTATAAGAGGTAGACTAATAACTCTATTCCCACAATTTGTAAAACACTTTTTCAGCTTTAAGGCATGCTAAGATCACCTATGAAAAGGAATGCACAAAACATCCACATGAAAAGATAAGTGGGCCGTCCATTCTTCGCTCTCTGCCACTTTGATTTTTTTCTTGCTTGCTTTGCTAGGTCTCATTGTGGAACAACTATGCAAAGTAAATTGGTCATGTTCTGGCATTTCTCATTCCAGCCAAAATAGGAAATTTCTTTCATTATTATACACCTTGGGAGTTAGACATTCATAGTTGAATAATTATACCATGACAGGCATGTGATATCTGCATAAACTCAAATTAAGCTCCTATTAAAAACATAATCTGCATGAAGTATGAACACATGTGCTTTCTGTTTTCTTTGGTTTATACCATTAATTTTAATGATGACAAAAAACAGATGAATTATGGCCCTGAGGTTGAGTGGGGAACCCAGATACAGTCAGATCCCTTAACTTTGAGAGGGCAAATCCTATTTAATCCAGCTATAGGCAAGCCGTGTTGTTAGTAGGAAGGGGGTCAAGAAAGAGATGCTGCTTTTCCACAAATGTTGAAACAAAGCAACTTCATGTATGTATGTCTTCATGTATTTTTGAACATATAAGTAAGATGTTAATTTCTTCTCATAGCTTTTAATGTATATACATGACAATATGAGAATGCAAGAACTAGAATATATATAAGCAGAACATACAAATATATGCACACTGTATGAATGCTGTATATTTAAGAAAAACAAATCAGTTAAAAGACATTAGTTTTTTGTTGCTCTACTATTAAGTCTACAACCAATTTATCTGCTTTTACAAACTAGTCCTATGAAGGAGACAAGTCACTTTTTGCCTGTTTATTTATTTACAAATACATATAATGGCAACATATATTTCAATATGGTAAAAAAAAATACATATAAGCACCTTGAAAATGAATGCTAAGAAATCTGATAAGCAGATACTGGCTATTGCTTTTCACAAAAATCCTATATCCTTACACTATCAGAACAAGGATGGCGATTTATTTATTTATTACTTGCAGGTGGACAAGGAAGGTGCCCTCCTGCCTCAATCATTAAGTTTTTAGGGCTCTAAAATTACTGACATGAGCTACCATGCTCAACTAACAATGTATTTATGATAAATAAAACTATGATATCCAAGTTTCTGTATGATTTACATATGCTACCCATGTCATTATACGTTATGATTCACTTGACATTTGCAAATAAATTATTAAATCTCTCCATTTCATAGATAAGTATCTTGGCATTTTAATTGGAACATTAAAACTTGTTCTCTAGAACATATAATTAACAGTAGATGCAATGATAGATATAGACTATAGGTCTCAGAAAGAAGAAACGTCAATGATTTTATTATGTCTACCCTAAGGGTCAAATAATAAGAAAATTTAAAATTACAAGAAGTAACAAAAACCTTACTATATCTGGAGATTAAATTAAGAAGTAAAATTTTTGTAATCTTACAACAATAGTTGTGCAGAGAGTAGAGTTAGAAGTCAAAGAAACTGGAGCAAGCCAGATGCCAGTTTCACTGCCCAGTTTTGTGAGAAAAATATCTTTAGACATTGCCAAATAAGTCCAGGAGGCAGAATCAGCCTTAAATAAGAACACTGCTTTGCACCAGGGCCCTCATGTAGGAATACAATGGAAAGAATGGCTATCAACCACTTATATCGTTTAAACTTTTCTGATAGATGTAATAAAATGTGGACAGAAATCAGTATATTTAACTTTTACTACTGTCTTATTTGAGTATACTTAAGATATTATATGGCTGCTGACTAGAAGGCAAAGTCTGCTTCTAAACCTTCCAAACGAAGAGTTTTCTAACTCAAAATATCAATAGTGCCAAGAATATGAGCTCTTTATATAGAGAAATAGCTAATGGTTAAAAATAGACTACCTGTATTAAGTGCAGCTAACTAGCTGTGCAGCTTTGGGCAAACTGCCTATACTCCCTTTGATTTATACTCAGCAGCTATATAATGTGGTCCTGATGTTGTGAGAGGACAGGCACACAGGATCTGCTCAATAAGGATTACGTATTAGGATGTAAAAGTTTTTAGTAGGACTTATTAAAAGCACTCACTGCTCTTCCAGAAGACATAGCTTAGTTCCCAGAATTCACATCAGGTGGTTTTCAACTCTCTGTAACACCAGGGTATCTCACCCTCTTTTGGCATCTATAAGTATCCATCCCTATCATTCACTACCCCCCCCAAAAAAGCAGATATAATTTAAAATAGTAAAAATAAATCTAAAACTGGAAAGAAAAGAAAAAGAACGTAGAGCAAGCAACCCTCTTGGGGTCAAAATGTAGATCAACTCTCCAGGAATGATATCATTTTTCTAGGAATGTTGACGAAATTATTTGTCCCTGAATTATCAATCTACTTAATAATTATCTAGAAACAATTTTGTATGAAAAACGAAGACCCTACAGTATAATAGAATTAGAGATTAACCATTTTTAATAAATATTATATGGTATAATATTTCATTAATGTATTGAATACTTTATGAATATATTTTGTTTTTATAGATTTGATTTTTATAAAACTGATCATATATTTGCCATTATGGTTGTATTTTCTGTGGAAATTTTTCTATTTAATGCTTTTAAAATGGAATTCATTCCATGGAATGAGTTGATTCAAGTATTTCAGTTTCAAAACCTGCATATAGGGTAACAAATATTTTAGTTATTATATATCATATTGAACAACATGACAGACAGTAGTGATGCACGCCTTTAATCCCAGCACTTGGGAGGCAAAGGCAGGCAGATTCCTGAGTTTGAGGCCAGCCTGGTCTACACAGTGAGTTCCAGGACAGCCAGAGCTACACAGAGAAACCCTGTTTGGAAAAACCAAAAAAAAAAAAAAAAAAAAAAAAAAAAAACCAAAAAAAAAAAAAAAAAAACAAAAACCAACCCTCAAAACTCAAAACAAAACATATATTATATATTATAGTATATATGTGCCTATATATAGTATATATAGGCACATTTTACTTAATTTATCTATTACCAACTTTCCTTTTTAGTTCCTCACAATCTTTATTTGCAGAAACTTTTGCTTGCTTTACTGTAGTGATTATAAAATTCTAATATGACATAAAGGTAAATCAGTTAAATACAAGGCAAGGCTAGCATATTATAATCAGGGGGAACATTATATCTGTATATTCACATAGCTATACCTTTTGAAACTTCTCAGCACTGGTGACAGAGACCAAAGTTACAATTCCTTTGTGTCTCTCTGCAATGTATATTGTTAAATAACTATTTCTGACAGAGTAATTTTATGAAGCTTATTATAATGATTGCTCTTATATTCCTTTGAAGAGCCAAGGACTCTTAATAGCTCTCAATTTTAAAATAACAGTGCACAATAAAGAGATTTTGAAAAAGGCATGAAACTAAGTTTGAACAACTTGATTAGAGAGAAATTCAGGGGGTTGAAGTTCAATACCTGAATTTATAAAAAGAAAAATAAAATTAATTAATTGATATCAAGTAACAGAAAATGAGAATGAATAGGGAAAGACGTTTTTGTGTGATGTACAGACAACAGAGTGCATGGATTCACAGAACATCCACACTTACAGGCAGGGGAAATCAAAGGGGAACAGAGAAGCAATTATAGAGCTCAGAAAGTCACAACCAAGACTCACACCTTGTGAAGAAATAGTCTCTTTTCACAGACAATACCTAGAATGTTCTGCAATGGCTGGCCGAGCTACATATGCCCTCTTATTCCTTATAAAGCATACTCATGCTTTACATCTCTATCCTGGGATGCCAAGGAGAATTTTGATGCAGTAAAGATTAAGAAGCACAAACTAAGAATAAGCTAAGTGACTTGATCAAGTCACGACACACACACACACACACACACACACACACACACACACAACTGCTTTAAGCTGTGCTAACATTTAATGAGACCTGGCTCTTCACTCCCCAGGCTGTGACAGTTACTCTCTCCCTGGAGGCACGCTGCCTTTTCTCTATGCCATCCCACATCACTGTCAGATCCATCATAAGATCGAACCACTTTGATGCCATTGTTATCCAACTGGAACTATCACTCACACCTCTGAAAGCCAGAATAAACAGCTTTTGTTGGCACAGAAAACTTTCCAGTTGGGACCCAAATTTATTGTTCTCTTTTATCTCAGTATATGTATATATGCTTCGTTGTGCAAGCCCGACTTCGTGTCATTACTCAAATGTGCATCACGTTTATTTACTTTAGGGATTTCCCCCAATTCTGTTTCCTTCAGATAGCATAATCTGACTCCCTGCTGTCTTCAGCCCTTTCTGTGGATGCCCCTGAAGCCCCTGAGTCATCCCCAGTGTACAAAAGCACATAAGTATGCCCACTCGTTCATCACAAGGCCCAAAACATCTTTCAAGAATTGAGTCAAATGAAGTCACACTTCAGCTTCTGCAACAGAAACATGTCTTGAATTCCTGTCATACCCAGTGTTCCTATCTACTGCAGTAAGCAGGTTCAATGGCAACAATTCTGTTATGAATACATTGGAAATGCTATGTGGCAAGTGCCAACCACATAGTGCGCTCTCGGTTATAGTCAATGTTGGTAAACCACCTCCAGACACTTTTAAATTTTAAAATGACTTTAATGCATTGCTGTTAGATATTACTGATGCAATTTCCAATTCTGACTAGTAGACCACTCATTTTTTTTATTTCAGATATCTTACATAATGAAAATTCAATGTGTATTTATTATATAAATAAATATTTATACTAGTACTTTATGAACATATAGATTAGCAAATTCTTTAAAATAAACACAGCGTGAAACTACCTATAAGAAACCATGCCTTGGATGAGCATGGTAGCATATGCCTTTAAATTCAGTACTTGAAAACCAGAGGCAAGCAGATTGCTGTGGGTTCAAAGTCATTCTGTTCTACATAGAAAGAATTGACTTTGGCAATCAGCATAGTAAGAGCTTATCTCAAAAAAGGGAAATATTATGTATTAAAAAATTATGTATATAAAATCCAAAGTTTCTTCAGTTTCTTGCAGCATGTGTTTATACCCCAGACACACCTTTAATAAATCCTAACAAGTAAATCAGGTAGAAAGGCTTTACAAGGATGATAGGACAAACAAGAGAGATGTGGCATGAAATAGGAAGACATACAATCTAATGACTTGAGCCCTTCGTGAAGGTGGCTACCTTGACAAACACTGTATTTACTGACATCTATGATGTAAGGAGGAGCTGGAACTCCAGCTCCAAATAAAAAACAAGGATACCAACAGGGCATTGTTTAGGGGTTAATTCATAGCTCTTACCTTTTATCTTTAAGAACAAGATA
The DNA here is from genome assembly GCF_947179515.1 of Apodemus sylvaticus. NCBI lineage: Eukaryota > Metazoa > Chordata > Mammalia > Rodentia > Muridae > Apodemus > Apodemus sylvaticus. The sequence goes on along the minus strand of NC_067473.1, from coordinate 15,515,710 downwards.
AAAGGTAATATCTTGAGTGTGGTAATATTTGAAATATATAAATATCAATAATATACTTAGATTAATAGATGTCTCCTTAAGAAATTAAACACATTTCCCAAACATTTATTCATGTTATTGTCTGGTTGTTATTTGAGTTGTAGCTAGTGTCTTTTATACAACTGTGTTTTCACCATGTCAGTTTCTTTAAATAATTAGCTCTGGTATGTATTAAGATAGAATTATAGAATATTTATTTTTCTATAGTCACTACTACTTAATAGCTTTTGGTCATTCATTTATTCACAGGGCTTCAATACAATTCAGAGTTTACTCTTTTAATGTGAAAGTAATAAAACAAAATATGTATTTCATCTAAAAGAATTTAATGAGTTATCATTGAAGACTAAGGCTAAAGTAAACAAACAGGCAAAAGGAAGGTATGAACAGAATGTTAGGCAACTTCCAGAGAGAATCTGTTTCCTACTCTGCAAAGATCAGTGAAATGTAATGAATATGTATCATGACCTGAACATTAAATAATAACTTTATTGCTTAATTTTTAGCAATACATGCATCCAAATCTCACTGTATAGACTCTAACTGTTTTAGCATACAGCACACACACACATCATGGAAGTTATTGTGCCATATTTTATTACATGGTTGCATCAATTTTCAACTAGTTTTAGGTTCTGAAGTTGTGTCTAGCTATTTTGAAGTTAGGAGACTGAGAATCTAAGTAGAAAAAGACTGACAAATCCACAAAACAACAGATGTGAGTTTATCTGTTAGTACTGATGTAAGGGTTATGTATTTTAATGCTTTCCTGTAACAAAGTAAAACTTACTTAACTAATGTCTTCAATAGGCTCTTTCCTTGTACATGTTGTGATTTGGGGCTGATGTCAATTTATCTGTTCATGAAAAAGAAAATCTATGAATGGCCAACTCTCTACTCTGCTACTGTGATGAAGAATTCATTCAGGCAATACAGTGATACTGGTAAAGATAGCTTTTGCAGTGCTCTAGTCATAAGCCATGTGTGACTGTGGCCCATTTGAAATGCGACTAATGCCAGTGAGCAATGGAAGTTTTCCTGTTTTAAATTAATATAAATTAAAGTAGTAGACATGAGTCATGGCTGTACATGTTTGCACCGTGTTAGTCTGGAGTTACCCTGTTAAGGAAAGTAAGTTCCGGATGAATTTGATCCCAAAAGGAACTTCTTTGTCAAAGCCCAGTATACCACAATATTTCCTGTGCTATCTTATTGCATTCATTCTTAACTGAAGTCCACAGATTTTCCCTGTCTAATCATTGCCTGTTTGCAGTTGTTAATTAAGAAATGCACAAAGAAAACTAATAAAACATGTTTGCAAAAGCCAATAAAGAATTCTCTTAGGAAGTGACTTCTAAAATTAATCTTTAAGGAAAGGTCACGATGGGGTTGGAAACAGAGTTGTAAGGGAGGAAGGAGAGGTTTTCAGAAAGATCACAGAATCGTGGCAGAGTAAGGAAAGACTGTGAAATCAAATTATCTTTGAAGTATGGTATATTCTGTGAGAAGCAGGAAGAGGGAAAACGGAAACTCAAGAAGCTCAAAAAGTATACATTCGTCAAAAATCTATGAAGTACTATTTTTTTTCACAAAGTATCTTATAATTCCTCAAAACAATGTGTATTCTTCCTCATGTAATCAGGGTTTTATTTGCCTTGCTTTTTTTTTACACATCATTCATGTTTTAATCATTAAATAAAATAACTTAAATTGCAGCATTATTGCCAAAATTTATTACTTGGACAAGATTGAGATTTAAGAAATTTATTGCCATGATGTCACCAATGGTTTCTAATTTATAAGACTTTGGAGCAGACATTAGCATGGTTATTATTTCCTCTAATGCCTTACCTCACCAGTCCAGTAACATTCAGGAAATCCAAAAGACAAAGGAGAAAGAGTAGTCTTGAAAGCTAAAAATAGTCGTTGAAAACTGATGCAATTGTGTAATAAAATATGGTACAATAACTTACAAGATGTCTGTGTAGTGCCTGCTAAAGCCATTAGAGTCCATGCAGTGAGTTCACGTGTTGCTGAAAATGAGTAACTGTTTCAGTGTAAGTAAACTGAAGAAGCTATGTAGTTATGCTCACAGGCTTTGAGATCTCAAGTCAATATTTGCATACGTGATATATTCAACATTCTTATAAAGAAGAAAATTGTTGAGTATCAACCAGATTTCTAAAGAACTTTTAAATTAAACCCAACCATTAACTATGTAATATATTACATACATATAGGAAATTAATACACAATTAATTATTGTGACAGAGTTTTACACGGTGATAAAATATCATGTATTTTATAGGCCTTACTCTCAGAAAATGGAAACAGCAATAATGGTATCCCACATGATAGATGGGATACTTATATAATTAAAAAATCACTTTATTTTTTAAATGAATTTTGTGTACGTGTCAGTTTGTGAGAAAGTGTATAAATGTAAGTGTGTGTTGATGTGCAGAGAAATCAGACTATCTGAACGAGGCGTTGTAGGTGAGCTGCTTGATATGGGTACTGGGAACTAAACTTGGGGACTTTGCAAGAGCAATATGTGTTCCTAACCATTAAGCTATCTCCAGCTCAAGAGTGATGAATTTTAATGAGCATTTTTTAAAAATTAAAATATGTTGATACTTTGAAGATAGTCTTTCATTCTTCCAACTCTTTTGAAATCCTTCCCCTACTTCTTACCCACTAAACTTCATGTTTTTCCTTCTTTAAAAAAACAAAACAAAAACAGAAAGAGCACACACACACACACACACACACACACACGCGCGTGCGCGCACACACACACACACACACTGTAAAATCTGACATATTATCTATTTGTGTTGCTAACTACTCTCATACATGAACCATGTTCTGAGTATTGTTGATATATCCAATGAAGAAAACGGATTGTCCCTCTCCCAGAAGCTATCACTTGCAAATAGCTTCATGGATAGGGATGAACTTTGTGTCCCCCTTCTGCTTCTCTGCACTGTAGTTTTTTATGGCTTGAAGTTGTGTAGGTCTTGTGCATGCTGTCACAGTCTCTTTGAGTTCTTAAATGTAACACCCCTGTTGTATCTGGAAAACGGTCTTTCCAGCATAGTCCACCACCTTTGACTCATAAAATCTTTGCATCATCTTCAGCATAGATCTCTGAGCCTTGAGGAAAAAACTATGATAAAGACAACTCATTTAGGGCAAAATCTCCAAAGATCCTTACTGTCTTGAATTGTTCAGTTATGGGTCTATTTGGGAGGTACAAACTGTTGCAAATGAAACTTCTCTAAAGAGAGTTTACCTACAATTTATGGTATGGCAATATGTCATTAGGAGTCATTACTATGCTCAGTTAACAAAATAATATTAGCAGGTTTGCCCTGCGATCCATGACCTCTATAGTCTCAGGTTCATAGCCTCATTAGTTGAATTAGTATGGATTCCATATCATGAAATGGGCTTTAAATCCAATGGAAAAGTAGTTGGTGTGTTATATAACATTTATATTATCATGGTAACAGAAGGCATGTTTTGCAAATTCTCATTATTATAGCTTGCAGTCCTCCAAACCGAGTGAGATCAATGATTTTTCCCCATCTGGTAATATTTATAGTGCCTTATAGCACAATGAATCTATTCAAGAGGATCAAAGCTTCTCTTTGAGCACTGGTGAGATCTCTTCAAGTTTGATGTCATGAGTAAGTAGTTTACTTAGCAATAGGGTCATACTGCAGGTAGCAGAGGGGACTGATAAAGGCAGTAATCTATACTAATCTATGAGATTTGGAAGAGTGTCTAAGAGAGCTCTTTATTCAATGACTTAAATTATAACCCACTCGCAGTACTGGGGAATTCTATTTGATAGCATATTATGACTAGTTGGGGTATTGTCTCCCCCATTATATCCCTGTTGCTTTACAAAAGGACTTTAATATGAGCTATTCCTTCCTGTATTCTCTCTTTTGTCAGCCTTCCATCCTTCATCCCCATGTAAGCCTCGATTCTAATCCTGCCTTTATCCCTTCACAATACTGCATTCTATTCCTTAGAAGAGTCCCCACAGCTACCTAAACCCTGTGGTGATGGCAGTTTTTCATTCTGTTTCCAGATTACTACATTCATGATGACTATTTCTAGCTCCATCAAGTTTCACGAACATTTCATAATTTCCTTTCTCTTAACAGCTGAATAATATTCCACTATGTAAGCGTGCCACAGGTTTATTATTCATTCATCAATTGATTGGCACCTAAGATGTCTCCAATTTCTTTCTACTAGTGATGAACATGGTCTACAGTAAGATCTAGTGTCCTTTGGGGATATCCCCAAAAGCTTGTATAATAGCTTTTCAAGGAACCTCCACATGAACTTCTATAGCGGTTTTAGGAGTTTGCACTTCCACCAGCAATATATGAATGTTTTCCTTTCCCTACATAATCTCTAACATCTGCTATCATTTATTTTATTAATCTTGGTAATTATTACTGGAGGAAGATAAAATCTCAAAGTGGTTTTAATTTGCATTTATCAGAAAGGAAAAGATTAAAAATACTTCTCATTCATTTATATTTCAATTTGCTTTATTGATTTATATTCCAGCTGTTTCCTCTCTTCCTGGTTCCTCTACCCACAGTTTCTCATCCAATTCTTCTTTTCCCATGTATCCAAGATGATGCTCTCCCCATCACTAGGTGTCTCCCCCTCCCTGGGGCCTCAAAGCTCTGGAGGATTAGACACATTTTCTCTTACTAAAGCCAGACCAATCAGTCCTCTTCTTTATATGTGTCAGAGGCCTCAGCCCAGCTCAAGTATGCAGCCTGGATGGTGGCTCAGAGTCTGGGAGCTCCCAGTGGTCCATCTTAGTTGAGATTGCTGGTCTTCCTATGGTGTCTCTCTCCCTTTCACCTTCTTCCATCCTTCCCCTAATTCAACCATAGGGATTCCCAACTTCAGTCCAATGATTGTATATAAGTATCTGCTTATGTCTGTCTCAGTCAGCTGCTGGTTGTGCCTCTCAGAGGACAGCCATGTTTGTAAGACCGGCTCCTGTCTATAAGTATTTCATAGCATCAATAATAGTGTCAGAACATGGTGTTTCCCCCATGAAGCAGATCCCCAGTTGGGCCCCAGTTACTGGATCCCCTTTCCCTAAGTCTTTTCTCCATTTTTGTACCTGCAGTTCTTTTAGACAGGAACACCTCTGGGTCAGAAATTTGGCTGTGAGTTGGTAACACCATCCATCCTTTTGAGACCCTGTCTATCTACTGGAGGTCAACTAACCCTGTTTATTTTTATAGCCCACTTTTCTTTACATTGGGCTATTTGCTTTCTTTGAGGTCAAGTCTATTTAATTATTTGTGTGATATAAGAGCTAACTCTCTGTCAGGTGTATAGGTTAATGTCAGGTGTAAAGATTAATTGGTAAAGAAATTGTGAATGTTGTAGGAATAATGAGGTTTTTATAGTTATCTTATTTAATAATATTATGATTTCTATAAATTATCCATTTTTTCCTTTCCTTGTTGTTTTGAAACACAATCTCAGGTAGTTCAGGCTAGTCTCAAACTTACCAAGTAGCCAAGGATAACTTTGGACCTTTGATCTTTCTACCTCACCCCCCCAACTCTTAGGATGATGGGTGTACCATGATCAGTAAGATGTTTTAACAAAGTGCCCTCTACCTTCATTTGAGGAAAAGGAAAAACACACATATATTAAGATAATCAATACTTTTGCACTTTGAAGTTTGTTATGCTGTTTGTTTTGTTTCACAGTAAAGACTTTCAAGTACTCTTTTATCCAACAACGATTTTAGTGTTCTATACCTGAACAAATATTTCAGTAAAAACCCACACTGTTTTACTTGTATATGATTATATTATATACAAGGAAAACAGTAAAAGAACATTTGTCCCATCACATGAGAAATTTTTTTCTTTTTTTTTTAATTAGGTATATTTTTTGAGTTTTTTCTATATTCTTTGTTTACATTCCAAATGATTTCCCCTTTCCAGGTTCCCCCCTCCCCATAAGTCCCATAAGCCCTCTTCCCTCTGCCCATTTCCCAATCACCCCCTTCCCACTTCTCTGTCCTGGTACTTCCCTACAATGCTGCATTAAGCCTTTCCAGGACCAGGGCCCTCTCCTTCCTCTTCTTGGGAATCATTTGATATGTGAATTGTGTCTTGGGTATTCAGAGATTCTGGGTTAATATCCACTTATCAGTGACTGCATTCCATGTGTGTTCTTTTGTGATTGGGTTACCTCACACTTAGGATGATATTTTCCTAATTCCAACCATTTGCCTAAGAATTTCATGAATTCATTGTTTTTAATTGCTGAGTAGCATTCCATTGTGTAAATATACCACATTTTCTGTATCCATTCCTCCACTGCTGGTAGAATTGTAAGCTGGTACAACCACTCTGGAAATCAGTCTGGCGGTTCAGAAAACTGGGCATGACACTTCCACAGGACCCTGTTATACCACTTCTGGGCATATACCCAAAGGATTCCCCAGCATGCAATAAGGAAACATGCTCCACTAAATTCATAGCAGCCTTATTTATAGTAGTCAGAGGCTAGAAAGAACCCAGATGTCCCTCAATGGAGGAATGGATACACAAGAGAAATTTTTATAAGGATGAGACACAATTGTTTTACTATAGTAAAAAGTAGACAGATTTTAGGATAGATTATAAAATGCTATATAGTTTGACAAAACATTTTTACATAGAAATGAGGTTTTGCTTATTCCATTATGATGAGGAATCTGAGTGTTAGAAGGGCTTATGGTCTTGCCTGAGGTCCAAAGCTAGCAAAAGACAGAGCCAGGAATAACAGCCATTTTGTCCAATTTCAGCATCTTTGGACTCATTTCCACATGTAATAGGTATGGACTTTATACTCAAGTGTGTGTATGCAAGTAACTTTATATACTCCTCTATAGAACTCAGATATATATTCCATGACCACATCTCACTATACTGGAAAGAAAACTGCATGTGTTTGCAGCACTATAAAATCCTATATGAACAGAGAGCATTTAATAGGAGACGTTCAGAAATTGCAATAGCAGTTATGCTTAGAGGAACGATATTTTATTGTCAGTATCAGTGATTAACTTAATATTTATATGTGACGTCAATGAAAAAAGGAAACAAGTTCCAAACATATTATTGGTTACCATGACCATGGATCTTTTTTTTTTTTCTTTTAAACTAGGGCTGACATGCTGAACTTCTGTTCCTTTGGAGCCTAATCTTTTACTTTGTAAATCAAATATTACATGACACTCATTTAAGTTAGCATTGTTTAATTAACTTGGACATAGGATCTTAGACATTATATCTTTCATACTTTGAAAAAATGGCTCTTCTTTGTCAAAGGGAATAGTACAAAGTCTGTGAGTAAAATAAGCAATAGCATTTGTACTATTCTTTCCATGACTTCTTTGAGTGTTTCTTCCAATTTTCAATAAATGTTCATACATAGGGATTGCAATAGCATTTCCTTTGATTCGCATACTGTCTTAGTTAGGATTTTACTGCTGTGAATAAACACCATGACCAATGCAAGTTTTATAAAAGACAACATTTAATTGAGGCTGCCTTACACGCTCAGAGGTTCAGTGCATTGTCATCAAGACAGAAACATGGCAGCATCCAGGCACATATAGTGTAGGAAGAACTGAGAGTTCTACATCTTCATCTGAAGGCTGCTAGTAGAAGACTGACTTCAAGGCACCTTAAGCCCACACCCACAGTGACACGCCTACTCCAACAAGGCCACACCTCCTAACAGTGCCACTCCCTGGGCCAATAATATATGAACCATCACACACTATAGACTCAAGCATAATATACCCTCCCAAATATACATTTTAATTTTCTGTTTTATAAATTTAATATAATACATGAGATCAATCTATTACGTATGATTTTTTTCTGTATCTTCATTAGTGTAAGTTAAAAAATTTCATGTTGTATTTTTGGTACTGAAATATCTAAAATAATCTCTGGTGATTTATTCAATCATAATTAAGTACTAATATATTATTTCATATTACATTAAAAATTTACAATATGAGTAGCAACTTATTTTAGATATGCATATTCTTTGAGTGATCATGGAAGAACGTTAAAAGGAAAATAGCCTGTTCTTTATTTTTCTGCATTAAGGTACTTTATATAAATTTTATAGTAACTTTCCTGGTAATACTGTAAGGTTAAACATTTACATTAAAATTGAGTTTTTAGACAAGAGGTTCAGAGTTACAGTATGGCCACATGAAATCTGAATCTGATTATTTGCCAAGCTGGGCTTGGTGCCTGCATCACCAGCATTCCCGCTATAACTGCAAGATTCTAAGAAAACCCATAAATTATTACACAATATGAATTTCAGAACAAAGCTAAAACACCATCATCGCTAGCAGACAGCTGGTACAAAATGCTGAATTAATGAAAATAAAGATGAAGACAGGTAATTCACGGTAACTGTAACAGACCTGCAGAGCGGATCAGTTTCCTTCCTTTTGCACTTTTCTCTGCAGTTCAAAATGGGTTCTAAGACTTCTAACTTGAAATTCAGCATTAGTTCCATCAGAAATAGTAAGGGTTAAAATGATCCTTACTGATCACAAGGTGAATTGTTTTCCACTGTAAGTTAGAAAATATTTTCATGTGATTAGTAGAAAAATTGTCAAGACCGCTATTTTATTTTAGTCTATGGACATGTTAATGCACTACAAGAAAAAGCATACATATTCTGTCCTGATCCATACCCAGGTTACCTGTGTATATAGAATGCCAGAAATGCTCCTGGATGTACTTAGCTGTCACATATACCTGGCAATATACATTCAGACAGAGGGTTCTTAGCCATGAGCCTAAGGCCTACTTATTGAGCTTTTGTTGTCATGCCTGCCTGTCACACATATATTACTCTGTGCCATGAGCATACTTCTGTGTGCCGTTCAAAGTTTGTTCTTGCATCTTGATACTGGATATCCCAAAAGAGATGACCTAGCTGTTTTAAAAAAAATGTGTTCATAGTTCTCTTGATGCCACACAGGCAAACTCTGCCAAAAGTAGTGATTCCCTTAAAAGAGACAAGGAGACTTCATGTCAGAAAATTCCAGGAGAAAATGAAGTCAAAAAATTCTAGGAGAAACATACAAGTTACAGAGAACAGAGGAAGGGAATTGACTGCTCTGAGTACTTTTTAAAGGACTGTGTACACTGAAAATCAAATTGAAATTGTGTAGCAATGTATCCTGTTGTTTTCTTTTATATAATTAAGAAAATTAGTTGCTTCATGAGCAACTAAATTTTATTTCTCCAAGAGCCATTTGTATGTGACATACATGTGCTTGGCACATACAAAACATTAAGAGACCTCCCTAATCCTACAATAACAAATTCTGATCTTAGGCCTTCATTCATATCTTTTTTAGTTGCAGCATGCTCACAAAAAAAGAAAAAAAATCATCAAACTAAGTAGCTATTTGGCTAGTATGCTAGCATTAGCTCTTTCAATCCATTTAGTTTATTTTGTCATCTCTAAAGTTTACACAAATTAACATACTCCATGCTAGATGTGAAAGCTTAACTTCTCTTTGATTTACTGACATGTTGAAAAATGCCTCTTTTATAAATAAATGAAATATTTCTCTCGTTTTATTCTTCAGGATAACATTTTTAAACTGCAGGACTCACATTTTGAAAACGGTCGTGGGAAGAGTCCTTATGACCCCAAACTACTGACTGCCTCTCTTCTAATCGGTATGTAGCCATCAATTGATTAAATAAATCTATTATAACTTATAACAAGGTACCCTGTTCTTTTAATCTGCCAAGGTTTCAGTTCTTATTTGTTAATAATGTCAGGATGAGAATATCACCTGTGATGTTCATAATTTTTTAAATTTAATTCTTTTTCATTGATATATTTTTTATTTACATTTCAATTATTTTTATTTACATTTCAATATTTTTTTAAAAAGGAAAAATAAATCACTAATTGTTGACTGGTGTTGGCCCTACTCAAACTGAATCACGTTTGGGAAAACAGTTTAACTGTACCTTTAGAATAGTTGGCTGAATCCTTGTACTTCCTTGGTTGAAGTTTAATTTTTTTTTATTTTTTAAGAATGTTTTTATTTTCATTTCATGAAAAACTAGAGTAAACATTTTGAGATATGGTTAAGAAAGAGCAGCATTCAGTGTATCATGAAAGTTGTACTTCAAGACGCTACTGTTCCATCATTTGGACAACTTTGTCCACAGGGTGAAGCCAAGGGGTGGGAGGGTTGGCAGAGACTCCCTTGTGGTATTTTATTTGACTCACTGGAGTGTCTTGTCATATGTGTGAGCCTAAAGAAAATATTATGTCATATGTTCTCTGGCTTTAGCATCTTCTTTGCTTAAACGCTAGCAAAGTGGTGTAGGTGACTGCCTTTCTCCTTTATGTTCATCATTTCTTTTCTAGATTTTTCTTCTTTTGTTATTTTACTTTTTTATTAATCATTCCATTCATTTACATCTCAAATGATATCCCACTTCCCAGTTACCCCTCCACAAAACCCCATCCCACATCTGCCCTCTTCTGCCTCCCCTTTGCCTCTATGAGGGTGCTCCCACACACATATACCCTCTCCCACCCCACCCCTCCAGCATCCCCCTATGCTGGCCAGTGGAAGGTCTGGACTTTTCTTCTTTATCTCTGCTGCAGAGGACTGGAGAATACTTAACAGTACAAAGGTTGAAGTAGGGGGAAAGAAGTCAGAGTGCTAGTGTGTGTTGAAAGGTGAAGAGTTTTTAGACAGACTTTTAAATATCTGGAAACTGGGCTTAACTAACTACAAGCTAAAACTAAGGAATCATGCAGTGTGTTCTTCCTTACCTGGCCTTCCTCCACTGCTCCCTTCTTCCCCTTTAAGACTTTACATTTTTCCTGCCTTTTTTAGTTTTGAATGTATCGACATCCCTCTACACGCTATATTTTTGTACTTCTTACATGTACATGAAATGTAAAAATTTAAAAAATATATAAAACATTTCAAACATCAAAGATTAGTTGAATTTTTAAATTAAATTAGCACTTAACTTGTTTCTTGTAAGTCTATAAGGCTTTTCAATTCTTCTTGAAATTGCTTTTTAAACTCATGGAAATAAAACTCTCCTCATATAAACAACCACGTTAATCATAGAGATACATGCCTACTGTTCTCCAGGGTTACTTTACCACTAATCTTTGCTCTCTCTTTAGAATAAAATATTGCAATGCAAATTATCTTTTTATAGCTTTTCAATCTAGATAACTCTAACCCATTTGATCCTTTCATGAAGCATTTAAAAGACTTTTTAAACCTGAAGAAAAGCTGCATGCTTAGCAACCTTATAATTTCCCTGTTCATGGGCAACCTAATGTTTGCACATGGATTCCTTCCTCTTGCCTACATACTGAAATTTGAAAGTTGCCTTAAACTGTGAGGAGAAATCTTACCTTGTCCTAACTTGTAATCCCTATTTATTTGAATTGCACACTAAAAAAATGAGAAATATTATTCAAGAGCAGTCTGCAAAAATGTGCCTCAAGCTGTGGTAGCTCGTGGTCTGCTCCTCAGAAGAGATGTGCTTATTTATTTTATTATTCCACTGAGAAAGGATGATGACAGTTGGGATTACATCGCCCCTATGGTATGCAGCCACATAAAGTCCACCAAGAAAAGGAAAGCCCAAAGTTTGGCTTTATAATAGGGGTTTCTTTGAAAAAGATGTATAGGTTGATGAAAAGGAAAAGAGAGAGAAAAAAAGTTCAGCAAGACATTATGTGGCTGAGAAGGAACAATAGACCTTTCAGAAATACATGCCGTCCATGAGAGTCCAGACCTAAGATACCCACCACAGCAAAATGTGGCCAGAAGCTTTAAGAGTAATGAAATACTTTTAATAAAGCAAAATAAATTAATTTCTGAATCAGTTTAAAAAAACAACAGGTAGAAATAACAGCAGCCCCTTCCATATTTGATAAAATCCCTTAGAATATTCGCAATGTTATGTTTAAAATGTTTGGGTATTTATTGATTGATTTGGTGTGTTGGGGATGCCAGCCCGGCAGCACCACAGGCTGTGTGTGGAGGTCAGAGGACAGGTTGCTGCGTGAGTTGCTTCTCTCCAGTGTGAGTTGGGGGTACTGAATTCATGTGGACAGACTGGTGGCAAGTGGCTTTATCCACTGGCCCATCTTTCTGTCCTATGCGACACCAGTTTGATTCAAGAGCTATAACATTTTTGCTGCAGCCATTTTCTTTAGATGCGTATTACAAATTCTCCTCTTCACAGTACATACAATTCCCTTATTGACCTTCCAGTGAGAGACCCCAACTCAATATTTTTAGACCCCAGCAATTAGCTTAGCACTGAGTCACTGAGTAACTTGCCTTTCCATCCTCAGCTTGAGACCGTTGGCCTCAAGAGATAGCCCACCTTGTCCCAGGAACTAGCTCACCACATTCTTGACACATCTGATGACTGGCCCAATGTTTAACTATACAATGGCCCAAGGATGTTTGCTCCAGATCATCTTTAACCTTCCTTAAGGCATAAACTATTGCCTGACTTGCTCATTCTGTACTTCCCGTCCTGTGCATGATTTGTCCTCCACCCCTTGCCTTGTGATTTTTCCCCTTTAAATACTCCTGACTTCAGTTGCTCAGGGTCCCACAGTCCTCTACCCCTGCATGGTGTATGGCTGTGGACCCCAGAGCTCTGGAATAAAAATCCTCTTGTTATTGCATCAAGACCATTTCTCGCGAGTGATATGGGTGTCTCCTTCCAAGGCGTGGGGCGCTGGGGCACCCTCAGGTTTTTGAGGTCTTACACCAGGTATGTTCTGTTATACTGCTTTAATATGAATTTTAGTTTTAACATGACTTATTAATTTCATGGGTCTTTTAAATACAAGTATTTCTTTATTAACCAAACTTTTGAATTTAGAGTACTAAGCACTCTGAAATGTAAAGGAGGTACTTTACATATCAGAACGGAGGCATGTAGAAATTCTAGTTTCTCACATAATGAGTATTCCTCCATGGTTCAGCACATAAAAGAGAAAGTATATGGCCACTTCTTTCTCCAAATCTAGGTTTCACTCAAAACGTCTTTCAATTTATCTTAGCAGAAGATATACTCAGCAGATGGTATTTATACTTGCGATGCCAGTATGAAGCTATTCAACCAATAGTAAATGTTAAAGCCAATGGACAGTTTAAAATGTAGTTTATACAAACTATCAAAGTATAGTAGCCTCTCTGCAAAATGTCATAAGTTTTTAAATGTTGACTACAAACAACTAGATTTCTTTCCCCTTGACAAAGAAAGACATAGCTACTGAAAGTGCCCAAATCCAATTACAGGCTCTAAAAATTTTAAGTCATCTTAATAAAGTTAATTTTTCAATCTTTTAAAAAAACAATGGATGCATGGCAGAACTTATTTTTAAAATATCTCTTAGTTCCTCCACCTGAAAGTATTTTTGACTTTGTTTAAAATATCCTTATTAAAGATAGCATTTGTTCCCCTGCTCAGTATAAATACCAGGTGTGAACGGAGCACAGGAACAAAACCTAGTACTTTCCACACTAATTAAATAGTAACTCACATTTTCATGATATGAAGGAATAGATAACTTGAGAGCAGTTTTGTTTTCTCAGTGAAATCTCTCCAAAGCAATGCAGAACTAATAATTTAGACATATTCCACCAGGAAGGGGTGCTGCTTTAAGCTGGAACTCTGCCTTGCCTCCGGAAAGAACATAATTTGACATTAAAATGCATTCTCAGTGAGTATAAAGGTACTCCCTACCATGAGCAGAGATAATTGAGAACATTATTTGAAGCTCTCTGAGCTTCAGTTCTTTGCTCTATGAAATACGCTTGGCTAATTCCACCAGCTTCTTGAGAGCGTTAAATACTGCAGTGCAGTAGAGTGATCTTTGAGTGTCTGTGCATGTCTGGTATGTGGAGTAGGACCAGACAAAACAAGTAATAATAGCTGTCCATGAGGAAGCTTGGAAGCTTGGTCGGTCCCTTATACGTTTTATGTTTTAAAAACGTGCCATGTGAACATATCATTGCAGACAAGAATACGCTTTAAAAGGACAATCTATAGAGCAAACCTGGAATGCATGTGTTGCTATCTAGACAGGGGTCAGTAAGGAGGGAAGATGCTGAACCTTCCTTGTATCATACAGCTACACTCTGGGTCTCATTCCTGCACTGCGGGTTGGGAATGGAAAAGGAGAGAGATAAACTTCTTTCCTTCTTCTGTTTCTTATTACCCACTCCTCCACAAGTAGAATTTGCCTAAGGTGTTAACAACATAATGGCCTGGTCTTTTCATTTCTTTGATACGTGCACACATTCATGTGACCCTTCTTACCTGTGCCAGAAATGTTGCGATTTCATCAGGAAATTTACTTTTTCCTTCTTCGGTTTCTCCTCACCACGCCCTTCTCAGGAATTGTAATCCAAGACATTAGCTGATCTAAGCCACATTGTTACTTCATGTTGAGCTGTGAACAGTGATGCTTGACTACATGTGGAGTTTTGTTTGTAACACATGCTTCTCAGAGAAGTCAGCTGTGGTAAATGTAGAGGTCACAGAGCTGTTTTCATTCATCCCAATAAATTATGCTTCCTTTAGACACGGTTTTAAAGGGCATCACTAAGACAGAATGGACATGTACTCGAAAGACATGGTCTTTGGCGCCTTCTAGATAGTTTAGTTATATCTGTCAGCGCTATGCAACATCGTCTGATGTACTGTTTTTTGAGCTATCAACCTTTCCATGTATATTTCTTCGCACAGATGCTTTAAGTTCTTATTGGTTAGACAGTGTCCAATCTTTGAGTATATTATTCTACCATCAACTTAACAAAACTGGACACATTCCATCTTTTCTTTCAATAGTGGCTTATTGTATAGAGAGAGTGCCAGGGCACATGTGAAACAATAATGTTGCTCAAAACCGGAAAAAGCGTGTGTGTGTGTGTCTGTGTGTGTCTCTCTCTCTCTCTCTCTCTCTCTCTCTCTCTCTCTCTCTCTCTCTCTCTCTGTGTGTGTGTGTGTGTGTGTGTGTATTTTCAGTAGCATGTATCAAAAATACATATTAATGCTATGTTCAAGAATCAATATATAATTTGATTACTTTAAATGACCTAGGAATGATAAAACTTAAGTTTTGTGTCACTTATATTTAGCTGTTCCCAAACATAAGCTATTAGACTTTATGTAAAGTCAAAACTACCTAGATCACTTTAGAAAGCCACAGACTACTGCACAATTGCAGTACATGCTGAAAATGTTCAAATGTATTAACTAGAACAGACAGGGGTTGGTATTCTATGTCTGCTTAGCAACAACTAAAAAGTAAGAGAAGGGCATTTTGCCACCTAGACGATCAGCCAAAATAACAAAGATGTTGCATCTTCTATGTAACTACCATCTCTAATAAGAATCCTCAAAGAAATCTCAGCAGGGAACTGTATCTAATCCTGAAAGCACAAAACAGCTATTGACCATGAACAAATCAGAAGAGATTGTGCCCTGAAATGCTTCACAATTATCTGAAATGATCCATCCCCCAAAACTTACTCTCTGGGTGAAGGGTGATTTCCATGGCTGCAGGCAAGGGATCCTAAGCCTCAACCACTTACTTGGTCAAAATTCAATTTTTCAATTTATTTATCTTCTCAGTTAAAAAAAAAATCAAAAAATCAGAAAAAAAATGAGTTCTGCTTTGTCCAAACTATCTTACATCTTCCTAACTCTTATGAAAATCCAAAGAATATCAGTCTTTCCTCCTGACTCTTCTTCTGATGCTGAGGTTTTTCATCCTTGTAGGACAGTGACCATGAGAAGTAAACTCTCTAATACCTTGAATAATTTGGTATAGTCATTTTATTTAACCAATAGTTTAGAGTTAAGGAACAAGGTTTATACAACAAAAGCTTGTAAATGTGACCATCCCCTTGTAGGCCTAGACAGAATTTAGCTTTACATAGCAACAGATCAACCCTCTATTTCATGGCATTAGATTTTTTCCCCATGTCTGATGCAGGGCATGATTAACTGGCATTGTTCAGTTCCTCATCTTGCAGTTTTATTTTCACAAAGTAAAAATAGCAAATGTCAAAAAGTAAATGTATGCATTGGAAATTTCAAGACAAAGGAACACAAGAAGTCCACTCATAGGGTTTGCAGTACAGCCTCAACTCCAATTTGTCATACAATTTAACCAATGTCCTCTTGTTCTCACTGATGACAAAAATATTGTAATATATATCTACTGATACCTTGTTAAGGTTTAAGGTATTGATTTTAATGAAAAGATTAAAATGCTTTATATTGATGAGGTATAAGCAATTATATGCACTTAAGTATTCCAAAAAGCCTCTGAAATGAATGAGTACCTTCTTTATACTATTAGGTTTCAGTCTGGCAAAATAGTACTCTATCATAATTTGTTAGAATAAGTCATAATTTCACTTAGCATTTAATTAAATAGGAAAGTACAAATTATTTTAGAATTCCAAAGATATCCTATATAGGATGATTAGTTTAATCACTATCTAACAAATTATTTACTTTGAGTCACAGGAATCGCAACCAAATAATCAATTATAAAGTTCATTTTTAAGAAAAACAAGAAAGGCAGTTTAAAGGAGATTTTTTTCCTCTGATTATTCTTCAATGTTTTTTTAGACTCTTCAAAGTCCATGAAACAGTTCAGGAAAGCTAGACATGGTGGCACACACTTTTAATCCAAGCAATGTTGAGACAAAAGTAGGTGGATAACTTTTAGTTTGAGCCCAGTCTGGTTAGCTGAATGAGTTCTAGGCCAGCCAAGGTTTCCTAATGAATCCCTGTCTCAAACAAACAAACAAACAAACAAACCAAGACAAACAACACACAGAACTTCAGAAAGGCAAAGTTCAATTGACTAAACTAATTGAGATAGATCACTGAGAATATCAGTTTTGTTACAAAACATTTGTGAGTAAAAACTAAAAGTAAATCGTAACATGTAAGTAATGATATTGGTTAAATAGCCCCAAAGTATTTATTCCCGGAGAGTAAAAGATAATTTTATATTTATCTAATATAAAAGTGTGTGGCTAATAATTAATATATGTATAAATTTAACTTGTTTCTCTATAATCTCTTTACTTTGTAACTATTTTCAAGTTAAGAATTATAAGAACAGTAGCCCATCATAATAATCAAAAATATTATTAATGTCTTTTAAATGATTGTGTCTTATTTGTAGAAACATACTTTACCACTTTAGTTATTTTGCTTTATAAATACAGTGACTCTCTTCAAGTAGTTTGGCAATTACATGTTATCTAGAAATGAGAATATGAAGTGCTTTCTGACTCAGTGACAGAAAACATATATTTGGTAAACATTTCATTGAAAGGCTATGTTTTAGCATGGTAGCCTTAGAATTAAGAAGGGGCCTGGATTTAAACCTTTACCCAGGCTCTCTAACCATTAAGCCTGGTCTTCCTGAACTGTAAAACAGGGCAACGATATTTTTCTCTGGGTGTCGACAGAACTGAATGATATCATGTGAAGACAGCCAGGCAGAGGCAGGCTGCCTAGAAAGCACAGAATGGTACTCAGCTAATGTAGGTCCTCTTTCTTGTCCTGTTCCCATCTGTGCCTGTTGTTTTTAGCTTCTGGTAATGACTCTTCCTGTATTAAACTGTGACTGAGGGTCCTGTAGTTCCTGCAGCAAAACATCAAAAGGAATAGAATCCTGAACTCACTGAGCTCCATCTAGGGTTTCCAGAATGGCTTACGCTTCAACAGCTTTGTAAAATCTTAAGGCCTGTTGAGGAATTAGGTTTGGACTTTAGAATGTCTTAGACCAGTTTGAGACTTGTTCTATACTGGAAGCATTCAAAGATAGAAAGTATGTTTGGGCGATGATGGCTGGGTAGATAAAGTAAGAGCAAGTGGGAAAACATTTTGGGTTCCCCAGAACCCATAGAAAATATGCCTGGGGCTATAAAGGCCACCTGTAACCCCAAAAGACAATGAGTAGAGTCAGAACTCAGGGGAGCTGACTAGCTGACTCTTTGGAACTGGTAAATTCTGGGTTCGGGAGACCCTTCCTCAGTAAGGGCAAAGTGAAGAGGAGTGGAGATTACCATCTGAGGTCAACTTTGGGCCTTCAAACACAGAAATGTGCACCTTTCCACAGGGACACACACACACAAACACACACAAACACACACAAACACATACACACACACACACGCACACGCACATGCACATATACACTCACCAGTGTACCAGTGTAAAAATTAAATTAAAAAAATAAAAAATTTCAAGAAAAATATTCCTTTTCACATTAAAATATTGTATACCAGATCCAATGAAAAATAGTCTATCAAACATGTAATTACCATTAAAATAATTGATACACATGACATTTTCAGATATTTCACCCTGTAAAATAAGGTTATTTGAGCCAAAATGGGTTTATCAATGCAAAAGAAAACTATTAGATGAATATAATTTTTAACTCTTGCAATATCTAAGTTCATCAAGGATGAAAATGGCAAAATCTCATGTTCACTGAATCAGACTTTTTTCTTATTTCATAACTTGTTACTGGATGAGTAACACAGAAATGATCATTTATAGACTCCTGTTTTCAGGACCCAAGGCTGAAATACAAACAGTTTTGCATAACAATGGAAATAACATTTGTCTTCATGTGAAAATTTTAACTATTGCTGCTTTGCTTTTCTTGCCTCCCTTGAATTAATAATCCGTGCTTGGTTTCCCTTGGTCACAACACAGATGGTGAGTTGTACTCAGGAACTGCTGCAGATTTCATGGGCCGAGACTTCGCTATCTTCAGAACGTTGGGGCACCATCACCCCATCAGGACGGAGCAGCATGACTCCCGGTGGCTCAATGGTAGGTTGTACGTGTGAGATCACAGGCACAAGACATGTCACCTATTGTCACTGATAAGATTTTCTTTTATGAGACACACACAGCTCCTCTAGATTTTGTCAGCTGTTAAGATAATGGTGGTGACATCATGACTGTGGGTGTGAGAAAATGGGCAAAAGAGAAAAGAAGATTAAAAACTGAGGAAGTATTTGTTTTGCGCTAAATATGAAGTTTCTCACTAGTCAACCATAGAAAGGAAGGAACAGGCCTGAAGCTACGGAAGGGAGGCAACGGAAAAAAGATACCGTCTTACAGGGACATTACAACATATCTCAGGGACAGTTTTTGTTTTCTTCCATGGGTTTGGTCAGTGCTTTGAAAGCCTCATTCTAAGACTTGTTTTAGGTTGTTTGTGTGTGTGTGTGTGTGTGTGTGTGTGTGTGTTTAATGACTTTTGCTGCTAAGTACATATCAGTGCTTTCAAAATTTCAAATAAATCTGACATCTCTCAAAAAAAAAAAATACCACAAGAAAGCAAGCAAACAAACAAGCAAAAATTATCTTATTTTAAAGGCAAGTGAATGGAGACCCACATCTCCCCAATACAGTATAGATCTGTAATGAGATCTCAGTTTACCTCTGTGTCAAGCACTATTACTTTAACTACTTGAAAAAAGATATTTTTTGAAAATTGCTCTCACTTTTTCTTAGTATTTAACTTATTTTAGCATTGTATAACATTTGTAAAATGTAAAAGCAAAAACATTGTCACTTAGAGTTAAATCTTATGTGTGTGTATATATATATATATATATATATATATATATGTATATATATACTCTCTCTATATATCATATTATGATATATATGTATTATATTATGCATAATATATTATGCATAAAATATATATTACATATATATATTATGCATAATATATTATGCATATATACTATATAAAAATATATTACATACATATATACATAATAATCAAACTATATATAGTTTGGATTATTGACTTAACCATGAAATAATCAAATACTTCTATAGTTTTCTATATGATATTAATACAGTGGCTTCGCTTCTATGACTTAATCTGAATTTCGTATTTTCGTTTTCTTAATCACATGAAAGAATGATGCTAGTTTCTTGTGTCTCACACTTAGAGTTTGACTTGATGGAACAGGCTTCCTTGATGAATGTAAGTTTAGGGTTCATGCTCATCTATGTTTTCAACAGGATTCTAAGGCATTGTACTCTGAGTACCCACAGCACTTCTCTTGGGAAGCACAACCCCCTCACCATTACTCCAATCATCCACTTGGCTATTTCAAAAGAAAAAAATTACAAGTTCTCAGGGAACCTTCAGAGGAGGGTAGAACCGTTATTATTTTTAATCAGTCCCTTCAAAGTGATCATTCGGAGCACAAAAAGGCCTCCAGTCACCCCATTCTGCATCTCTTTCTACCTCTGTCAATGCTTTTCATTGTAGCACTATTGCTCATGTGTTAATAACGAAGACACAGACCCTGTCTCAGTCATGTGATCTTCCTGCCTTTTTCTTAATCTCATTGCTGTTTTCCCTAATGTACCTAAATTGGATTTATTTTGTTTTTCTTACCTTTTTAAGTGTATTTTTATATTTATTGCATGTGTACATTTGTATATGTATGCATATATGTTTGAGTGTGCACATGCTACAGCATGTGAGCTCTTTGGAGTCAGGAAACTAGAGGTGTTGGTTTTCTTCTTCTACCATGTTGGGTTGAGGATTGAACTCAGGCAGATTACTGAGCAGGAACCACAGAAAGCACTTTTAACCCCTGAGTCATCTCCCCAGCCCCCTTATATTTCTCTTTGCTAAACTGGAGTTTTGATCCATTGTACCATGTGAAATGCTTCTCTTGTGTATCCTCAAGTTTAGTGTCTTCCTGGGACTTTAATCTTCAAGATTTTTCCCCAGTGTCAACTGACTTCAACTTAACTTTTTTCCAACAGTCTACTTCATGACATTGTTTTACAAAGTTCACCTCTGATTTTCTGTGGCTTTTCATCCATCTCCATTTAGAATATGCTATGAAGTATTTCCCACTATACATGAAATGGAGAAAGCAGTCAAACTAAGTTACTTCTTGCTTGCCCAGACTTTTTCATATTTTGGTTCTTTTCATTTTTTTCTCAGAAGTTTCTGGCTGTTGTTTTAATTATATCTAATCATGACAATATTCGTGACTGAGAATAAATCTCACAGAAATAAAAGGGCATTTGATTTAGGGTCAAATTTCCACCCTACTAGCAGTACAGGAAATATTGAGATGCCTGCATGCTCTGAGAAATTGGAAATCCCAGAGAGGGACTGAGGAGGTGATGGCCGAATGAAAAGGCACAGAGAGAGAGAGAGAGAGAGAGAGAGAGAGAGAGAGAGAGAAACAGACAGAGACAGACAGAGAGACAGAGACAGAAATAGAGACAAAGAGACACAGATAGAGACACAGAGTGATAGAGACAGAGACAGAAACAGAGAGAGACAGAGACAGAGAGAGACAGAGAGAGAAGCAGAGACAGACAGAGAAAGAGAGATAGAGACAGACCTGTTACCCATCCACCACCTATCATTACAGCTAGAATGATGTGAGAAACATTCATAGGAAAACCCCCTGTTCGACATCACTATCTGGTCTGTTCTCAAATGGAAATATTTGTGTGGGAGAGCAAATGTTTGTTTTGTTTTTTGTTCAGGAACAAAGGGTCTTTGATCTACTAAGAACTCCAGTATTCTTAGAGGGTTTCACTGTCCATGAGAAACAAAATCTGATTAGAACACAGGATAACACGAAAGAGAATGCAGTAATCCCTTTCATTTTTATGGCCTTAAGGAAAAAGTCATCAAGCTAAAGTTGCTTTCATCCTGCACACACACACACACACACACACACACACACACACACATGTTGACAGCTGACTCTGAGGAATTTAACTGTGGGAAAATGCAGTCATTGTCCACAGCTCTGTTCTTCATCTCTGAAAATGTGTGGTTCATTTGAGAATTCAGTTATCAGTCTCTCAGCACTAAATGTGAGAAATGACTTTTTTTTCCAAATTAACAGAAAGGTTCCATCTGAGAGAGTCCAGAAACCAGATTGTTGTGCGTGTGGGGATGCAGGCATGTTCACAACAGGACCAGAGGACCGGGAATCACAGGCTTGGAGAAATCAAATAGCATTTCAGAAAAAAAAATCATTGGAAACATAATGTTTACACATTTGTGTGTGAATAAAATGAATAACTTTTGAGGAATTGGCATAGATTATGGAATCATCATTGTTGCCACATACAATATATTGCCTTGTGGGACAATGTTCAGCGATCTTCGGGCCATTGAAGTAATTTGTGTGCATATCTTACTTTGTGTTTCACGAACTGCTTTACCTCTTTGGATGAACTAATGAATCCATTTTAGGTGATGT
Organism: Apodemus sylvaticus; assembly: GCF_947179515.1. Taxonomy (NCBI): domain Eukaryota; kingdom Metazoa; phylum Chordata; class Mammalia; order Rodentia; family Muridae; genus Apodemus; species Apodemus sylvaticus. The sequence continues at coordinate 15,493,233 of NC_067473.1, read as the reverse complement.
TTAATTTTTGCTCATGTTAAAGAAAGGCAAAAATACTATTATCTAGAAATAGACCATGAAATATCTTGAATTTTGAAGTGTAGCCTAACTACTTTAATACTTCTTTTAAAAAGTTTTATTATAATATAAATAACATTTTTAGTCTAGTTTGAACCAGAAAGAATTGGAAGGAAACACATTGATATTTAAAAAATTAAAATATATGAAACCTATGTATTTCTTTTACAAATTAGTATGTTATAGCTGTCCTCATGTTTTAGGCCAAAGACTAAATCCTAATTTCAGTTTCATAGTGGTTAAAATAACTTCTGATTTCAAATATGTGCAACCTTGGTTTGATATGTGCTAAAAGTCATGTTTTCCTTCTGCGCTTCATAAATTCTCTCAATATGTTTTAGTTTTAACCATCAATTCTAATTTCAGCTTCTAATAATTTAGAAAATAAGTTGGCTTTTTCTGTGTACATTAGTGGTTAGAAAACAAATTTCCGCTGCCTTAGTGGGCTATCTAGTTACTGTAGTCTTTAGCCATTTGTTAGTATAGATGGATGACTAGCCCACATTTTTTCTATTTGATGAAGACTGTTTTCCACATCGTTCATGTCCTTGACTAATAATGACTGCTGTGTAATTTCAATGAAAATCCATCAGCTTTAAAATGATGTTTCTCCTTGACTTTGACCTTAACGTGTGATGGAAAGGTAATACTGACGATGTCCTATAGTTACTATGAAATGAAAAAGGAGGCATAGCCATGTATAAAGAACACAGAGATTGCAAGTCATAGCAAAGTTTCCATATTAGCTAGACTAGTATGGTTCTGCAGCATACTCCTTTGGCCAGGGAATGCTGGGGAGATGTGTAGGGCTCTCTGTCAGTGGTTATATGGGAGAGAGGGTGAAGGGCAACCTGATCTGGCTTTGGTACAATGAAACCACACAGATCCTTGAGAGAGCTCAGCCTGCTGAACACAAACAGACCTAATTACATGCCCAGAGTGTGAGGCTTTCCCATTCATTTCAGGAAGACCTGTTTTCTTTTAGTGGAATTTCCTAAAAGGATCGTGCCTGTGGATAAACCGACCCTCTTGTTTTCTTTTCGTTCCTTTCTTCCCCCTCCTGTAATTGAAATGGTATGTGAGTCATCACGCCACTTCCTTTCCCAGTCTCACAGTCGTACCAGGATGCTCTGCCCTCATTGGAACCAGCAGAACTTCCTCTGTGGTCATGTACTAGGATATTGCACATTCTCCAAAGATTCAAATTTCTCCACAGGATGCATTTTTAGAAAAATAAAACCAAGAAACATGACTTCAAATAAACTACAAGAGCACAGATTAATATTGGAACCAGAGACGCAGTCCTGAATCGCCTGTAAAACACTTTTAATAAACAATATTAATTCTAACATGGTTGAAGAAATAAACCATGTCAGAGGTCCAATGGCATTTTTTAATAAGTAAAATGAATTACCTATTTTATGTAATCTCAGAATTCTTCACTATTTCATTTTTCCTTTGTTTCAGTGGCTTTAGTTAATGAGTATATTTTTCTGACCATTGGAGGAAAGCTTCTGAATTAACCTTACTTTGTGGTTATATGAAAAGATGTACCCAGAGGCTGAGATCCTTTAGTTAAAACACACACACACACACACACACACATACACACACACACATACACACACACACAGCAATAACAGCAAACAAACAAACAAAAACAAGCAAGTAAAAACACAAACAAACAAACAAGGCAGAGAACCAATTGGAGGATGCTTTCCCAGGGTATGTTAGATTTGTTCCTTTTCTAGGACTGGGCCATGAGAGTTTCCTCCTCCATGCTTTCACAAGTGTTGCTGTAGTCTTGTCCAGTTCATGTTTAGGCACTCATGTTGTGGAGACTTTACAGGAATAATTTCCATGACATGTTTATGAAATCCACTCTCATAGGGAAATCTTAGCACTCTGATTGTTACAGCCTTTTCATCCCCTCTTTCCTGTTCTCCCTGACTCTTACTGTGATGTAATAGTGATGTAATATATAGGTCAGTTGGGGCTAAGCTAGCCCAGAAATCATAAAATCATATATTATATACAAATAACACTATCGTTTTGCTGAGTCTGCATATTTCTTTTTTATATTTAGGAATATATACACACATTTAAATATGTGTATATGTGTATGTATATGCATATGTGTATGTATATGTATATTAGATTATTTATGAAAGAGAGTTCAAAGGCCAAACTCCTGGGAGAGATCAAGAGGATCTGGGTAGATGGGAAAGTTTGGTGAGAAAGAGTCATGTAATTATAATTTAATTTCAAATTTATTTTTAAAATATTAAAATATGACAACTAAATCCCTTTAAACATCTGAAGCCTATATGAATATAGTAGCAAAGATTTAGTAGCCAAATTCGTAATTTTTGAATTTCATCTTTAGAATTTCCTTCACATTTTTCATTGGAAGTGCTGGTATGACAGTGTGCAGTATTGGGAATAAACATGGTGGGTTTTCATACATTTATTGCTAAATGAGTAAATAATCATAGGTATGTCTAAATATGCCTTTAGTTTCACTCATTGTATTTCCTTTTGAATTGATTACAAAAAAATGTATCTAACAAAGAATACATATCTCACAATAGTATATATAATCCATGATATACACCATGGAATTGTTCTAGCCTTGAAGAAGATAAATTCAATGAAATTACTAAACATGCCTTTCTTTTAATGAACCAAAAGTGACCAAATAGCCACATGCCCAAACCCCCATCAGCTATATTACATTAGTATAAAAGTATCTTACCTTAAAGCAGTTTTATGTGAACAAAAAATAATGGTGAATAATTGTTTACAGTAAAACTTAACACAGTATCATAATATATTATGAAAATTGATTTGTATTTAACTATTTATAAAAACATATCTAAATTAAACTTTTAAGATATGCTATTTTAAGACTTTGTAAGATACACTAAACAACACTGTTCTCAAATTTGGTGTATTGTTCAATTTTGAGTCATCTATTGACAGGCTAGCAGAATGGTAATAATAAAAGCTAACGTAAGCAATGTTATGTTTATTTAGATTTTAAATTCAAATTGCATTTAAAAAGATGAGAGAATAACTTATAAAAATTGTCTAAGGCCCACTTCCTTTTTTTCTCTCATGTCGCCCTCCTTTCTCTCTGTCTTGATTTATAATCAGCTTGATGAATGCTGCTCCTGTCTGTCCCAATATCCTCTTCCAGTGTCACGGCACTCTGAGCCTTGTTGCCCTCAATAGGGATTTACTGCGACTGTGTAATCTGGGTCCTCTGTGCAGAGCATCAAACTAGAGATTTACCCAGAGAAGTAGATAGCATGACAATGCCTGTAACCATGGTGTGATTGGCCTCCCTGACATCGAACTCAAAAGCTTTCCCTCTGTGAAGACAGAAGCCGGTTTGCAAATTAATTAGTTTCTGGCGGCAAGCTTGATTGTTGACCCAGAGTTTGTAGAGTGGAAAAACAATCAGATTAGTGTGCCCAGGGTAAAAGACCAGTGCATACTTGCGTGTGGCTTGCTCCGCTATTGAAGCCATGAATAGAGTGAAACAAATTCCGTTCTGAGAAGGCTCAGCAGAGGTTAAGTATGATGATCCAGGAGATCCCCAACGGAGGGAGCTGGGGAATTAACGGATTTTAGCCAGATAAAGCAGGATGGCGGGAAGCCCTGCCATTGAATTTTAATGGCATAGGCAGTTTCACAAGAAACAGCCACTTGTTACATTCGAATCAAGAATGTGAGGAATAATTTTACGAAATTACTGAATATTGTGTATAGGCTTGATACGAATTATTTTAGAAAAGAGTATAGGAGCATTCAAAATGGGAGAAAACTTATGGAATCAAGCTACTCTGATGATTATCTACTTGAAAAAATAAAAATAAGCTATTCTTCAAGGTGGGTAAAATAAACACATGCCCTACTTGAACTATTATGCGAAATATAATCTTTAAGAGTCCTATAAAAATTAACTGAAGACATGAGTCAAAAATATTTATTTAGACGATGTATATTCTACTACTTTTATCTATTTTAGCCTGGATAATTATGCCTAAATATATTATAGGCATAAAAATACTATAGGCAACTATTCTGAATGAAATATTTGATGATAAAATTTTATTTCAACCCAAAATGTATTACATTTCTTATTATAATTTGCCCAACATTTTAAGCCATATAGAATTTCCTCTTTGTAATACAAATTGTAGTTATCTCCCTAAAGTCTATGCTATCTGATAGCTATTACAATGCTTTCCCATTCAAAAACATCATTTACATCTAAATTTAAAAACACCCTAAATCTAGGTTTTCCTATCATCCCAGTCAGTTAAAATTCTAGAGCCTCTCCCATATTAAACCTTATCATAATCAACTCAAATCAAGCTGACAGCACTCATTTTGCTATTTTATTCTTTTAAATTTTTACCTTTACCACTTCCAGATAGATTTTAAATGTCCCCACTTTGAGCCCCAGAAACAATTAAAAGCACATTTATAATAATCATGGCGGACTCTATCATCTGGATTCCTTAAATAGGAAAGTCTTGAATTACTCTGCCTCATAAGCTAGAAACTGTATCATTATATATCACATTCACCCTTAATTCTCTATTTCAGATGGAAATCATGTATTCTATGTACATATTTTTTTTAAAGTTTGGCAGTATTTCACTTTGTTTTCTTTCTTTTATTTTTGGATTGCTTTTTTTTTATTCAATATATTTTTATTTACATTTCAAATGATTTCCCCTTTTCAGGCCCTCCCCACTTCCCTAAAGTCACATAAGCCCTCTTCCCTCCCCCTGTTTTCCCACCCAACCCTTCCCACTTCGCTGTTCTGGTTTTGCCCTATACTGCTGCACTGAGTCTTTCCAGAACCAGGGGCCACTCATCCATTCTTCTTGTACCTCATTTGATGTGTGGATTATGTTTTGGGTATTCCAGTTTTCCAGGTTAATTTCCACTTATTAGTGAGTGCATGCCATGATTAATCTTTTGAGACTGGGTTACCTCACTTAGTATGATCCTCTCCAGCTCCATCCATTTGCCTAAGAATTTCATGAATTCATTGTTTCTAATGGCTGAATAGTACTCCATTGTATATATATACCATATTTTTTGCATCCATTCTTCTGTTGAGGGATTCCTGGGTTCTTTGCAGCTTCTGGCTATTATAAATAGGGCTGCTATGAACATAGTGGAGCATGTATCCTTATTACATGCTGAGGAATCCTCTGGGTATATGCCCAGGAGTGGCATAGCAGGATCCTCTAGAAGTGACATACCCAGTTTTCTGAAGAACCACCAGACTGATTTCCAGAGTGGTTGTACCACTTTGCAAACCTACCAGCAATGGAGGAGTGTTCCTCTTTCTCCACATCCTTGCCAACACCTGCTGTCTCCTGAGTTTTTAATCTTAGCCATTCTGACTGCTGTGAAGTGAAATCTCAGGGTAGTTTTGATTTGCATTTCCCTAATGACTAATGAAGTTGAGCATTTTTTAAGATGCTTCTCAGCCATCCGAAGTTCTTAAAAGTGAAAATTCTTTGTTTAGCTCTGTACCCCATTTTTAATAGGGTTATTTGGTTTTCTGGGATCTAACTTCTTGAGTTCTTTGTATATATTGAATATTAACTCTCTATCTGATGTAGGGTTGGTGAAGATCTTTTCCCAATTTGTTGGTTGCCGATTTGTCCTTTTGATGGTGTCCTTTGCCTTACAGAAACTTGTAATTCTTGATCTTAGAGCATATGCTATTGGTGTTCTGTTCAGGAACTTTCCCCCTGTACCAGTGTCCTCAAGGGTCTTCCCCAGTTTCTTTTCTATTAGCTTCAGAGTGTCTGGCTTTATGTGGAGGTCCTTGATCCATTTGGAGTTGAGCTTAGTACAAGGAGACAAGGACGGATCAATTCTCATTCTTCTGCATGCTGACCTCCAGTTGAACCAGCACCATTTGTTGAAAAGGCTACCTTTTTTCCATTGGATGTTTTCAGCTCCTTCGTTGAGGATCAAGTGGCCATAGGTGTATGGGTTCATTTCTGGATCTTCAATCCTGTTCCACTGATCCACCTGCCCGTCATTGTACCAATACCATGCAGTTTTTAACATTATTACTCTGTAGTATTGCTTGAGGTCCAGGATACTGATTACCCCAGAATTTCTTTTGTTGTTGTGAATAGTTTTAGCTATCCTGGGTTTTTTGTTATTCCAGATGAATTTGAGAATTGCTCTTTCTAACTCTATGAAGAACTGAGTTGGGATTTTGATGGGTATTGCATTGAATCTGTATATTGCTTTTGGCAAAATGGCCATTTTAACTATATTAATCCTGCTGATCTATGAGCATGGGAGATTTTTTTCCATTTTTTGAGGTCTTCTTCCATTTCCTTCTTCAGAGTCTCGAAGTTCTTGTCATACAGATCTTTCACATGTTTGGTAAGAGTCACCCCAAGGTACTTTATACTGTTTGTGGCTATTGTGAAGGGTGTCATTTCCCTAATTTCTTTCTCAGCCTGCTTATCCTTTGAGTATAGGAAGGCTTCTGATTTGCTTGAGTTGATTTTATAACCTGCCACTTTGCTGAAGCTGTTTATCAGCTGTAGGAGTTCTCTAGTGGAGTTTTTTGGGTAAGTTAGATAGACTATCATATCATCTGCAAATAATGATAGTTTGACTTCTTCCTTTCCAATTTGTATCCCTTTGACCTCCTTATGTTGTCTAATTGCCTGAGCTAGTCCCTCAAGTACAATATTGAAAAGATAAGGAGAAAGGGGGGCAGCCTTGTCTGGTCCCTGATTTCAGTGGGATTGCTTCAAGTTTCTCTCCATTTAGTTTGATGCTGGCTACCGGTTTGCTGTATATTGCTTTTTCTGTGTTTAGGTATGGGCCTTGAATTCCTGTTCTTTCCAAGACTTTAAGCATGAAAGGATGCTGAATTTTGTAGAATGCTTTTTCAGCATCCAATGACATTTCAAATGTTATCACCGTTCAGGGTTTGCCCTCCACAAACCCTCTATACCATCTCCCTCCCCCTGCTTCTATGAGGGTGCTCCCACACCAACCCACTTCCACCTCCCTGACCTGGCATTTTCCTACACTGGAGCATCCAGCCTTCACAGGACAAAGGGACTCTCCTCCCATTGATGCCCAACAAGGCCATTCTGTGTGACATATGTGGCTGGAGCCATGGGTTCCTCCATGTGTACTCTTTTGTTGGTGGTTTAGTCCATGGGAGCTTAGAGGGGGGGGGGGTCTGGTTAGTTACTTTTGTTGCTCTTTCTATGGGTTGCAAGCCCCTTCTGCTCCTTTCGTCCTTTCTCTAACTCCTTTATTGGGGACCCTGTGATCAGTTCAATGGTTGGCTGTGAATCCTCTGCTACATATGTAGCTGGAGCCATGGGTCCTTCTATGTATACTCTTTGGGTGGTGGTTTAGTTCCTGGGAGCTCTGGGGGTACTGGGTGGTTGATATTGTATTCTATGTTGATAGAACCCCCTTCTATGGGGCTTCAAACCCCTTTAGTCCCTTGGGTCCTTTCTCTAGCTCCTCTACTGGGGATTCTACTGGCTCACTCCAATGGTTGTCTGAGAGCATCCACCTCTATATTTGTCAGGCACTGGCAGAGCCTCTCAGAAGACAACTCTATCAGGCTCCTGTCAGCATGCATTTCTTGGCATCCACATTAGTGTCTGGGTTTGGTGACTCTCTATGGGATGGATCACCAGGGGGGCAGTCTCTGGATGGCCTTTCCTTCAGTCTCTGCTTCACATTTTGTCTCCATATTTCCTCCCATGAATAATTTGTTCCCCCTTCTAAGAAGGACTGAAGCTTCAGTCTAATCCCTATTCTTTAGGCTGAGTTTGTAATTTTTTTTAATGATGCCCATGTATTCTGAAAAAAAAAAAAAACAAGACATCTACCACACCTTCTAAGGAAAAGATCTTGAAATTGTTTTCCTGATAATATTAGTAAGGAATATTTGTACATATTTGGTGATTTGACAAGAAACATTTCAAGATATAGTGTTTCCATCAAACCATTTGCATTTGATGGAAAAAATTACACAAATCTCTTTTCTCCTAATTTGTAATCAATATACTCTTTATCAAATGGAATTTTTTATCATACATATGTGTTACATTTGAACTTGCATACATTTGATACTATGATTCTTTAAAAATACATCCAAAATAATGATATTCCTGTGGTATGAATTGTGATTTATTATAGTAATTTAATTAATTAAGTTGACACAGTGATCTACATTAGAAACAGCGTCTTCATTATTTTGCATGATGATTTGTTAAATAATAACTATTTTTGAAATTAATGTAGGCTGACAGCATAAGGGATTCATCAAAACTGTACCTCTTCAATATGTGTATAAATTCATGTAAAGCCCAATACTCTTTTTTGTTCATTTAATGAGTAATTATAAAGGTTTCTAGGGTTTCTACATCAAAGTGAACTACCCCTTTTATATATTCATAAAGTTATAAAAAGAATGTGTATAGAAAATTGGTGACAGAAGAATTTTTTCTTTTGGGATATACACAGCCTCTTTAGCTTAGTAAATAATCAAAATTACACAGCTCTGTTTTCAGCTTATATTCTATTTTATGATCCATTCAGAAATCAGCAATATTTTCTTACATTGGCCCTTAAAATTAAGTAGTGACAAGGCTAACATCAAATTGATGTCAAATTTCTATATAGTTAGTGCAACCATACTAAGGAAAAAATAAGTTATACCTACCAATGAAAAGACAGACTTAATGTGTAATTCGATAAAAAATAATAAGAGATACAGACCTTGTTAACCCAAATCCTTAATTCCAGTATCCAGAAGGCAGAAGCATGTGTATTTCTTCGATGTTTTCAGTTAGAAGACAGCCTGGTCTACATAGCTAGTTCTAGATTGTGTGTGTGTGTGTGTGTGTGTGTGTGTGTTTTGGAGTTGAAAAGCCAAACACACTAATTATCAGAAAATTTGATCAACTTTTATATACATGGAAGAAAAATCTCATACAATTCACGTTATTGAACATTTTACAAAGTTAAGATGGGTCAATAAGATCAGTTACATGAATAATTTGATCAATGGCTGTTGTTTTTCCTGTCACCATATCCAATATTTTAGCTGAGGAAAATTCAGTATTCAAGCAAAATAATGCTGTCAGGAAAAGTCCAATGCACAGTCTTCCTGTTGTTTTACTTCTCTTTATTTCCTCTTAAAAAATTAAGCAAGAATATCGTATCACATCCATCATGGTTTATATTATAATTAGTACAGGTAACTCTGATTAAGCAGTAGGTGTCTAAATAACAAAATTATAGTGTAATTGCTCTTTTGATATGGTAATATGATTGCCTAATAAGAAACCTTAAGTGCAGAAATGTTACTATTTATTTTTGTACTAGTACCTGCATTTATTTCCTTCCTTGTTCATGTGAAATGCCATGTGCAAACGGCCATGGGCCTATTGTCTGGAGTGAGGAATACAGCATCAGCAAATTGAAGACATCTTGTCTGGCTGTTCCAGTTCTCAGGCTCTATGTAGTACAGCTGTCATTCAGCAGTGATACTCAGACAGAACATCAAAGAACAGATAAGCCACATCATGAAGAGTAAGCAATTTTGACCACAGTGGTCCTTCTTAGTGATTTTATCATCTTGGTTTTCTATAAAAATATACTGCTGCTCTATTTAATGGTCCTGTCTACAAACTACACATTAATTGACAAATTACTTTTCCTCGTAGAAACTTTGTTTTTTAAGTTCTTTCCTGGATTCTTTGTTTAGGGTGTTTTCTTAAGTCCATTTGCTAACAAATATTCTGATACTAACAGCAAAAGGAAAATTTCTTCTGATAACTGTTTTTTTCTGGAGTTAGAATTGAGTCAACCCAGGACTACATGTATGTTATACAAGCAATACAGCACTAAGCTACAATCCCAGCCCCTTTCTTGGACAGCTCTTTAACACAGTGCTCGAAACCAACAAGCCATTATACTTTCAATCACTTGGAATGCTTAAATGTTCTTTAGGGTATAGAAGTACTACAGGAAAATAAAATTTCTAAAGTACATCACTCTACATTCTATTACGATGTCTAAAAATATCTTTAAAAAAAAGAGGGGAGAGAGAATGGAAGTCAGGTTAATGGATCATGTATTTCCTAATCAGATTTACTTTTTTAATTGGACAATTGTAATAGTCACACCATTAAAATGTTATGTACATCTTCAAAGTTTGAAATAAATACCAGTGAAATATCTGCCTTAGTTTTCTATCTGAAAATTTAACTTCCAGATTAAATACTCACAAAAGGATTTTTTTTCACTGTTAGAGAATAGTGAAACTTTATTTGAACATTTCTTAATTTCCAGGGTACTCACATTCTCATTTTATAACTGGCCATATGGTTGTCAGTAAAAACAATTAAGATACTATGTAATATGATATTATAGAGGTAAAAGAACTGCATTATTAATAGGAAGTTAAGAACAGATATTTTGGTGGAGATTAGCCTATCAATTTCCATTACTGTTTATCAATTATTAATGAATAGCTTCAGTTTTCTGAAATGTAGTCTCATCTCTTTCAAGAGTACTTCTATTTATCTATATATAAATAGGTTTATCACATCAATCACCTTAATCATTAGCATAGGTGATTTTTCTCAAGCACTTTCCCTATTGTTCTTTTCTGTGTCCCTCTAGAATTCCATGTAATAATATATGATATATCTTTATCAGGTACTAGTGTGTTACTGTGACTAATTTCTATTTTCTGCAAGCAATGTGCACTCACTAGGAACTAAGACTATCAGAAGAAACAATGTTGAAAAGAAGAAATCCACGTTTTTCATGATAACATACAGAGAAAGTGAAGAGCTCTAGAAGTACATATCACCTCCGTAAGATTAAAAGCTATATTTCCAAAATGTCTTTATACCTAAAAAAGCATAAGGTAAAGGACATTTCCTTTCCATTTCCTTTCTAATGAAACAATTTATTTATTCTTTAGATATTAAGTTTTTTATATTTGATAGTATATTATTGACATTTTATTACAGGCTAGTCCTCCATAAGTTATCAAAAGACAAAAAGAAGACTAGAAAAATGTCAGAACACATATGACACAAAAGGATAATATTCCCTTATTCAAAGACCCTTAATACTTGGTAGTATGTAAATAAAAAATATATCAATAAAAAAAAGAAAAGAAGCAAAGAATGCAAACCCAAAGACCACAGGAATGGAATCACAAAGGAGATGGGTATCTGAGTGACAGTCATTCAAAAGAGTTAGAGAATCAAACCAGACACATTTGTTTGTGTCACTTTGACAAAACCATGAAAAACATAAGAATACTAACTGATTTCTAGGTTTTCAAATGAACGTCAGAAACACAAACTAAAGTTTGTATTTATTTGCACAAATAGTGCAAGGGTATGTGGCTTATGTCTAAGTGCCCATAGTTATTTGTTAGAATATATATAGAATGGAGTTTAAAATTGAGAGAAATTAAAAATTCCTTTTCATTTGAAGCAAAACTGGAAATCAGCTAGAATCAGTAAAACTATAAGTAATAGGACTATATATTTTAAAAGATAATATTTTACTGATAAGCAGTCCTAATAAAGCAAACAAACAAAAACCTAAGGAAAGTCATAGGAAAAATTGTAACATGATGAAGAGTTTGCTCTGTAGAAGGAAACGATTGGAAATGGACCCAAATGACAATGGTGAGCATCATTTTATTTTCTTCTCAACAGAAGTTCATTAATTGGTGCCCTGCACTGTTAGAGTAAATTTAGTCCTTTCTCTGGCTGAGCTTTAAAATCAGCACATGAAACAATAATGATCTAATCACAGCCAACCTTTGTAGCTGCTGACAGAATTTTCTAAGAATATATGTGTTTCATTTAGCAGAACAGTTTGGTTATAATAAAATAAATGTTTATTAAACGATGAAGGAAAATTAAAAAACTATGTTCTGACTACATTTCTTATAATTCAACTATCGAAAGTGACTAAGCAGAAGTATTGGTTTTAGAACTGTGTTATACTAATTGGTAGTTTATATCATTAAATTATTACATAGCTATATTTTTATCATTTTATCATTAAAGAATCAAAAGTACAGCAATATACAAATATTTCAGGACTTTTTATGTAAATCTTTAAGTTGCATTTATGTTATTTTATCTGTATTTTAATTTTCATATAATCTCTTACCTTTGCTATTAGTATCAGTAATGTCTTACAAATATTTTTCAAAGCAGGGAATTTTATTTTTCATTGTTTCCTTTATCCAACTAATGTCAACATTGCATTTCTCTAATAATCCTTATTAAATTTATTCTAACTAATATAAATATTAAACACAATATTGTTAATGGATAGTAATTATTGATATTTTAATATTTTTGAATGTCTAATATAAAAGTAGATTGATTAAAAAGCAAATTTCACTTGTATTTAATCTATGTTAAGATATTAATCATTATTTCTCAGTCATATTAAAATATATTGAGGGAAACCTTTATTTATTTAAAATAAGGTGGAGGTATCAGGTTTAGCAGATACATTTATTATTCAAGATAAAATATCTATGGAACCAAATCCCTATTGGAAATATAAACAGAAAAAGGAAAAGAAATAGATTGGTTGGGATATGCTCACTGAACAAAGATTAAAAGTAGATTAATAGCCTCAGTGGCAGTTTTACCCGGAATGGTCATTTTGTTCATACTGTTGCCATCACGGTCATCTCAGTCCATGTGTGAAAGTTTTAACAGTTCAATGCACTGATATTTTAGAATATAGATCTGTGCAAAGAGACATACTTGAAATAGTGTACTACAGAAATCCTCTATAGGATAATGTTTATTGACTTTCTTTTTTTTTTTTTTTGAATCTTTTTTTTATTCGATATATTTTTTATTTACATTTCAAATGATTTCCCCACTCCCAAAGAGTCCCGTAAGCCCCCTTCTCTCCCCCTGTCCTCCCACCCCCCACCCACCCCTTCCCACTTCCCCGTTCTGGTTTTGCTGAATACTGCTTCATTGAGTCTTTCCAGAACAAGGGGCCACTCTTCCTTTCTTCTTGTACCTCATTTGATGTGTGGATTATGTTTTGGGTAATCTAGGTTTCTAGGTTAATATCCACTTATTAGTGAGTGCATATCATGATTCACCTTTTGAGTCTGGGTTACCTCACTCAGTATGATGTTCTCTAGCTCCATCCATTTACCTAAGAATTTCATGAATTCGTTGTTTCTAATGGCTGAATAGTACTCCATTGTGTAGATATACCACATTTTTTGCATCCACTCTTCTGTTGAGGGATACCTGGGTTCTTTCCAACACCTGGCAATTATAAATAGGGCTGCTATGAACATAGTAGAGCATGTATCCTGTTTATTGACTTTCAATGGGCTTCTTCTGAGATCCTCTCTCCTCCACAAGCCTTGTAGAGTGCTTGAAGTAATAAAAAATAGTGTAGCCTGGGCCGGAGAGATGGCTCAGTGGTCAAGAGCATTGACTGCTCTTCTGGAGGTCCTGAGTTCAATTCCCAACAACCACATACTACCTCATCACCATCTGTGATGGGACTGGATGACCTTCTCTGGTGTGTCTGAAGATGCCAACAGTGTACTCACATACATATACAATAAATAAAGCTAAAAATAAATAGTACAGTCTTTGAGAGGTTAACAATAATCTGTTCTGAGTGGTAAAGATAAAGTAGCTACTGAACCCTACATTTGTTTATCATAATGTAGTAATATTATGCTTTTATATTTTAAATTATATTTTGTATGATTTACTAATATTACATAATGTATATAGTTCTGCTATTTTATTTTATTGTATTTAATTTTTATGGGTTTCTCTGTGTAACAGAGCCATGGCTCTCCTGGACTGTATTTATAAATCAGGATGATCTCAAACTCACAGAGACAACCTGCCTCTGCCTCCGAAGTGCTGGGATAAAAGGCTAATAGCACTATGCTTGTCTTGTTCTGCTATTTTACAAGATAGTATACAGGAAATACATATTAAACCCTATATACAGTTTTGAATAAATAATAAAGTAATATACTCTTCTTGAAATCTATTTTAGAAAGCCGAAATTAAAGAATTTTATCCTACAATAGTTCTCCGAATGAATTAGGTACATATTTTAAAGCACTGAAATATTATCTTAATGCTCCTAAATGTATGCCCCTTGGAATAATTAGTGAAATATGTCTCCTGGGGAATATGTTCAAGGGAGAGTTCCAAAGGTCATATATGGTGACTAATTCAGAATATATACTGCATCCAAGATTCTCCATTAAAAGCTACAAAGAAGTAAACTAAATTACCAAAATATGTTATAGTATGTATTATTATGTATTATTAAAGAAGAGATATAAAATATTTGATATCTCAGGTTTTAGAATCCAAAACTATGGCAGGGGTAGATTAAGGATAGAGGACATTGTTTAGACTAGGTTTGCCCATGATGTGATCTACTTCAAACCCTGCAATCCATCACTGGCCTTTTTCCATCAGTGAGGTGTGTCCTTACTGTAGGCAGAATTATAACCACAAAATAAATATATAATTTAAATAAAGGCAGAGGCTGAACTTTTTAGCAATAATCACTCAAGACCCACAGTGCCAAAACATTCCACCAAGAATTAAAACATCTTCCAACATCTTATGATAGCCTACACCTTCCCCCAAATTGCCCTTAAATTAAGATGAATTAATTCTCTTTCATCAGATTTTGTTCAGGAATAATACTTTCTTTTAAATAATAACAAAGGATAATAGAAACAGAAATGAGGTTTTTTTACCTAGAAATATCTTAATGTAAAATAATATAAACCCCCAAATATAAATATTAGGTTTAAACTTACAGCTTTTGTATTATGATATTACATCTCAAATTACATTTGAGTAGTGTTATTTTAAAGACATTGACGTAAAAAATGGTATGCCCTATATAAGAAACCCAACACTTCAGAAATTGCATAGACACAACAAAAATTTCATTACCATTTGTTTCACATTGATAAGACATAAAAATATAAAAAGCAATAATATGTTTTAAATAATTAAGAAGAGTACAAAAGAGAGACTTAAGAAAGTACAAAAAGGATTTAGTCTAAAACTTGAATTACTCTTTTAGAAGATAAATTAAGATCTTTCAGATTAACAGGACATAAAATAATTGTTTTCTGCAAAATCAAATTACTTCAAAAACTGTGCTATAGGCAGTGTGTGTCTCTGTCTTCAATTTCCTTCCCCATCTATTTAGACAATTTTCTAAAAAATCAACAGTATCATTGCCTCTCACGAACAAATGCCATCGGAGCTGCTAATTATATTGCCATCAAGCGTGTTTTTCCACCTCGTTCCTGACTTTCCGGTATTTTTTGAGAACATTTTCTGACCAGAAAATGATAGAAGGGCTGAACATTCTCTGGTGTTGTAATCAGGATAATTATGTTCTAGCTGTAATAACACTCAGGCAATTACAAAGTTGCCAAGGCACTTGTCAAATTCAACATGACCTAAATCTTTCCTGGTCCCTGAATCATTATTACTCTGTGCTATGAAGAAAACTGCATTCTTTCAGGCATATCTTCTTCACAGGCACAGAGACATGCGCTCCAGCATGGAGGAAGGCAAGGTGCCCTGCTGGTGTGGAAACATTTAATGAATGCGGAGACTGCTGGCTGCCCTGTGAAAAGGACAGGCAACACCAGCATAGCTTCTCCATCTGTCATGAGACATCTTTACCTTTTCACAGTGAAAAACATTTTATGTAATTACACACTAAGAAATATTTTAGCCAGTAATTATTAGCATGATGTGGAAAACAATTTTTATTTTTGAAAGCGTGACTCAAAAAGCCAGTTTTTTCACATGACTTACTTCTAGGGAAATGCTGTATTTGGAAATTAAATATATACCTATCTTTTAGGTGGCTTAAGTTGGCATCTCATGCTTGTGTTGCTTACATATTTTGCTTGCCGCTTTTGGGACACAATTTCACCTTATCAACCAGTTTATATTATATACAAAATATAAGATCATGAAAATTGCATAATACTAGTATGGAAGATGTCAGAGCCCCGACAAAGATGGGAGAGATTTTAAGTCATTCGTGTTATATGGGACTGTAATACTTATAAAAACAGTGTTTTTTTAAAAAGCTAAGGATGAATATAAATGAAGAATCTAAGCACAAGTAAGCAATTCTTATAAAGATGTTTCTATAAATCTCTTCACTTAAATATTGAAGAAGGAAAATATATGGCTGCTCTGTATTATTCCAACTTTAAAAATAAGATAAATAATGTTTTTTACTGGGAGATGCAAGCACATGAATGAGGATTGGCTAATAATGTTTTGACATGATCTGAAGAAATGAACTTAATGCATGGAGAGACAATGTTAATCCAAGTGAAATTATCACAATTACTATAAAAGCTACATGTGATTATTCGAGCTGCATCTCAGCCTTTGGGGTCTCTATTTTCAGTCTTAAGAGGGAGTAAAGTGTGGCAGGAGGTGACAGGAAGTGCTCAAGGGTTTTCTTCCCTTCTTGGTGGGGTTTAAACCATAGTTGTGCTCATATCTCCTTGGTGTGTTGAGTGTGTGTGTGCATATGTGTGTTTGTGTGTGTGTGTGTGTGTGTGTGTGTATGTGTGTGTGTTCCTTAACTAGGCATGAAAGCTTAAAAAGTAAAATCACTTATTTAATAAATCAGAGTAAGCACACTGTGTAAAACTATGATAGATTTTTTCTGGTAAAGGGAAGAAAGACATTCTTCAATTTCAAGTGAGGCAAGTCGGAAAGTGTCATGTTTTTTTGAAACTCTACCAAATTTTCATTAAGGGATCGTTTCAGTATTGTCATTGGTTAAGCATGAATTACCTCTTATAGGGCTTTCTAGATAGGAAGCTCTACTTTAATAGAAGTAAAGGTCTGGGAACCTGCTTTTCCTCAATTTCAAAGGTATTTTTAATATTAATTTATAAAAAATATTTACTTTGAAACGCTGGACACCATTTACTGCATAATTTTTCTTTTTAAGGAAGAATATATTTTATTCATCTCTCAAATCATATGTAAGAGCATAGTGATTTTTTCTTCCAAATATTTGTAATTTATTGATATTTGAGAGGGATACAAAATATGACTTAAGTCTTTGAAATCCTTAAATAAAATAAAAATCAATGCCCCAAAGGAATTTGAATGTGTCTCCAAACATTGTGAAATAATTTAATTTTTTCTTCCTAGAAATTACTTACAGCCTGAAATTTTATTTTATTTGATCAAATTACTAAATCACTTAATCTAATCACACACTACTTTATACTCAATATAAGTCAAAAGCACAACATGAATAGGGAAGGCATAGTTGAGGACCAATGAGTGCATTTATGGCATGAATTAGTTACTGAAGGTTTGACACAGTAGAACCTATATGTTGTAGGTTCCTGCAGGTAAGAAAGCATGAATACATAAAATGATAAAAATGCCAACAAACATTGTAGTTGATATATCTGAGTTAAGTATAAAGTTAACAAAATATCTCTCCTCCATGTTTGACATTATAAAGCACAGATGTCTGAGTAATGATTAATTTACATGTTTAATATTTTTAATTTTGTCTTAATCCTTTAAGTCCTAAACTCATTTTTGCTGAAGGTGGAAAATACAATATTGTTTTTGTCTGAGAAGACATAGAATGTTTTTCTAATATTTCAATGTGAGAAATCCAAGTATAAAAAATATAAAAGAATTTTACTGTAATCGGATGACTTTTGATGGAGTCTACAGTTTTCAGTTTACAGAGAAGTTCATACTCTGTGCATGTTCCCAAATGTGCCATGTCAACGTTGTGAAATGGAGATTGAAAAAGTGGATGCGTGGAAGAGTGTGGGCTTTGATGTGAAGAGCGTAGTCTAGAATGTTTCAGAATAGGGGTGCTTTAAACAGGATACGTGTATTAATAGAAAGGACATTCTCTACTTCCAAAAGGACATCAAGAAAGAAAAGGTTCGAAGTGGAGATTAATGTGATTTGACGTGGATGGCTGAAGGCATGACACTCCACTGTGATGGTTTTGATAACTTCACATGTTTATGCTAATAAGTCCAATATCCCAAAGGCTTTCACTTCCTCTGCTGTAATTTCCCTTCGGGTGAGGAATGCTGCAGACATCTGGACTGGTTATGACCATTTAGTTCAAATAGTCCTACTGGGTTATAGTAGAAAGAAGTAAACTTTCCACCAGCTTTACAATACGGTCAAAAACAAGTGTCTTAATCCTTACAGTACAGCAATTAGCTGTAATGTACAGCTTGCAGCACACAGTATCCATGCAGCAAAGGATAACTGGTGTGGACAGTAGATGAGGCTTGGGACAGGAGGAAGGGCTTAACCCTGCTCACGTTCTGTCAGCTACTAGCTTGTACTTTGACATCTTCTGTATCTTAATCTCTTTCAGCGTGAGTGGATATTAGAATGCTGTGCATTCCACCCCGGAAGCTACACAATCAGCACTGTCTGTGGTTTTTGCTTGCATTGTCTCTCATTTTCTTTTGGAATCCCCCTTTCCCTCTCCATGATGCGGCTAGTATCAAACTTTTCCTAGGGCTTTTAAAACTATTCTAAGGGCTTCTCACAGCTACCCAGCCAGCTAAGCTGGAAAACTTCTTCCAGGCCTGTTCCTTGGCAGCCAGATGCTTCTCTATTCCACAGCCAAAAATGATATATCTACTCTGCTTATGCTGTTAGCCAGGAATGTGGGATGACCTTAAGCTACATGCCTTGCATTCTCAATGTTCTGGGCCTTGTTCCTGATCTGACGGTTCTTTGGGACTTTTGTTTGCCCTTCTGCACAAAGCTAAAGGAAGAAAGCAGTCACTTTTGCCTCCTTTTCTGGTTGTTGGCTGCCATCTCTGATGACTTTTCCCTTACTGACTTCCCAGCTAGTTGCTTAGTAAATGTTTTGACTCCAGAGGCTTCACTACTGGAAACAAGAGAGTTTTACTCATTAAATAATTTACAACGAGTCTACTTTTCTCAGTTGTTCCTAACAGGTTTATAGCTTCCTTATCAACCAGTGTCTAGTTCAGCTTGCTTTGCTAGCTGTAAAAGTTTATGCTACCATTAACTTTTAAACATTTATACTTTATAGGATATCACTGAGTTTTATAAACAGTGCTATAAATTAATATCCACGAGCAGTTTTGAAAGCCCACAGAATGCTTTAGATAGAACTGCATTATCCCTTTTTACATTGTCCAAACATTCCTTGGAGATAGCTGCCTTCTGACAGTAAACTGAGGCTAGTTGACATTAACTTGCATTTTGTACTTGGATGGGAACGCGGTTTCCATTCAGACTGGACTGTGCCATGCTATGTAGCCTAGATTAGGCCTGAACTAAGTCCTTCTGCCTCAGTTTCTGAAATGTTGGGATTTTAAGTCAAACCACCATGCATGGCTTCTATTCGATCTTGTTTAACATCAAACATTTAGTGAGCTAAAAAACATGATTTCTATCTTATTTTGTTTAATTCCTAGCACAGAAGAGCACATGGTCTTAGTGTCAGTAGGATGCCATTTAAAATTTTAAGAAAGGGTGAGTGTGCCTTGATATTATATGAGTCAGCAACATTTTAAACAGTTGTTTCTGTTCTCACTTTTTCTTTCTTCGCTGGGCCACCATTGATTGAGAGACCTGTGTGTGACTTGGATTGTTGGTTGGTAATTTTTTTTTCTACAGGCACACTATGTTCCTGCAGCCCTACTCAGAGACCACTAATGCACTTTCACTATAAATGTCTGTGTCTGCATGGAACATTCAACTAGGCCTTTTGGTAAATGTGTGCTAGCGATGAAAATCACTAATTCCATTGTTTTTCTACCAAAGAATTATATTAAAAATTATATCTTAGAAAATAACCAACAACTCTCTTCAAAATGCACTGATGACTCTGAAATTGTGATGAATATTTATATATAATCAATTCATTTTCAGAAAGACGAAACAAAACAAAACAACAATTCTATCATTGCCTTATGTGGTGGAACTTGTTGGTTGAGGGGAAAAGGTCCAGCCAAAAATTCTGGCCAAAAAATGGGCAAACTTTATATTCAAATTTATTCTAATGCTGAGAGCAGCAAAATGGTTCTTTATTTAAATAAGCTAAACCTTTCAAATGACTCATAAAGGTAACACAGCACGTGGTCTGTGCCAAGTCGTCATTTTCATTAAGTGTGAGATTGCACCTGAAGGACAGCTTAATTTGCAGCTGCTAAAAATATTTCAACAGAGTGGTACTGTTACAAGTGGCAGGTGGTGCCAAACGAGAATTTTGCAAGAACCACCATCTGTGGGATGAGACACAGAAGAATGTCAAGGGGGTGGTGAAGGAGATAAAGAGAAAGAGAAAACAGTGGTGTATGTACCCAGGATTTATTGCCACTAACAAGACTAAAGATTCCATGCTTCACCTAACAGCATTGGCCCAAGATTAATAAATAAGATTATTTATTTAGCTTCTACCATGTGCCCAGAGCATTGCAAAATGCTACCACAGGTACCACAGTATCTGCAAAGACAAAGTCCCTTTGCCAGAGGCATGCCTTTTAAGCTTCCCAAATGAAAGAATGCTTTCCAATTATGTTTACCTTTCATGGTATTTATATTGAAGCTTTATGCTAGTGAGATTCATGCCCTTTGATCTTCTTTGAATGGGTCTTGCCATCTTCTTTGATGTTTAGGTTTCAATGCACATTATCACCAACTTCCTGCCCCTCATACCAAGAAATTAGTCCAAAGTGTGTGAGGTGGCTAATTTCCTTGAACCTTATCACCTGAGATTTGGCAAACTTCACAGGGATAGGAACATTTCAACATAAAAGTAGCTAGTGAAGCTCTAGAATTTCATTATTAAGAGTTCTTTTTAGTCATGTTTGTTAAGTTTCAATGGATTTGGTGGAACAGTGAAACAAGAATTCCTATCTGAGAAATGGAAATCAACGTTTTCCTTTTGGCTCTAGTAGTTTTCAGGACACAGACTCAAAATGAAAATTAACTAGTTAGATTTTTGTTTGTTTGTTTGTTTGTTTCATTTTTGTGCCCCCTTCTACAAGTAGCTGGGCAGAGTAGTAGCTTTTGGAATGCTAGGGAAAAAAAATCTCAGGCTCCTAAGGAGAATTCACAAAGTAGTAAAACTGGCCCATTGGGAGGATCATGGTAAACTTTTACCTTAGAGGATTTGGTGGTAAAGCAAGTGGTTGGATTGCTTGCTGATTCTCAGAACAGTAGGAATCCCTGGTCTGTAACATATGTGTTGTTTTTAGTTCATGTTTTAGGTTATTTTAATCTTACTGATGGAATCTAATTTTGAAAAAAAATGGCAAACAGAAAATTATTTTTTCTTCATTAATTACTTTATACAGAAGGATAAGATCAAAGAAAAAGTTTTTCCTAGCTTCAAAGAACATTTGCAGACTTTCAGAAAACATTTTGAAAACTCATCATTGTGCAATAACTTTTCAAAGTAGTTTCAGTTAAAGAAGCATGTCTAATCACTTTTATACTCAGAAACCTAAATTTTTTCTGAGTATAATGAGTTTGTGCCATCAAAATAACTTAGGCAAACCAAGAAAAAGAAAGGAAACTACTTGTAGTGGTACCTGCTCTTAGGATATGCAAAATAGGCAGAGGCTAGAATATAAGTAGCCTTGGTTATAACCTTTGGGTCATTAAAATTGTTCTACAAGTAAAAGTGTCTGCCATTAAGCCTGACAATCACAGCAAGGTCCCTGGGACCCTGTCATGGTTAAAGATGAGAGCCAAGTCCTACAAGTTGGACCTCCCCTAGTATGGCATGTGTGATGGTTCCCACACATATATAGACAGGCACATGAAATAAACAGGAACAAATGTAATTCAACAAGGAAAGGAAATGTAATTCTTTTTTTTTTTTGTAGTTCAGTTTAGTTTATTTATAGACTCACTCATCCATTCACCAAATCATTTGTTTTTTAATTATATATTGTTTTCCATACAGTTTTCAGCCACAAAGAAAAATAGGAACAACTAAAAAGGAGAAACAAAACAAGTTATGAAAATAGAGTTTTATATATTCCAGTTGTGGTATATGCACCAGGTACCAGAGAATGGGTTCCCATACTTTGTTGGTCACTGCTCTATTGCTGTGAAGAGAATTCGTAACTATGACAACTATTGTATGAGAAAGCATTTTCCCAGGCCTTGCTTACAGTTCCAGAGGTTTAATCCGTGGTCATCATGGCAGGAAGCATGACAGCATGCAGGCAGAGGATGGGGCAATAGCTGAGGACTACATCCTGATCTGTAGGCAGTGAAAGAGACTCTGGACTTCCACCCCCAGTGATATATTTCCTCCAACAAGAGTACACCTCCTAACCCTTTTAATACTTTTAAATAGTTATGCTCGCTGGTGACTAAAAAACCGAGTATATGACCTCTGGGGGCCATTCTTATTCAAACGATCATACATACTGAGAATTGTAAGAAGGTACAACAATTTTAGAAGGTAAGGCAGAAAGCATAGAAAATACATTAAATGTGCATTCCAGGAGAGAAGAGACAAAGGCATAGGTCCCTGGGCAGAGATCTCGGAAAATGCAGAAGCTGAGAGGAAACCCTTTTATATGTAGAAACTAATGAGAAAGAGTTGCAAGTACCAAATAAGTGCCTATGACGAATATAATAGTAATTCTGTAGAAGAATGCAATGCTAAGAAATGGACAAGATAAAATGTCATTTTATGTGAACACCACAGCTAGGAAAGCGACTAGTGAGGCATGTTTTAGATAGTTAACAGGCTCACTGAAGGAACACCGGAAGGATAGCCTGGTCCATTCTGTGGGAAAGAGATGTGGAGCTTAGGTTGCAAGTAACTAACATTCATTCTCATTGTTTCTTTTCCACCTTAGGTACATTGTGACTAATGTAACTGGTAGCTTTTTTCTTGTGGTAGATCACTTAGAGTCAAAATTACACTGAGCTCAAGTATATATACTGAGTATATATACAAGTATATATACCACCTTCAGCTCTAATTATCAGTGTCTCAGTGTGACATTTGTCTTTGTGTCATCTTTGCTTACCATGACCACTCTGCCATATCTGTGGTACCAGGAGTCTGCTCTATGGAATACATACTATCAGTGGATTTGCACTTATGTCTGTAGCATTGCACAGATGGCTAGAGGAAACAGGTTGTATAGTAGAGCCACTCGATTTGCGCAGAAAACACTTCTATATAGTAATGAGAGCATGACTGCATCAGCAGAAGTTAGGCTATTGTGCAGTGATGCAGTAGAGGAAAGTTTTAGGGATTTAGGGGGCAGAGGAGACTTCTGCGGGAAGTGGAGACTATTTAGGTAAAATGACTATTTATATAAAGGTACTAGAGACAGCACCAACCAAAATGATAAGTGCAAGATCGAGGCAGCTTTGAAAGGAAAGTGTGGGAGGACCTTCCAGGCCAGATTCAACAAGTCTGAAATGAAGAATTGAGGAGAACTTTTAAGGCAAACCATGGAGTGCAAAATTTGGATGTAAAAAGAAAGCAATGGGGATGTTCTCTGCTAACACATGAGACTATGAGAGAGTAGATGCCCAAGGAGAAACAATGATATAAGCAGAATCAAGATCCCAGGGTAATGGAAGGACAACTAGACAATCGATTAATTTAAAGGATAGAAGGAAAAAAAATTATCCAGAGTGAAGTTCAGCAAGTGTACATGTTGAGCGATTTAGATGAAAGGAAGGAAGGAAGGAAGGAAGAAAGAAAGAAAGAAAGAAAGAAAGAAAGAAAGAAAGAAAGAAAGAAAGAAAGAAGAGAGAGAGAGAGAGAGAGAGAGAGAGAAGAAGAAAGAAAGAAAGAAAGAAAGAAAGAAAGAAAGAAAGAAAGAAAGAAAGAAAGAAAGAAAGAAAGAAAGAAAGAAAGAGAAAGAAAGAAAAAGGAAGGAAGGAAGAAAGAAAGAAAGAAAAAGAAAGAAAGAAAAAGAAAGAAAGAAAGAAAGAAAGAAAGAGAAAGAAAAAGGAAGGAAGGAAGGAAGGAAGAAAGAAAGAAAGAAAGAAAGAAAGAAAGAAAGAAAGAAAGAAAAGAAAGAAAGAAAGAAAGAAAGAAAGAAAGAAAGAAAGAAAGAAAGAAAAATAGGAACAAAGGAATGAAGGAAAAATAGAAAGGGAGAATGGTATTAGATATCTAACAGCTCAATTTCAGTATTAAAATTAGACTCAAGAAATAAGTAAAAATGCAAATTGTAGAAAGAGCTGAGTACCTTTTTGTTGGTAGATAAGCACATTCAAACCAGTCTTTACTGGATGGTTTGGTATTTCCTGATTCCTACAAGGAAATGCCGGTGAAAATGAAAAAGAACCGACTTAGTGGAACAGGGGAGCAGATAGCAACTGGGGCCTGTGTATTGGTCATGTGTTCTGATGGACAGCAGACATTCCAATGCCATCTAAATCTCCACCTGTTTCCATTCTTAAGATAAAGACATTTAAAAGGAAACGTGAAGTCAAAGTAAAGGGTTGCTGAAGAGGGAAGATGGAAAAAGTCCATGGAATACCATCTCTGTAGCAACCACTTACTTTCTTTCTACTTTTCTTTGGGATGTAGGGTCTGTGTTAGTTACTTTTCTTATCACTCTAATAAAACTCCCAGCTAGAACAAGTCTAATTGTTCGTAATATACTGGACATAGACCATTCAATCATGGAAGGCCTGTGTTTAGTTAGTGGAAATTTTCCTGAGAGCATCTCCGAAACGGGGAAAGAGGGAACAGGAAATGAGGCTGGACTAGAAATCTGAAGATCACTTCCTATCAGTCCATTTCATCCAGTTAGACCCAATATGCTGAAGGTTCCTTGGCATCCCAAATGGCCATGCTGGCTGAGGACCAAGTGTGCAAACACATGAGCTCATGCTTAGCTGTCTATATTTCGACCGCAACAAGGCCTAAGTTCTATTCTCTGAGTCATTTTATCATCTCCATTTTAACTAACTTCAAATATGGTCATCATCTTCATCTGTGTGTGTGTGTGTGTGTGTGTGTGTGTATTTGAAAGAGAAAAGGCACAAGTCTATCAGTCTTAAATGTACTAAACTAAGGTCATGTTCCTTCTCCACTCAATTTTGCCCCCCCCCCTTTTTTTTTACATATTCTCTCTTTCTGTAAAGTAACTGTTTAAGTCAGAACCACTGATTTAAGTCAGAAGTTTCTTAATTTTTCCATGGTTTCAATCTTTACTCCATGCCCTTAACTTTCTACAAGTGAATATAAGTCTATGTATCCTTGTCTTCCTCTTCACTATCTCTTTCTCACCGTGATGACTATTGCTTCTGTGCTGTGCCTGTGGCTGCTTCTCCTTCCTTCTTGCCTTACTGGGCCTGTTCTCTGCTTGCTTCCCCCCTTTTCTTATTTTATTCTTTGCGGCAATCAGAGTTGCAGTCTTTCCACACAGCAACATATGAATGTTATTGTGTTTGAAATGCATTATTGTTTCTTCTTTCCACTGCTGTGAGGATTTATTCACCCCTAAATAGAACTGCATCTCTTAAATCTTAATGTTCTGTCAACATCTCTGACCATTTTTCCTTCTCTGTGGACGCAATGTTCTCTGTAGTTTCTCTCATCCTGTACATGTTTGTCTTCTTTGTGAGACACCCTTTGTTCCTTACAACCTAACCTCTGAATACAAAAGTAAGAACCGTTCCTTTATTGTCTTCATGAACTCTTGGTTTGGTGCTTTCTTGTGCAACTTAAGAATTAGGATATTCTTCTATTTGATATTTGGTGTCAGTATCATGAGGACAGAAAATACTTATTATAGTAGCCTGTGATCTTCTAGAACCAAAATAAAGAATAGATGAAAAGAAATTATTTAGTAAAATGAAAATACAGATGGTAAGAAATTCATGAAAATAAATTTATTTGAAAATTAAGTTGAAAACAAAATGTATTCCTTAAAAACTTAAAAAATGGCAAAATAATAAAAGATGCATTATAACTACACTGCTGTGTGTTAAGTTGATGCTTTGCCATGGGAGAATGCACTATAAAATACCTTAATTTCACTCTAAAGTATTATTTTGTGTTTAGAAATATATATGTGTGTGTATATACATTTTTCAGTTTTTCTTTTTTATTTATATTTTTATTAGATATTTGCTTTATTTGCATTTCAAATGGCATCCCCTTTCTGCATTATCCCTCTGATAATCTCTATCCCATCCCCCCTCTCAAATGTTTACATTATATGTGGTCTCACAAACATGGATTTTGCTGAAGCCTTACATTCAAAATAAATTATTTTCTACAAGAAGGAATCTAACAAAAGGTAGTTAACATTAGTGGCTTTAAATTCTTTATTACTCCAGTCTTTGTAGAAATGCTGCATCAGTTTAGAAGGTGACATTTGATCAACTTCTTCCTCAGTTTCACTAGTATGGAAGCATAATCATGCAATTTTCACCATTCCCCTGAATCTGCCTGAGAAGGAGATTTCCAGGCTTTGTGTAAGACTTTCTTGAACACCATACCAGTGCTAATTACGTACTCATCAGCACCACACGCTCATACCTAATGTGTAAAATAGTTTTCATATAAACTTTTTATGACAAAAGATGTTAGAACCTTATTTTAAATACTTCAAATTAAAGGAAAACCACTTTAAGAATTAAGCACCTGAATTCTGAAAGAAAAACGACTTGCCAAAGACCACACAAAAGTTACCAATGGCTGAATAGACATCTTTTAGATTCAGAATTATTCTATACTGTTTATGCACAAGATATTTAAAAGCACACATGTGTGAGCACACACACACACACACACACACATACACATACAACGTTTCTGAGTGAACCTAGCCAGTGTAGTAGTAACTCTTGGTGTATAATAGGAAGGCTAACTATAACATATACTTGCTTGCCAGGCCTCACAAGGAATGTGTGTATAAATATATGGAGACATGTAATCAAATAGAATTTTATTCACTGAAGCAAACTTATCAAGCTTTAATTAATGTTAAAATGATTTATCAGTTTAAGAGTCTTCCAGATTTCTAGCACTAAGTGAATCTATTGTTAAATTATTACTGCATTATTTTTGTTCCCGGGAAATATTTCATGTGTTCTACATTACTTACAGAGTCTATATAATTAGCCTGAAATGAAGAGGTGTATATCTCAGTGAAACATATTGTGGAACAAGATTTAGAAGATTTCACAGTATAGAAAACATGATAATGGATATTATTTAAGGATTTAGATTAGGACTGTATGACAGATTTTGCATGGATAAAGGTAGTTTTAGGGTTTGCTCAGTTTCTGAAGATATATATATATATATATATATATATATATATATATATATATATATATATATATATATTCTCTTAACCATCAATGTGAAGTTGGATTACTGTAGTAATTTAGATGTCTGCACTATTTTAAAAAGGTTTTCTATGAGTTCAACACAGCAAACTGCATGGTAATACACTGAAACGATCACACAATTTTAGTATACAGCATGTACAGCCATACCAACCCAGTTATTTATAATAGTATTTTTAAGAAGGAACTCTGAAGATTGCGGATATACTTTCTGCTATTATTAGTAGATTCTACATTGTTTGCTGTTTTTCTCTTTCTTTGCTTTCTTTACAAATAACCCATGATTTTTTCATGTTTTCAGCTATATGGATTTTGCAACTCATGTCTAACACTGAAAAATTATATTTTTGTTTAAAACAATATAATTTATGATATAATTCATGATAGACTGGCATCAGGTCAAATGAGCCTGAAAATGTGAGCTAAGCAAGGAAATATTATTTTCTTAACACGCCACAAAGGAATCAAAAAGAAGTCAAAATGAATACTATGTAATATTATTAATCATGTCATTGAAAATTAATAAATATGATTTTTTCTCAGATCCTAGGTTCATCAGTGCTCATCTCATCCCAGAGAGTGACAACCCTGAAGATGACAAAGTATATTTTTTCTTCCGAGAAAATGCAATAGATGGAGAACATTCTGGAAAAGCCACTCATGCTAGGATAGGTCAGATATGCAAGGTGAGGTAAAGGAAAAAAGGCATTTACAATTTCATTTCTTTTCCACTGACATAACAAAGTTTAATAACAGATATGCAGATGTTAAAAATGATTGAAAATTATATAATAATTAATTGGTTTTGAAAAAGTCTAAGGTTAAGCTTCTGTAATAAATGGATTAATAGCTTATATGAAATCAATTAGAATGTCTATGACACGTTGAAAAATGAAGAATGAGGAACTTCTTGATTACAAGAAAAGATCACTCTTAATAAAAACTAAAAAAAATGAATATTGCCTAAAGTTAAGAAATAGAAAATAAAGACACTGATATTACTGTACACACTTGCTCTATGGAAAGGCTTTTATAATCTTTCAGAATGACTTTGGAGGACACAGAAGTCTTGTGAATAAATGGACAACATTCCTGAAAGCACGCCTGATTTGCTCTGTGCCAGGTCCCAATGGCATTGACACGCATTTTGATGAATTGCGTAAGTAGCTGATGTTTGATGCATAAGATATATATGCTCAGTGTTTATCAGAAAAACTAATAGGTTTTGTTTTCAAACAGAGGATGTATTCCTAATGAACTCTAAAGATCCTAAAAATCCAATTGTCTATGGAGTGTTCACAACATCAAGGTAAATGGATTTTTATTATTGTCTTAGGTAAATTGCACAGTCTGTAGTCATTTTGGTTTTTGAGTGTTTGTGAATCCCTGCTGTGGACATACACTGATACTGATTTAATTGGTTCTTTGTATTTAAAAATCATCACGGGGGTTGGGCTACTAAGAGGCTTCTGGGGTAAAGCTGCTTACTAACAAGGCTGACAACCAGAGTTGGATGCCCAGAACCTATATGGTAGAAGAAGACAACTGACTCATGCAAATTGTCCTTTGAATTCTGCATGCACAGCAACAAACTATCTGGAGTTTTTAGAAGAAATATACACATATCAGCATGGCTATTAGTTAGTACTTACAATGAGAGATAGCAAAGTATTTGAAATAACAATAATATTGATTCCATTCAGAAGTATTATAGGTGACTATGACTATTTAAAATAATATGGAATCTACTCAGTACTGGAGGTAATTATGGCCATTTAAAGAGAAACATTAATTGTAGAATTTAAATCTGGTTGATTTATAGATATTATAATGATGCCAATTATGACAGCATTACTTAATAAACTTAAGATTAGAAAAGAAGAAACCTATATTGCTAAATCTGTTTGCATGTCCTATGGATTAATGAGCTCTTGTGTTAAAACTAGACAAGTGCTTTAAAGATTATGGGAAGTGAGTGACAAGTGCCAATCTGTTTCTCTGTTTCCCCACTTCCTAGAGCAACAAACATTTCTCAGGATTTCAGTATATGTGAGAACCACTTAATTTCCCTACTCTGTAAATCATATATACAAATTTTCTCTACAAAACATAAATGATAGAAGTTCATATTGTTAATCCCAACCAGAGTTTCTGACCCTGAGAATGAGCTGAATCTAAGAATCTGAATCTCTAACCAGTTCATAGTTAATTCTCATGCTAGTGTTAGGGACCAACATGTTCATTACTACAGTGCAATAATTTATTCACTCTTTTCAATGAGATAGGTTATTAATGACAAACGTCTCTAAATCATATGCATCGCACCTCAGAGCTACCAAATTCATCAATAGATGACTAAATATGTAACAATAAAAAGGGTATTTT
This sequence comes from Apodemus sylvaticus, assembly GCF_947179515.1. NCBI lineage: Eukaryota > Metazoa > Chordata > Mammalia > Rodentia > Muridae > Apodemus > Apodemus sylvaticus. The sequence continues at coordinate 15,463,300 of NC_067473.1, read as the reverse complement.
GCAACTCACTTGTGCTGAAAGGGAGTATATCAATGTGTGTTGGGTTATAATTGACTCTATCATGAAAATAATAGATTTTATGCATATTTATTGTGGTTAGTACTTGACCAAGCACTCATAATAAGTGCTTGACAGAGCACAATAAACATCAGCTTCAGTCATGCACCATTGCCTAATGAACAGTTTTTATAATTTAGTAAGTCACGGCTCTTGTGTGGTATGATTTATGCATGATTTCAATAAGAATGAAGTGGATCCTCATAGCCAACCAGTGGACTAAGCACAGTGTCCCCAGTGGAGGAGTTAGAGAAAGGACCCAAGGAGCTGAAGTGGTTTGCAGCCCCATAGGAGGAACAATATGTAACACCCAGTAACCCCAGAGCTCCCAGGAACTAAACCACCAACTAAAACATGGAGGGGCCATTGGCTCTAGCAACATCTGTAGGAGAGGATCGCCTTGTGGGACATCAGTGAGAGGAGAGTCCCGTAGTCCTGTGAAGGCTCGATGCCCCAGTGCATGGGGATGCCAGGACAGAGAAGAGGGAGTGAGTGGGTTGGTGAGCAGGGGAAGGGGGCATGGGATAGTGGGGTTTTGGATGGGAAACAAGGAAAGGGATAACATTTAAAATCTAAATAAAGAAAATATCTAATAAAAATTGAAAAAAATATGAATGCATGCATTTGTTATATTTTTATATATCAAATGCATTATATAAGATGTGGTTTTGCAAACAAAATAAAAGGAAAATAGTTTCATCGTAATAACAAACAAAGTTTGTTATTTCAAAGGTATTTCAATTTCCTGTTTTTGATTTAGGGAATGATAGGAATAACTGCTGTCATTCTCCACTTTGATCATGGTGTAACATCTATGATCTTAGATCTATGCTCAGTGTTGTATAGAGATAATGTTTAATTCCTTGCTGATTTCAGATACCCAGCTCTGTTACTTAAGCTTGTATTGGTTTGAGAGTTTAAGATATTGTAATATAACTTACAACGTGTCATCATACATTCCACTAGAGCATCAGTTTTAGCTTTTAAAATGACTTCTTAAATAGTCTTGATACTATCATAATTTCCTTTCTTCAGTAATGAGTCTCAAGGGTTAAACAGTTTTTAGTTATATTTCTTTATGACATCAAAGCTAAATATTCATTCTGAGATGCTTATCCATATATGCCTTCCCTATTCTACTTTAATAGTTTATATTTGATACAAATGTATTTATATGCATATATAAATAGTGAATACCAAATATTATTTCATGCACTTTAGACAAATTGTTATTTATTTTTTTAGCCATTGATGTAATACATCTATGATAACAAATTTATCCCAAACAATATTTGTGATTGTAAAAAAAAGTATGTTTGATTTGATCATTAAGATCATAATAACTAAGTGGAAGCCACCATATTGCCACTGACTATATGTAAAAACCACTTTCTACTACTCTCTTCTAGCAACATCTTTAAGGGATCTGCTGTGTGTATGTACAGCATGAGCGATGTAAGAAGGGTGTTCCTTGGCCCATATGCTCACAGAGATGGTCCCAACTATCAGTGGGTGCCTTACCAAGGAAGAGTCCCTTATCCACGGCCAGGAACTGTAAGTAGCCTTGATAATTAACATATGGAATGAATATCTTTTAGACAAAACAAATAATTGTAGCTATAAACATTAACACAATATAAAACAAATTGTCCATGACTTTAATAGAACCTAGGCTAGGATTCTATGAAGTTCCCTGTAATTCTACATGTAAAGCCATGTTTATTACACATGTTAGTATTTAAATTTTTTGAGATTCGATGTTTGTATTTGTTTTAGTAAAACCTGAATAAACAGGCTTTGCACTTTCTTTCTGAACAGAAGACTGAGGAAGTGGTATTCATAGAACACTGAATGGAATAGGAGGTATTTGGGCTGTTGCTCTCTGATGGTCAGAATGCTGCATATTCTGATTATATAATAGGCTCAGAGAAACAGTGTTAAGACTGATATCATCATTCCATGGGTTTGGAACGAATCCATAACATTATCATCCCAATGAATTTGTGTGAAAAGTAATGAAGAAACTCAGGCACCACAATAATATTAAAAAAAAAAAAAACAACATAAAACGAAACACATTGATATGATAGAAATACAGGGCAGTCATCCAAAGAACCAAGTCAGAATTAACATTTTTTCTGGGGGTTGAGAGAAGAGAAAAGGTCTATTTCAAATGACTAATTACAATCTATCATTAAGGAAAGTCAAGGCAGGGGCTTGAAGCAGAAAGCATGGGAGAAAACTTCTCAATGACTAGCCCACTAGCTTTCAGCTAAAATAGTTAACTTATCCTACCCAGAAGCTCCTGACTATAAGAGCAGCACCCACAGTGAGCTGACACCCCGCCCCCATCTTGCCATCAGTTAACAATCATGAAAATTCCTCAGAGACATATCCATCCACCAATCTGATCCAGCCAAACCAAACTGGCAAGCTCTCAGATAACTCCAAGCTAAGTCTAGTTCAAGGAGGGAACTAAATTGGGAAATCTTCTGTTGTGTCTTTTGGACGTGTAATGGCTTCCCCAACCCGATGCATTATTGAACTCTGCCATTCAGTGTATCCTTTTGGCCATCACAACCCTCAATTATTCAAACACTGAATTCTTTTACTTGTTTTTTGCAGATGTGATTAAAACTTAAACATAACGCGTTATCCCAGTACTCAGGAGTTCCGTCCCCAGGCACCATAGGTCTTGACACATGTGTACCCCCTTCTCTATTGTTCTCAGTAAATTGCTAAGGCTTGTTCTTGCCTCATTCTTAGAAATAACTACTTACAATAGGATTTGCCACAGTTCATCGGCCTCAGGGTTTTAGGGAACAGATCACCGCTATCCCTGTGTGTCATTTTTTTTTGGCCCAGGTCACTGTTTTCTTTTTGCCAATCCTAACTAGAAGTAACATTTCTAATCAAATAGTTTTACACAGTGAAAAAGGCTTACATTTGAAACATAGCTATTGCTTTAATTTCACTTCAGCGTTTTAACTGAAAAATTCAAGTAAAGTATGTTTTCATTACTTTATTGGATATAGTATATTTAGTACTCTCATTTTCTCTGCATTTCTAACATGATTTATGAGAAAATGAAATATCTCACGTTTCATAAAATTGCTCCTTGCTAATAATGCTCTAAGAAAATCTTCAATAGGATTTGAGAATAGTAAATGACTACATGGAATATTTTTGGTTACGAGAAACAAATGAAATTTATAAAAATACAACGTATTTATTCCAGCTCATAGCAACAAATTGTCCTCTTTTTCTTTTCTTTTTTTCACTCTTTTTCTTAGTAGACAATATTATATTCCTGTGGCTGACAGAATTCCATGTCTTAAATTCTCTGCCAAAAATACCTTTTAATATGGATATAAATTATGTATGTGAAATCAATAAAAGCAATCAAAATATGGAAATTGCTATATTCTGGATTTTTATATGAGATATGTCATACTAGAGTAGATGCATGCACCAAACATGCATGTGCACATGCATTCACACAGTATAGACATGAACAGCCAATTCTTTTTCCCTTTTCAGTGGTTAAACTTTGGTATGTACTTGTTCCAGTATTTAGTACCATGACCTAGTACTAACGTATTGTTCACTATAAGTTGTTATGAGAAACTGCATCAGCAGCACTGTGCTCCATTGCTTAATGTAGGGGTAGTAGAAGAAAATGTGATGAATTTATTAAAAGTGACAGCTCAGATTCTCATTTCAACAAGACTTCTGACAGGTAGTCACATATGCAATATTTAAATAATATGCTGTTGTTAAAATGTAAAGAAAATCCTATAAACAAAATATATTTCATATTTTAAATACAGATATTAGATGAAGTTAAATCAAATTAAAAGAAAACTGAAATAATCTGTTACTATAGTTATTATTCACATATTCTAAATTTGTGCCTGATGTCCTTTCCTGATATAAAGGAGAACACATCTATTGTTTTATATAATGTATTCCTCATTTTCTGTTTATGGATATTTTGTCTGCATATGTCTGTATACCACATATGTACAATAAGTGAAATGACCAGAGAGGGTATTAGATACCCTACAACTGTAGTGAACCATCTTGTGGATACTGGAAGTCATAGCCCAGTCCGCTTTAAGAAGCCACATCATCCCTCTAACCCCATAAATAATCTTAAAGGACTTTAAATTTTGTATTATTTCTTATAAGATTTTATGTGGATATTTAATATTCCTATAGCAGTATTTAAATAAATTTCTAATTTATATGAAAACTGGACCTATATTAGTTTATCACATCTAATCCATGTATGGATCAAGCATATGCTTACATATAATAATATTCTCACTTGAAAACATTATTTAATTACTCATGAATTATTAATGAATTTCTCAAGTAACTGTCAAGAGGTTGATTTGATATTCTAATCTTGCAAGATAAGGATCATCTCATGATAACATTGTATCTCTAAAGCACTTATATTAAATGTTAAGCATTACTGAACTATAGGACAAGATATATACAACTGGATATACTGTGCTCTACAAAACTGTTCTACACAAACAATTATAGTGAGAGGATAATAAATTTTGGTTTTCTCAAATCTATTTACTGATTTATAAGAAGAATATTTCTATTCAGATTTGGTATATTGTTAGTTCACAGCCATGAATTCTCTCCTGCTTCTTGTACCAGTATGTATTTATCTTGGCCATGCTGACTCCATTTTAATTGGTGAGTTGCTGTGCCATACACTGATAAACCTCTGGATTATTTTATTTTGTTAAAGTCACTAATAATATGTTTTCAGGCTTATGTTTTGAGTCAGACAATAAAAATAATTTATATTGCTTTTTAGTTGGGATTAATATTTGGGTGTTATTCTAAACTAAAAACAGTTATATATAACTCAAGAAACATATAGTTTCTCTAAACATCCTAGTTGCATTTAATTATAGCATATTAGCCTTATTTATAATTACCAGAAGCTGGAAAGAACCCAGATGTCCTTCAAAGGAGGAATGGATACAGAAAATGTGGTATATTTACATAATGGAATACTACTCAGCAATTAGAAACAATGAATTCACAAAATTTTTAGGCAAATGGTTTGATCTGGAAAATATCATCCTAAGTGAGGTAGCCCAGTTACAAAAGAATACATATGGAATGCAATCTCTGATAAGTGGATATTAATTATCCCAGAAGCTCTGAATACCCAAGGCATAAATCGCATAACAAATGACTCCCATGAAGAAGTATGAAGAGGGTCCTGATCCTGGAAAGGATTGATCTAGCATTGGAGGGGAATATAAGGACAGAGAAAAAGGAGGGAGGTGATTGGAGAAGGGATGGAGAAAAGAAGGTTTATGGGACATATGGGGAGGGGGGAATTTGGGAAAGGAGAAATCATTTGGAATGTAAACAAAGAATATAGAAAAAAGAAATGAAACAGAGGCTGATGCAACTAACAGAGGCATCAGACTTCTGATCATTGAAAACTCAGATATATTTCAAGATTTTGTGAGAAATGATGATGTGACTATACAACAATTAACATTGAGAATTAACACTTACTTAGAAATATATGATTATTTCATCTACTAATTTAAGTATATAAATGCTGGTGATAACTAATTATTCAGTTTCCAATATAAGTAATAGGAAATAATTACATTTATACTTAGACCATTGAAGTGTTATTTTTTCATCTATAAGCATATTTATTAGATTTTATTTAAAAGATATTCTCCTCTTTCTAATAGTGTCCCAGTAAAACATTTGGTGGATTTGACTCCACAAAGGACCTTCCTGATGATGTCATAACTTTTGCAAGAAGTCATCCAGCCATGTACAACCCAGTGTTTCCTATTAATAATCGCCCAATAATGATCAAGACAGACGTAAATTATCAGTTCACACAAATTGTTGTAGACCGAGTGGATGCAGAAGATGGCCAGTATGATGTTATGTTCATTGGAACAGGTACACTTTTGTATTTCAACTGTATAATTTCTTTCAGAATACTGTGTTTAGCCAATGAAGAATACTGAGAACCAAGGCCAAGTTCTTTATTCATTGTCAAGGTATAAGAATAGTCTTATACCTTGAAATAGGGTATCACTTTGAAGGTACATTTGATTAAAATAAATTTTAGTTTTAGCATAATTGTCATCAGAAAGGATTCATCTAGCAGCTGGTAGGAGTGAATGCAACCACAGTGAGACATTAGGTGTAGCTTGGGGAACCCTGCAGAAGAACGGAAGGAAAGATTCTAGAAACCAAGGGGTCAAGGACACAACACAAGAACAAGGACCACAAAATCAAAAAGCAGGTTTCATTAGGGCTTGAGACTGAAGGGACAACCAGGGATGCTGTATGGGACTGAGCTGGTTCTCTGCTGCATATATGATATGTTCTTGTGGAACTCCTAGCAGTGGGAGTGGGTGTTATCTGCTTTGGGACTTTTTTTTTTCCTACTGGCTTGTCTCATCTAGCATTGATACACGGGTATGTGCTTATTCTTATTATAACTTATTATTCCACATTCCATTGATATCCCTGGGAGGCCTGCTCTTTTCCAAAGGGAAACAGAGGAGGAGGAGTGGATCTGGGGGAGAGGGAAGATAGGATAAGGACTGGGAAGAGTAGATTAGAGTACAATGTATAAGAGAAGAATAAAATTAAAAAAAGAAGACATGAGACAAATATAAAACTATAGTAATTCTTCAAAAATACTCCTCTACAATTTTTAAAATGGCACATCTATGAATAAAAGGATAGTTCCAGATTAAAGATTACCAAAGGATATCAGGTAAATTTAAAACCTAACAATCAATTATCATAACTAAATCATAATTCTTCTGGTTAGGGACCCCCACACACAAAATTTTGTTCAAATCATGACTGAAATTCCCAGGATGTTTAATAAATGCCCAAGAACATTTTACTACAAACTTACCTGAATCTTAACATTAGCACCAATGAAAATCTTTAATCAAAAATGGATTACACAAATACTTTGTTTATTCTATCTGCCATATATGGCATATATTTATATGCCAGATAAAATATGAAAAACTCTTTATCAAAAGTTTATTCAACGTTCATCAGATACCTTCCTTTAGAAATAAACAAATGTCTGCAGGTATATTTTCAGAATAAACCTTATTATTACTGTGACATGTGATTTTGTTTCCCGAAACTCACTAAATGCTGGAGCTGTTTATGAAAGTACCAGTTACAAATCTGAAACTTGCTATTTAGAGTCAGATTTCAAAGTAACAAATCCCTAATCTTCGTTAACTGACATAAATCAACACGAAACAGAGTGCTCCACTGAAACATTAGATGATAACAAAACATTAGATGATAACACTTATTTTCCCTTGGCAAAAAAACAGAAAGAAAATTATATTGACTACAACACAATAGCAGGCAGTAAAATTGCTTTAAAAATCAAAGTTTTATAACTTAATTGCAAAATTAAGCTTCACAATATCTGTCTTAATGGTGTCAGGTTCTTAGCAGTACATTAAAGTCTACTTTTACAGATAAGAAAATTTTTCTATGAAATTAAAGAATCTTTTTTTTAAATGAGAGAATCATTAATGAGATTCCATAAAAGCAGTGACTGTGAGTAACATCTAAAGGTAAAAATATAATAAAAAAATAAGATAGTATTTCTTTTTAGTAAATAGTAGCTTATATTTTAATGTCAATTTTTAACTAAATCTCTGAAGAGTAATAGGATTTGTTCAATAATGTCACAAGAGCCTTGTTCTCCATCTCTAGCTTAAACTGGTTCAGAAGTCCTTATTCACTCTCAAAGCCACAAGGTTATTTCCGGGTATTTGGACAAAGAAAACCAATCATGAGCATTTAATTCTTTTAGGACACAAGCTGCCTTTAGAGACTCCATTTTCATGAGGATGTTGAATGTTGTATGATGTAGAAAATTTTATGTCAGTAAAGACCAGGGTCATCTGTCAGCAAGTAAATTGATGACAGTAATTTTATCTTTTAACTAAGTTTCACTTCATAGCACATTGATCCTTGTTGAGTAATCTGATTCAATTTGTGTGAAATTGTTTGAAATACTATTCGGTAAAACTTGATCTGGAACACAGATAAGTTGTGTTTGGGTCCAGCAGACCCTGTGGGGGGACTAAGTAGATTAACCTAATTTCCCTTTAATCTTTGGTGTTATGAGTTGACTAAGACCCTGTAAACAATGAAGGATCCTCTTAAAAGTGGACTATTTTAAACTCTAAAAGGGATAACCTTGATCACACAGAGTACCTTGTGACAGTCCACTAAGGAGAATTGCCAATAAAAAGAATATAATAGTTTATATTTCTGGCATAGCAGTAAGAATTTCTTTGGGAAAAAAAATTTGCTAAAATGAAACAACTGAAGCTGCAAAGAATTCATCAAGTTTACAAAAAGATAAAATTGTTTTGATTCAACATCTTATCCAAAGAAGACCCTATGTGCCTTCTTCCAAAGAGTGTACTCATACCTGTAGCACCGTAAAATGAACATTACATAAATGAAACTTTAAATAAAAGCGACAGGCATTTTTTTCTATTGACAGTGGAATTCAGATAGTAACTTAAATTCCTAAAATATTTATTCCATGCTTTTTAATAATTTGCATTTCTTAATTTAAATTTTCTTAAGATTCTAAAATTGATTGTTCAGTGTATGTATTGTAGACAAACTGTTATGGTAAGTAGTCTCAAATGTTTGTTTTGAGAAATGATGTTGTCATTCATCACCTCAGTATTACTGAGCCTACCTTAAGGGCCTGCAAGTGCTACCGCTTTTCTTTCAGAGAGGGGTGTGCTGACGGACACTGAGGTTTTTGTTTTATGTAGAGATGGACAATGTCCCTTATGCTTCATGTCTACAGAGTTCTCTGTGGACATATTCTGGTTTCAAAATAAAATTGGTAAAGTCTGTCATGTCAAATTGGTAATTTTTTTAGTTTTTTTTCTCTTAATAACTTGTAAAGGAAATTTTAAAAAAAGTTATCTAATGGCCAGTTTTTGTTGTTCTTATTGTATTTTTGGAAATTTGTACATTTCAGGTTAAAATCTTTTTAAAGTTTGGTATAGTTTTAAAAATTGATTTTTTATGTTGCTCAGGCTGTCTTTATAGATTACAAACTAATGGGATAAAATGGATTTTTTATGTAGAAGTTTATACATGTACCCATGTAGAAAGGAAATATAAAAAGTGAGGTTGGTAAATGATTCTTTTGCTGGGACTGGGGAGATAGCCCACTGTGTAAAAATGCTCACTGTGCTTGCATTGAGCATGTGTGTTCAGACTTCTGGAAGACACAGGAAGGTATGAGATAGTCTTGGCCTTTCTCTGGGGAGATAAAAGGTGGAGACCCAGAAGCTTGAAGACCAGCTAATCTGGAATAGGAAGCAAAGCATCACAAACAATGAAAGAGACTCGGCACTAGCCTCCACATATAACCAGACACACCAAGCCTAATAGAGAAGAAAGTGGGGAAGAGCCTTGAGCACATGGGCATAGGGGAAATTTTCCTGAACAGAATACCAATAGCTTATGCTCTAAGATCAAAAACTGACAAGTAAGACCTCATAAAATTTCAAAGCTTCTGTAAGGCAAAGGACACTGTCAATAGGACAAAACAGCTGGGGAAAAGATCTTTACCATTCCTACATCCCATAGAGGGCTAATATCCAATATACACATAGAACTCAAGAAGTTAGACTCCAGAGAACCAAATAACTTTATTTAAAAATAGGATACAGAGCTAAACAAAGAATTTTCACCTGAGGAATATTGAATGGTGGAGAAGCACCTAGAGAAATGTTCAACATCCTTAATCATCAGGGAAATGCAAATCAAAACAGCTTTGAGATTTCACCTCACACCAGTTAGAATGGCTAAAATAAAAACTCAGGTGATAGCAGGTTCTGGTGAGGATGTGGTGAAAGAGGAACACTCTTCCACTACTAGTGGGATTGCAACCTGTACAGCCACTCTGGAAATCAGCGGTTCCTCAGAAAATTGGACATAGCACTACTTGAGGACACACCTATACCAGCTCTAGCAACATGGAATGCATGGACTTCTAGACATTTTTCTTGGAGCTTTATATGAGTACTATAGCAAGCACATACCCTCCCCATTCCACAAGTTTAAATGTTAAACAATAACAACAATAACAACAACAAATTCTTTTGGCCAAATCCTTACTGCTACATTAGGAATGTACTCTGTTGTTCCGATATACTTAAGTTATAACCTTCTTCTCTGCTTTCTTTGAAAGATGTTGGAACTGTTCTTAAAGTGGTTTCTGTCCCCAAGGAGACTTGGCATGACCTAGAAGAAGTCCTTCTGGAAGAAATGACTGTCTTCCGGGTGAGTACTGACTAATTCCAGTCATCTCTCAAGACAACTTCATACTGAAGCCACAGTAGACGGTACTCTTGTAGACTTTTCCAATTATTTTTGTCAAGTAGAAAGCCAGACACTAGTCAAAATAAACCTTTAAAGTATCATTGCAGTTAAATGTAAAGATGGGAAAATTCTTAGCTTGTATCTTGTTTTTTAAATAATAAAATAAAATTATTTACATTTTGCATTATTTATATGTTACCTTGAAGAGCAAATGCTTCCCCATTCAAAAGTTCTTCTCTCACAATTTATAGTATATCTGGCATGATATGTAAGTCCTAGGTGCACTGAGATAGATGCAGTTGGAGGCTTACTGCTGAAAAAGCACACCCTTTCTATTTCTCTCTGAATATTGGCTGGCTTGTTCAATTCATACATTCTGGCTCAAAATTCCTCTTCAAGCTGACTTATTCAATCCAGCTTCTCTAGGTTTCCAAAAGTGGCTCTGCTAGGTCTCATATTATCAATGTGTTCTTATCTTCTGGCTTCTTATTCTCTAGCTTGTCTGTCTTCACTTGTATCTATCTAGCTTGTTCTTTCTGCAATCTGTCTGTGTAAAACTATCGCAGTAAAACTGCCTCCCCTTCACGCAAATCTGGGCAGCTCTCTTAAGTAGGCATTCTTAATTATACATTCTCATGAGAATTGAGCTTATCCTATCTCTGAAACATCTGTCAAGTCTTTCTCTGACTCATCACTTTGTCTGCCCCTCAATTAGATGTCACTTTCAAACATAGCTACTTCATTTGACAAATTAAATTTACCTTCATTGTTTGGGTTTAAAGTTGTATAATAAGGGAATGTATGTATTTCAGCCAGAGTGATTAAAAGTATGCCATTCTAGGTGAATCATACAGACCTAGAAGGTCTCTGGATGCCTCAATGCTCTTTTTGGTGGAATTATACTTGTTTTTCTTTTGCTATGATTCCATAGTGTCTCCTTATGCCAGGCTGGCCTTGACATTTCTATGTAACTGAGGATGATGTTGAACTTCTAATCTTACTACCTCCACTACTTAAGTATTGGGATTATGGACATATACTAAAGTGCTTATCTGAAATACCATCAATATTTACTTTGTATTGCTTTTACTTATCAAAACTAAAAATGAACTGACTTCCTTATATATGTTTGGTGTAGACTTTTTAAATATTCAAAACAGTGAAGTCACAATTTTGACTTTAAAAATTGATTCCTTTGACCATTTTTAAGTGTTGATTATAGAGTGTAGACTGATTCTGGCCAGTCATTATGCCAAGTAAATTACCTTAAAAGGCAAGCACTTTGAAACCTTAACCTATAAATTGAAAAGTATAATTTTCCAAATGGGCTGTCATCCACTATAGAGTCCATTTAGATTAACAAACAAATTATGGGCAGTAAGAGCTAAATTTATAAACGGCTGCCTGGTATTCATTGTTATATCACTAAACCTAAAGCATAATTTCAGTCAACATTTATTTAATGAAACAGTACTGATGAAAAAGTGAAATATGATAAATATTGTAAGGACCTTCTTCACAGAATCTAGTCTTCAAGTAAGATTTCAGATTATGGGGAAGGTGATTGAGAAATAGCACAGTATAGTCCTGGTGATCTGATTCCATACTATTCTCTAACAGGAAGGGAGAAAAACTTAATTTTAAAATAATTATTAACTTAACTTTTGTAAATAATGTCATGGGGAACACTAGTAAAATATTCTTATAAACACCCAGTTATTCACAGACAACTATGAGACCCATAATTCTTTCCACATTTTATATATTCAGGCTTTTATTAATATTCATGTGTGGTGGAGAGAGATACAGAGTCAGAGAGATAAAAAGACAAGAGACAGTGAGAAACAAAAGGACAGAGCTAGAGCAACAGAGATGACCACTCTAGGCTCAGTCTCTGACCTTATTATCATAAAAAGATCTTCTGGGTTATACATCTCATTTCAAAGACTGATTTTTGTTATCACTTAATAGAGTTAAATTTTACTGCATAGAATTATTTTAGTCATGTTATAAAATTTACAAATAATTTTTTCTTATCTTTTCACTATTTTCTGTGTTTTATTAATTAAATAAATCATGCATGTTTTGGTAGTAATACTATAGTGTAGCTAAATTCCCTTTTTAATGTTTCTGAAATCTGAGGTTTATATTTCACATCTTACTGTATTCCTTGGTGTATTATTTAAAAGTTCAACCTAAAAGGAGTTTAAGTTAAAATGGATTTTAGCAAAAGCATGATGAGAGCTAACAGACTAGCAGATATAGATATTTAATATCTATAGTACTTTGTTCAGAATTGGGGATTTCCAAATAAATATATTTCAAACTTGTACCTGTGGTACCTGCTAGGACACATTTTTTTTTTGCACTAAAGGTATAATGAGAAAAAAATCTTTATCACTTTCTAACAATTATGAATATACTGTAAAGGAAGAAACTATTTAGATATCTAAATTGTGTTAGAAAATAGTTACATTTGGATATACAACTTCTTCTATAGATGCCATTTGCATTCTCCTCCTGATTTCTACCCTACATATTGCCACAATTATTTTTTTGGCACACAAGCAGACAAAACATCTTTGGGCAGAATTTACAGAAATATTTACTTTCAGCATTCTATTCTATCATCCAAAGGTCATAATATATTGTGGGCTAGCAATTGGAATATTTCACTGTCAAGCTTTGTTTAATTTTGCAGCAGGGGACAGAAAATGTAAAACCACAACACATTAAAGCAATAGCCACATACAATGAAAAGCAGGAAAGTGTTACAGTCTCTATGTTTCTATTTGACACTTGTGTCATTCCATTTAAAATAAAATACAGTTTAAAAAGATTGAACTTTACAACAGCTTGATGGGGTAAATACACAAGATAAAGATTTAAGGTCATGATCCTAGCTGATACCCTTTTATAGTGTTTAAATACAATTAAACACTATGTTAGGTTACCCACATTACCACCTTCTTGAGAATATGTTCTTATGAGTCTCTTTTAGACTGAATAACTCATAAATTCTTGGATTAAAACCAGTACATACCCCTTGCCACCTTGAGATCGGTTTTAAGAAAACACCCAAGCTAATCACAGAACATTCCAGTGGTTTTGGTTACAAGATACTCTTATTCTGGTGAAATCATGTTCCAGTCACTGTATAGAAAGTAATATGTTCTTTGGCAATAAAATTTTGCAGAGTAAAAATTTTAATAGACAATAGAGGTGAAGTAAAGTCAGCCTTTGGCATTGGACTAAGAAAGCAACAGACCTGCTAGTACCTATTTAAAATAGCATTGTAGCATGAACATGCAGCCTGAATCTAGCTGTAATTTGACAGCAATCATATGAATTTGAAAGTGTTTTACTCACTATGTGTTTGAGTGAGCAGGTTACATAATGGAGCATCAATTCTTCTTAGAATGAAGATTACAATCATGAACTCTTAAAGATTTGCTTTTTATAGTAAAATTAAGGTAACTGGTAAATGTTAGTTTTTAGGAAAGTGTTGTACATGGAAAAATCTGCTCCAGCATACTCGGCTTCCATATCATTGCATTTTTCTTAAGTTAAGAAGATATAAAAAGCCAGAAACATGGTAATTTTTCAGCTTCACTGGACAGTATGGGGTCCCTCCACTCTGTCCTTCCAATGAGCTTTCCTTTTGAGTCAATTAAGTGTCACATTCGGTCATGGCGCCATGGGGACAAAAGAGTTTATTTATAGTCCTATTGACTGCAAAGGATTTCAAACCAGTTACATCAATAACACTTGCATTTTAAGACCAATTTATGCAATATTCCATGAACAGCTGAGCAAATAAATGAAAGAGTTTAATTTTCATTCAAATGTAAAACATAATTGATGCTTTCCAAACTCCAGTCTATTAACCTCTTCTGAAGGAGCTTCCTTCCCAGTGCTAAGCAGCTAGTAAGCTAAATCGGAATCTCCTGGGATCAGCAGGTTGGAAAGCTTTGCAAGTACAAAAGATTAATAACGACTACATTGAAATATCTAGGCTATGTATAGCAAATTTGAGTCATAGAAAATCTTGAAAAGATGCTAAGTTTTTAATTTTTTTGCTTGAACACCAATTAAATTTGCAATTGAAACCAACGTCATGGAAAAATGCTTATGAAGCTGCATCTGCTTTAAACGGAACTCATATTTGTCACCAGTTATTTCTCAGAAAATGTATAACTTGCTTAAATGGATGTCATTATAATATATTGCGCATTAAAATACAGTTGCAGGCAGTACATATTCTAAACTATTATTAATTTCTTGGTATAAATAACAAATACATTTATATTAATTAAGAGATACTATAATCTTAATCTAAAATATTGACACCATAATAGGACCCTATGGAATCTGGTGTGTGTTTGAGTTTGTCTCGTGTTTTACAAATTACATATGAGGAGACCATTTCTATCTGCTTTAATGATGTCTGTTCTTGCATAATCAATGAATTGGAAATAAAAATATAATCAACTATATTTTCAAAGCACTTAGGCTTCATATTTTCATTGCATTGGTGTATTAAATATTATATGTATTGAACCTTAACTGTATAGTTTCTTTGACACAAACTCGCATGGTTAGTTATTTCTTTCATCACGTGAGGAATTCTCATGTGAAATGGTCAGTGAAGGGAAAGTAGCCATGGAAATTTCTCCTGACACACTTAATTTCAGTTACACTTAATGTATACCAACATTGTAGAAACCAAAAAAAAAATTCTTTTAAAATAAAATATCATGAAATATAAATTTTCTTTTTGTGATTTGATACTACTAAGTAGTAAATACGCCATTTCTGTGTAGACACTGTAGCATGACATAACTTTCACCCCAGTTGTCTTTGTGATTGATAATTCTTTAAGAAATCATTATTATATTTGATAATTACTATCGCTCATTTAAGCTATAAAGTAGAAAAGTATTACGGAATCTCTCAATTACTCCATTAAGACAATGCACATCCTCCATCATCTGTTTCACCTGTGCGCCAGGCAGATTGTAAGGAAGTTATTAAGAAAATCAAGTGCTCAGCTCTGACATCAGGTTTGAAGTGGAGCACTTCAGCCCCGCCTGTGCATATGGGGTTGGCAGCAGCACAGAGTGGCCCAGCTCAGTGAAATGAACGCAGAGTGGGAAGAATAGGCAAAGGAAGGCAAAGCTGTCAGACCTGTCAGAGAGGCACAAAGAAGATCATGGGGGAAGACTAAAAGGAAGCAATCAAAAAGGATTTTGCGGCATAATGGAACCAGTTGGTGAATTCTGCTTCTGAAGATGAGAGGGAAGATAGAGGAAGGGCTGGGTGGAGAGGGTGGAGCGGTGAAGAGCAGTAATGACATTCAGGGTAGAACGCTCAGTGTCCATCTAAAGGACCGAGGAAAACACGTGTTGCCTGTCTTTGTCTTATATACACATAGAAGGCACAATAGAGTATATCAAAGTTGAAGAAATTGGTAAGGAAGGGGGAAAATGTAGACAATTTACATTGTCATGACTTAGTGTGGACCTACTGAGTTGTCTCTAGGCCCATTCAGTGGGTGACAAACACAACATGTTCAACTGCAGGCAGGACCCCCAAAGATATCTGGATGCTACCAGTTGCCCCTCTTGTGTGCTTCACATATTTAGCACTTTGTTCATTACCCTCTTTCACAGAACTTATTTGCACTTATACTATTTGTTGTAGGCAGTGATATTATTTCTCTGAGAACTTGTAAGTGTGTTAACCAATTAGTCACTAACTTTACACACTTATTTACTTATCAAATACTTCTATTGTTTACTTTTTAGGAACCAACAACTATTTCAGCAATGGAGCTTTCTACTAAACAGGTACTCTCAAAATATGCTATAGTCAGCCCTGTGTTTGGTTAGTTTTGTATTTGAACTTGATATATTATCTTACTATCCAGCATGTTTTATAGATTGCCAGGCATGCAGGTAGTAAAAGACATGAAGTACAAAGAGGTATTGTTTTTATAACAAGCTAAAAGAATAAAAGTTTTATCATCTGTGCCATCTGGATGTGTTTCCATGATAAATGATAACAATGATCTTTAAAGGTAGATTTATAGTACTTCAGTATCTAATGATGCTTTACTCAATAGCTATTTTCATATTTTAACAGTGTCCATACACACATATTAAATGTAGTATTGTTAGGTCATGTTACAATAAAAGATTTAAATTTTATTTAATTTTACATAAGTAGGCAACATACACCATATAGGTTGATCAAATATTACTTTATATGTTTATAAAAGCAAGCAGCTGGTTATTGTGTTTGGAAGATCTTAACAAGTAGCTTTTACCTTCATTAGTATTGTAGCCATGAGAAAAGTGTTGACTTTGGTTAAGCATATAATCAAGCACTGCCAAGTTGTATATTCTACAATTCTTAAACATTCAGAGTTTTAGAGTAGCTCATGATTAGTCTTTTCATTTATAACAAATGAATGTTTCACCTAGACATGGAAGAAAAACCACTAATTTCTAAATACTGAACTGCAGATATGATACAGTTTGACTTCTAAAAATTATAGTTTCTACATCGCTACCTAGTCCTCAATCCATTAAATGAATGGTTATTTTGGAAATAAATTAATATACTGAACTGAGGTCTATTAGTAGCATAGTATAAAGATGAAGGTGAACTAAGCAGTCTCTTACTGCTGCAAAATCTTGTCTATAGAACTGTGAATATAAGAGTCAGCTGGCTAGAGTTATTCCTGACCTGTTTGCCTGTCTTGCCTTTGACAGTGTTCCTCCTCTTGAAAAAAACACTAAATTGTGGTGGCAACAAAATGCAGTGTGTGCCCTTTCTACACACATGTATCAAAATAGATTGATAATCTCTCAGATATTTAAACTTAGAGTCCAGATATCATTGGCCTGATGCTGCCATCTTATACCTCATTAGCATGTATTCACCTGTTCTTCACATCTAAAAATTGTCACATCTTGGCAAGGAAATCCGGGGCTTTCCAGGATGGAAGCTAGGCAGGGATAATCTTTCCTATAATGATTTTAAAGGTATTTACTTATATTTATTCTCTGCTAGACTTCAGAGCCAATCCTTACTGAATTACCTCTAAGTCTAATTTAGTAAAACATCTTGTTTGCAAATGAAATAAGATTTTTAAATATTTTAATATATTGCCTATCAATACAGCATTCAACTAAAAATAAAAAAGTTCACAATAAAAGACTCCTTGACTTACAGTTGCCATTGGTGGAGGCAAGATGGATTTCCTTCAATGGGACACTCTTTCAATCACTCTTAGGAGCATTTTTTAAAGTGATACAGTATTTCAAGAGGAACCAGCAGTGATGAAACTAACCTTCTAGATAATGAAATCACATCCAGCTCATGGTTCATGATGTCATGGGGAGGCTCGTGAAATCTCCTGTGGTGGCGTTAAATTGGGCAGAAAAAGCACATCAGGTTGCTAGATAGTCACTGGATTATGCTCAGTGATGCCTGCAAGCCCCTGTGCTTCATGTGCACAGCAAGATGATTTTTAGGTATCATTAGTAATCCTGAAGAATTATGATAAAATTAAAATGACTCTGAGTTACATTTAATTTAGGTCAATTTATTGGAGTTTAGGTTTTCATGACCGTAAGTCATTTGGATGGCAATACTTTTTCTTGTCTCATTTTCCTGCACGTATCTTTTTTCTCTTAAAGGTATGTGCCTGATGTTGTTACTTTGTTTCAGTAATTCTTTTTCTACTCAAATGTCATATAACTATAAATTTGTATTTATGAGTTTGGCATATGCTTCTTAAACATTATTAGGCAATCTAATTTGAGATCTTTTGTTAGAATGGCCAATTTGGTCAGTAACCTTTTTCAAGCAGTATCACAAAGGCCAGACTAACAGCTACATTGTCATCCAAACATTTTGGAGTGGAGGCAGGAGATTTGAAAACTTAAGACTAGCCTGGTATTACTATCTCAAATATATCCAAAGAAAATCCGATGTCATTGTTGGGTAATCATGTTCCTGTTCACTGTTGCCAACCATGTTACTGGTTATTGCTGCAACACTCTAATTAATCTCATATTTGCTTAATATTTTATATTTTATTTGTCATCTCATTGAAACTGCTGTTATTTGATTTCTAATTTTATTATTTTAAAAAGATGAAACATGTTCTCTTATTAAGGAATCAACAGAATTTCCTAAACTGTTCTGTTTATAGCCTCAACTATAAGTATTTTGCTTAGCTATAAAATATTCCCCTAATAATTTCTTAGTTTTCAATAAATACTTCAGCCTACATTCAACTTTATACAGACATAAACATATGCACATAATATAATATTATATATGTTAATTATATATTATTATATATTCTATAAATGAACATCTTTGAAAATGCAATGTTGACTATGTGCATTTCTATTAGACAATTTATAATGTCAGAGAACATCATATTGTTCACATTAAAGCTGTTCTAATACTCAATTTTCATCTAAATGCTATAAAATTAAAAAATATTTTTGAAGCCTTTTTCTGTTGGCTATTATTATATGTCTCAATATTTATATAACTCAAAATTTTAGTGCAGTCAGGTATGTGAAGGTCAGAAGTCAGATCTTATGCCCATCCTGAATCCCCTGGAATCTGTATCAGAATATCAGGCTTAGCAGAAGATACCTTTATGTGATTAACCATGTTCTGGCATAGTATTTATGTAACTTTTACTTAAGACTTGTTATATCATTAATCAATCCTCTAGTGAAAGAACAGCATGTCTTGTTCTTCCCTGTTGAAATCAGATGCTTAAAGTTTGTTTCTAATTCACTTAAACCTCTGTTATCTGCTAGACCTTGAAAGAAATGATTGAAGACAATTTTGGTCCATATACATAATTTATTGTTAAAGATCCTAAATAAGTTAGGTTTGAAAGCGGGAGTCAGAAGAGTGTTTAATTAACTCATCCACAGCAACAACTGTACATTGGCTCAGCCGCTGGAGTGGCACAGCTTCCTCTACATCGCTGTGACATTTATGGAAAAGCCTGCGCAGAATGCTGCCTTGCTCGGGACCCTTACTGTGCCTGGGATGGGTCATCATGTTCGCGCTATTTTCCTACTGCAAAGAGGTAAGGGGAACAGTAAAGGAGAAATATGTTTCTTGGAAGCCTCATTGATTCGTTTTATAGCACAGCCCTTTATAAATAAGCATACCACCTTTCTGTGCAAATAAGATTTGAGGTGGAATCTGTGGTCCATTGAGGTCTTGATTAGCTAATATTCTTAAATATATCTCCTTATTTAGCTCAAGAAATTTTTAATTGCCCCTGTTATTATTATATCATCTTGGGGTTACAGGACTTTCACTTGAAACATAAAACTACATAATAAAATCTGATATTTGAAAGTGTGTGTGTGGGTATGTGTGTGTGTGAATGTGTGTGTGTTTGCATTTGTATGCACTACTCATGCAATCTAATTGTATAGTTTTTATTTATAATTATTTTAGAGGTAACTTTTAAATAAAAATTAAGTTATAGTTGGAAAGTTATTAACAGGTTCAGGGGAGATGTATTGATGTGTAAAGTGCTTATTGTACAATAAGTCCCTGAGCTCAGCTTTCCAGAACCCTCGGGGAAGCCTGGTGTGGAGTCATTAAGGATAAGGGATACAGAGACAGAGAGATCTTGAGAGCTCACGAAATAGCCTCTCTAGTAAAATTGGTGAGCTCCAGTTTTAGGCAAAGCAGTAGGCTCCAGATTCAGTGAGATAGCCCCTTTCAAAATGATGATGATGACAATGATGATGACGATGATGATAAAGTAGAGGGTAATATAGAAAGACACCCATTTTCAACCTCTGGCCTACAGAAAGTATATACGCATACATGCACCCATATTCATCATATATATATATATATATATATATATATATATATATGTATGTATAAATGTATATGTATACATATATATATGTATATATATTTGACACACACACACACACATATATATATATATAAAATGTAGATTTGCATGAACAAAAACATATTGAGAACAACATATATAGATTAGTCTTAACTGCTGTTTCCTATGCAAACTCAAAGGGAAGGGATCGAGTGGGAGTTTGGGGAGAAGAAATATGATAAAATATATCTTATATAAAATGTTTGAATAAAAATAATAAAACAGAATGGAAATTTCAATTTTCATAGTACATAGAACTAATAGACATATCCCAAAGTTGCAGAAAATTATTTTACTAGTGCTTAATAAAATAAAAAGTTTATAATCCTATTCAGCATCACTATCATCATATTCTCTCCTGTTTGCTGATGGCTGCCATTCTTTATTGATATATGCGGTTTGAAGAAGAGGTGGTGAAGGATGAAAGGAATATAGAGAATCTTGTTAAAGTTCCATCAAGCTTACCACCATGTGCACTGAATTTTTCAAACATTGATTAGGTCGCCACTATCCCTAACCCACTGCACTTCTGGAGCAATATGACTTTGTTTTAGCACAGCCAGTCTTTCTAAAGCAGCACTACCATATCTGTCAGCCTTTTCTAGTAGTAAAGCATGTACTGTAGCATTTGTAATATTGCAAATATTATAGGAAATCATCTACTAACTGATACTAGCATCTACTTAATTATTTGCATTGATGTTTTAGATACAATTGTTTGAATATTAAATCATCTAAACTTGGGGCTGGAGAAACGGTTCTGTGGATAAGCACACTCACTGATCTTTTAGAGCACCCAGTTCAGTTCCCAGATTCTCACAGATGGCTCACAGCCATGTATAACTCCAGCATCAGAGCATCTAACTCCGTCGTCTGGTCTCAAGGTGTATGCAGAAATGCACAGAGATATCATATTCACAAACATATCTATAGAAAAAAAGAAAGAAAGAAAGAAAGAAAGAAGGAAAGAAAGAAAGAAAGAAGGAGAGAAGGAAGGAAAGAAGGAAGGAAAGAAGGAAAGAATCTTTTGAAATAATCATCTAAAGCTTAACTTATATTAGCATGTAATTTGAACACAGAATTGCAGTAATACTAAATGTAAAACTCCTACTATAGACTATACACATAAAACAGTTTTCTTACTCTTTCAAAATTCCATATTTAGCTGTTATACTTAGTAATTTCATAATTTGTTCGGATTTTACATTAGAAAAAAAA
The DNA here is from genome assembly GCF_947179515.1 of Apodemus sylvaticus. Lineage (NCBI taxonomy): Eukaryota > Metazoa > Chordata > Mammalia > Rodentia > Muridae > Apodemus > Apodemus sylvaticus. The sequence continues at coordinate 15,441,636 of NC_067473.1, read as the reverse complement.
CTTAATTTGAAGATAATATATTAAAGAAACTATGACTAGTTTAATACATTGAAATATTCTATCAATGCAGTGATAGTTCTAAATTATTTAAGCTTAAATTTTTATCCTTCTTAAAAGTGTTTGGCTTTAGTTACTCAAACATACACATGGAAATTTTATCTGAACTGAAAAAAAAGAATCTTCCATTTGTAAGAAATAATAATGAAGAACATTGCATGATTTCGTGATGAGAGGTTAGAATTTTAATCAAAGGAGAAAAGAGATGAACATGACTCTAATTTGAACTGGTATTTATATATTTAAAGTGGTTCTCACACACCCATAAATTAAGACCCAAAGAATTTCCATAAATTCTCTTGTTTTCCCTGTGAAATGTGGATTTTACTTAACCTAATTTCATATGTCTCAGACTTGCTATGTCTTTGGCGAGGATGCATGGAGGCCTTGTAATTTATATGTTCTTGTGGTGGCATTTTTTTTTTTGAAGTTTAAGTGACTGAGAAAGTCTTTCCCCAATGCTTTGGGGTTCATGTTTCACAGTTCTCTTGTTGGCTCAATTTTCAAATGTACACATCTGCTTGATAGTCTCACTACTTCTACAAATAGAAATCTATAAATACTTTAGACTTCTAAATTTATGAATTCAGTAATGAATTCCATATTCATACTTCTCAATGGCCATTAAACAATGGTAACTAATTTTGTAGCAAGATAATACCTTTAGGATTTATTAAAAAGATAAAATAAAAAAGAAATCAGTCAAGATGCCCATATTTTTGTGGTCCATAGCTATTCTCCATATCTCTGATCTCCCAGCGTACACATCTATTTTGCACCTAATAGCAGGGCCCATCTCCTCCTCCAAGTGTGTCTAACTACATGGGACCCCCACATACAGTTTGAAGAGCAGGGAAAGGATGCTAACTGTGGTTTCATGCATATATTCTGCTTTTTTGTAAAAGAGAAGGTCATCTTGGTTTTCCTACTCTCCTAGCCAAAGGAGACTTCACTCTTAAGTTCAAAATTTGTAGTTGTTTTCCTCCTTTTCTCCAAGGTTTAAATAAACTGATATGCAACCATTACCATATAATAGGGCTGTCATGGCTGTGTACACCTTGAAACCCCAGCAAGCTGGCCTTAACTGTAGAATAAGATTGAATCTAAAACAAGGAAAGAAGGAACCAAAAACTGGAGGCATAGCTCAGTGGTATAGCATTTACTTGTAGGTAATTCACTCTGAAGTTCATTCGCTTTGAGGTACATTCACTAGCACCACAACATGTCAAGAAAATCCAATAAATATGCTTTTCTATAAAATAGTGATATAATAAATTAAAAAACAACAAGAAAAGAGAGAATTCTTAGATTAATACATCAAAGTTAGACAATAGTATATTTTAAAATGATTACACTTAGGTACCCCTGTATGTAATCTCAGTGTGTTGGCATTAGACTCATACATCCTTGGTAGAATTGTGGGAGGAATGAGGAAATGTATATACAACGAGGAAAGTCATCACTCATGTAAATTCTTTTTTTTATTTTCTATATTCTTTGTTTTTCAAGCTGACAACCACATTGATGATAATCAGAACAATAGTTAAGTTTATTGAAGAAATTGGTTGTTGTTTCAAAATGTTATACCTTATTTTCCTCTAAAATGAAGTCCAGAGCTTCTCACTGTTTGATTTTTATTGACTGTTTCCTGGCAGAAAACAAGTCAGAATGTCTACTCATGATGGATGAAGTTCCCTTGGTTGCAGTGTCTGGAATTCAGTATTTTTGTTTCCTAGTTTGGTCACCATTCAGTTCCCTTATCCAGCCTCATAGACTGCAGATGCATGTCTTCCTCCCTTGCCTAGGAGATTCAGTGCAAATTTGATTCTTCATTCACATCAGAGATTTAGAATAATGTCTCTTAAATGCATTTTTTTTTTAGGCGCACAAGACGACAAGATATAAGGAATGGAGACCCACTGACTCACTGCTCGGACTTGCAGCATCACGGTAAGCCACTCTTTCCACCTCTAGTGCTAAAGTCATTGATGTGCACACATTGTTCTAAGACTAGTTAGGGGGAAATATGGCCTGGAACAAAGAAGATGCTAACAAACTCACAAAACAGGAATATATATATATATATATATATATATATATATATATATATTCCTATTTATATATCACAGGTACATATATCACAGGTACATATATCACAGGTATATATATCACAGGTATACTACATTCAGGATTTTTAAATCTTTACAAGATATAGAACTTAAACTTCTGACACAATCAAAAGAAGCTGGGTCTATTAACATACTCATCTATATTAGCAACATGAAGAGATAAGCAACAGAAATTTTCATTAAAATATATCAAATAGATTAATAATATATAGTGTTAAAATGGACCAAGGAAGTTATATATCTATATATATATTGCTAATGTTGGTAACTCTTTCTGAGTGTTTGAATCAAACAAATAATGAAGCCACATCCTTACATTAAAATACTAGCCATATATATTTTTTTTTGAAGTGAGCAATTTGGAACCATATCTTGAACCATGATATTGAAATATTTTAAATGTCAGAGCTGTTTATTTACGCTGAAACATCATACAACCCCCATTTAATATACATAAATTGCTGTGTAAGCTTGTTCTCCCTATTGCCATTTATGAGATAAACGATGAAACTGTGCTTCCCTCTGCTGGGGAAACTTCTCAATGGCAATGGCACCAATGAACAGTTGAAAAAATTAATAGTTAACATGCAAAGCATGACCGTTGTAACTGAACACAATTATTCTGTTTTCTCTTCAACTGCCGCTTATGGTGATCACAAAACACTCTTTGTATTTTTTTAATTAATTTTGATTTGATTTATTAGGTGTGTACAATATTCTTATATTATGAATGGTAAAGCACACAAAGCACTTGAATATGCATTGCATAATCTGTTACCTTCTTGAAAGGCAGGTCCCTCTGTGTGTAATCTCAATGTGTTGGCATCAGACTCATAAATCCTTGGTAGAACTGTGGGAGCAATGGGATGTTGGAACAAATGCGTTAAAATCAGTCACTTATAACGTTCTTCTCCAATGGCTGCTTTCCTGTGGGTTACTCTCCTGACTTTGAAAAAGAAAATGACCATTGAACAGGGGCAGAGGCTTTGCTCTGTGTCTCTAAGGAAAATGCCTGTACTGCTATACTCACCCCATTTTACAAGTAACACAGTCTACTATTCCAAACTACTCTATTTACTCATTTTTTATAAACTTATTTCAAGTGAAAATATTGTAATATGATTCCATCAGTTCATAAATAAGGGGCTATTCATTATTAATTCATTAGACTGAAGAATTTATGGACTAGATTCTCAGAGCTAAAAACAAAGATTCAAGCAAAAGCAGGAGAAAAACTTTAGAATTGTTTCTAACGAGACTACAATCTATATTTCTGTGTGTGCTTTATTACATTGCTATAATTGATATAACATTTCGAATATAAGAAAGAACCAGTAAACACAATATCCTTTTAAAAATATCTTTTTAAAGAAATATCATTATGAACGCTAAAGAATGTCTCATTAAAGTGACTCTAGTTTTATCTTCAGCACTTATGTAAACACCAAGAATCAAGCAGTGTCCTTATGATCTCAACAATTGTATTACAGACAGAGACAGGCATCTTCCTGAAGCTCATTGGTTAGATAGATATCCTAACTGCTAGTCTGAAGTCCCACTGAGGGATCCTGCTTCCAAAACTAAAAAAAAAAAAAAAGACTATTTCTAAGAAGAAACAACATTGGTTTCTCTGGCCCCCATGTTCATATATGTGTACCACACTACTACATAAGTATATCCACAAACCCACAATACCCACACCTACCAGCATACACATACAGAGAGAAATATCAATATAAACTATCATTCAACTAACAATAATTGATTATAAACATATCACAAAACTGTTCTAAGAATCATTAGCAGTTATACATGCATCATATTGGTGATGCTTTTATTTGTTTAACAATCTAGTACCTTTGTAGGAAAGCTCTTATTCTCTTTTAAAATAACATCTACCATGGATAGAAATGTCTCATATGCAAATGGGAAAACTGACCAAGGACTTTTTAAAAATGAGACCGTGCTCAAATAAATATTGTTGATCATTTAATGGTTTTACTTGAGATGATGTTGCTTATTTTAAATATATGTTTTGGTAGCATTATATAGGTTCAAGCCTATGAAAATAAGCTACTCAAAATTATCAAGCTATAAACAATAAAGTGTTTGTAAATGAGTTTTTCTCCAGATAACTCAATTAGAATACATATGTAAGATGAAATAGCATTGTGATAGTTTACTGTTACAAGAACTATTTTTAGTTTTCTTTTTGATTAGTAAGCACTTGTATTTTATATTTAAGATAGATGGGAGGAAGGGTCCAAACAGCCCACAAAATTCCACTGCAATAAAACACTTCTATCTCAAAGGTCCCTGTGCCTGTTGGCTGCTTTTGTTGCTAATTGAACAAACATAAAGCATACTCAGCACGGGTTACAGTAAAGTTCAACTGTGTGGAAAGTAAGTTAGGAATCCCCATTTGGCCAGGCTCAGTCCTACCATTAGGGATCCGTGAATTATCTCAGAATAGTAGATGTCAATATTTGAACGTAAATGGGCTCCAATCCAGAGCCCAACCCTGTTTAAATCATGTATGTTGTCTTGCTAATGTCACTTCTCACATTCAATAAAATATATGTGCTCATATGGAAACAAGTAAAGATATGTGATGTTGTTTAACAGAAAGTGCCTAAGCAACATGAAGCCAAATTATACACTTCAATATGATCACTTCCAGCTGTAATGGTAAACATATTCTGTCACACTCTATATTTTACATATCCTGAGATTTTATTAAAGTGACTATATATAAAATAACTTGAAGTTAAGGTGGAAGAAATTGCACATCAGATGAAACCTTCAACACACCCTCAATGAATTTCCCCATTGTACAACATAGCACCAGGTTTAACTATTCTAGGAGAAAGAAAAATACAGTTCACTTTTCTTGATCTCAAACACTTTTCTCTATCACCATAGCCATTCACCCCAAACCTAGTAGCATCCCTAATAGCACATGAGTTCTGGGAAATCTTTCTTTCCAATTTCCAATCACATACCAGGCAGGACGCTAGCATAGAATTCAGGTCATTTGCAATCCATTCCTTACCCTCAAAAGAGACTATGCGCTTGAAATTGGAGCTTTTCTAACTTCACATTTAAGAAAATGACTAGCTACATAAATTATGTCTTCACTGTTGCTGGTTTTTGTCCCTCCTTACAAACCAAAATGAGCCGTAACAGAATTTATGATTTATATGTCCAGAAAGCAAAAGGCTAATTTTTTATAATCATACCATCATCTTATATTTCTGGATCATGGAGATACTTTATGCCCTATCTTCTAATTTAGTGATATCATTCAATCTCACTTTCTAATAGTTTTCTTGGCTGTTCTGCACATATGCAGTTCCCTTAATGTCTCACAATAAAAAATCCACGGAAGCCAATCTTCTAAATTATCTCCACACCAAGCCCATCTGAATTTATGTCTTGATTGGCATCAAAATCATACCCAAATTTCATAAACTCTCTTTGGCAGTACTGTCTTCCTGGTCAAGAGAGACATAAATTTAGTATTTTGTTGGTGACTTTATGGTCTGCACTTTACCATCTTTCAAATATGAATATGAGCATTAAACCCAAAGAGGAGCCCTGAGATTTGATCTAGGAACTGATGTCATCTTTTTAAGCCTCCAAGTTCCATAAATTATGAAATACCACTTGTGAGGAAAATACTGAAGATTAAATTTACTACTGCATCGTGGACTGCTAAGAAATAAAATGGCCCAAGAATGTTAATTGAGTGCCAGATTCTAGATAAAGTCTCACAGATGCAATACTAGTGAGAAATAATCTTCTGTACAGATGAAGAAAACAACAAAAAAGTATTATATCAATCATAATCATAATTGGAAGAAACAACAGAAAACCCCCTCTTTGAAAAATTTTGCAATATTTTCATTACAAAAATCTTCATGTCACCCAAAATAACCTACTTGAGCACTTAAATTTAATTATTATGAAGAGGGATTCTAGGATGTATGCATTTTCCCTTTTGTTTTGAAAGTGATAAGAATCAAATATCATTATAATACAAGATGGTATTTTCATAATTGTTATTGGAGATTTTTGCCTCTGCAAATAATTGTTTCCTATCTCCCATCAAATCGCTTGAGGAAAGAAAATGAAATATTAAATACTATGTTTCCTGTCCTGTTTTTTTAGCAATGCTTCCTATGGCAATCTTGCTCTGTCATACAGGTTATTGTGCTTTCTTTCATAATGCATTCCCTATAAAATCCTAAAAATAAAATGTACCCAATGTTACATATAGACTCATAATATTACAGCAGACATACATGCATATTGGTAGCCCTGTGCAAGCTTTTGTGTTTCATCATGCCCTGAACTAAGAAGCACTATAGTTTTATCATACACTACCAAACAAATATAGCTGTGGCAAGTATAACTATTTCAATCTCATGTAATATTTCATAACACATTGATTTTATCCTTCTTCAAAATATTTTTCTATAAATAAGATACACTAGTATATTAGTGGCTATAAAGATGCTTTGTCCAATATAATCATTCCTTCCAAAAGATACAGCTAAAATTTCCTATCCTATCAGTCTGCTTGTCCCTCTCACTGTCTATACACTGACAAGCACATTATAAGGACCAATCAAACCAAATAAGTATATCACTACAAGAAATATTGAACACTGTCTAAGTTTTAGAATTCAACATTCCATATCCCAGTTGATGAGGTCTTTCCAGCACAAAAACACATCTTGATTTGGAGCCTAAAATATAGTAAATAATTTAGATTGGCTTTATCAAGTAGATATTTATACGCTTATATTTTCTGTAAGATGTCATTGATCTTTTTGTACTTGTTACATCCACTGTTCTTCATTTATTTTTGGTCACATTTCCAGTAGATGGGTTAAATAGAAACACATGTGCTTTCATGCACAAGTCGCATGAGACTGCCCACTAACATTTACAGAGACTAGTGGCTGTCACCATCAGCACGAACATTGAAAAAACACGTCACAGGCATTCTATTAATAAACAGGTATGATTCTTTTCACGTGCTATAATTTATATATTAGAGTTTTAACTGCCCCCAAATATAGACAGTTGATAAATTGCTCATTAGCCATCTAAATATGCAGATATAAAATATATAGAAAGACTATGGTTACTATGAGTTTTTCTTCATTTTAATTTTTAATTTTATATTATCCGATGAAATATATCCCCTCATCTGTGATATGCCTTGTAATTGAATGATGCTATACTTTTTTCATATCCTTGAAATTCTTTTGCTGATAACATGTATTTCTGGACAGTCATCTCAATACCAGTAAGAAAGCCTTAATGATTATTTGTGCCAAAGAACACATTACTATTGTTTTCTGTTTCACCAGATTTGTGGGCTATGTTCACTTTTTTTTGCTTTACCATTTCCAGGGAAAATAAATGAAAAATAATCACAAAGGCAATGTGGTAAAACTACTAGAATTGATTTGTCTGAATCCAGCCTAGTTACTGTATTTCCTAAGGAGCTGAAAGGGCTAGTTAAATTACTCTGCATCTGTCTGCGACTCTTTTGACTTGCATTTGATTTTTATATATATTGCTTAGAAAACTCAATTTTTATTAAGGGTCAAAAACATCAAAATCTAATACCAGAAATCAAAGGAATGACTGTGGGGCTCTCAGCCTCAACCATCTGTCTCCTATCTGACATTACATTTTCCAAGATTGTTACGTTGTTCACATTTCAATCTTGAGGGATGCTTATGGGGTTAAAATGAAGAATGAAATAAATGGGAAGCTGAAATGTGATTCCTTCTGTTTCTGTACTATTGGAAGAGAATCAAATGCTAAATAAGGCCTTAAGCAACATGATATTTCTGGCCAAATGATGGATATCATGACTTTCTGTTGTTACAAAAGGAAGCAATTTATTTAACTCCGTTCTTTCCTCCCATTCTTTCTGCTTTATTAGTCTCATTTCATTTCCATAAATTATCCCACTAAAGGAGGAAATGATTAATTGAAGATTGCTTCCTCAAAAACATTATTTCTTGTCATTAGCAGCTGCAACATATTGAAACATCATGTTATCCAAACACACTGGTGCTTTTTAAATAATTTTAATATTTAGATGCTTTCAATTATTTTGCTCTTAACGATTCAGTTTGCTGAGCCCAGTAGGACTTATTATCCAGTTTAATAGCAACATACTTACTGTCTATGGTGGTTTACATGACAGAGGTGTAGTGTAAAATACATTTTAAAATGTTTTTCAGTTATATTTTTTCTTTCTGGTTGTGTACATGTTCCATGAGCCATTGCTATCGTAGGCATCCATGAAGAAGGTAAAACTATTCATATAATGTCTTAATACCTTTATCAGCTTTTATTTCATAGTACACTATTTTGATATGGAACATAGTTGATTTTACTTGTCTGCTTGTACTACATCTTGAATGCTATATTTCAGAGTTATTAACATTTAAATATTCCATCTAAACAGCAGTTTAATGAAATAATCTATCACAGTATGACCATAATTTCTTTTCCCTTTTACACTGATTACGGTTATAGTCTGTACCTGTGAGTATCAAAATCACTTGAGAGTTCAGCTTTTAAACTCAGTGTCTTTATTTATGTTTGTCCCTCAGCAAGTATCTGGTAAGATTCCATGACTGCCTTTATGGTAAAATTATGGTAGACAAAGAAAGTAAGAAAGATGGCCAATTTAACAACTGCAAATAATCCTATTTTTGCTGCAAAGAGTAGAACAGTTCTAGAATGCATTGAAGCTAAGATATTTTCTTTAATTCCTTTGTTTTCTCAGAAGTAGGAGTGCTATTAAAGGCAACTCACCATTGTCTCAGTACCAACTCTTAGCACAGGATTTTACTTTTGGACAATTTAAACTATTGCAAGTCATTACATTTGTACCATTGATAATCACGTTTAAATGTTCTGCATGCAGACACTCTACTAAATATCTTCTGTTATGCTTTTGTACTATAATTATCAGATATTTTTTCTTTGTCTCTATTATGTGTCTCTCTTAAAACCAATCAAAAAAAGTATAAGTAGAAGAGAGACAACTGCCATGTTCTCTGTAATTTGAAACAAGTCATCTAAAGTGTTCCTTCCCTCAACCCCAAAAGAGGCAGAAAAGTGACTTATTTGTGGTGGTATAAATATTTTAAAACTGTATGTGTAATGCTAAACACATTGAAAGCAATTGGAGTACATGAAGAACTTTGAATACCCTTTCTTAGTGATAGCTCTTCTGTTTTGAAATTAAAATAAAATTGATTAAAAAACAGCATGATATAATTTTAATTCTATTCATTGACAATTGAAAAGTTTACTTTTGAAGGAGTTATTTGTTATATGTGTCTATATGTTTGCATGATTTAGCACATGCATACACACAGAAACCAGAAGAAGAAACTCTGCTGGCCATCTTATCATGGTGCTAGATTTGAACTCTGGATCCTAGTGATTACATAGCAAGCTTTTGTGATTTCTGAGTCCTCTCTCCAGCCCCTAAGCGTTAATTATGGTAGATAATAAAAATAATGATAATAAGAACATTATCAATTTTATAGTGGTTTGGTTTATTTTATTAATTTGATGTTGTGACAAATTTAAGTTGTAAAATTGTTGCCTTCTTCCTTTATAAACTGTTTATATATAAAATTCTATAAGTAAATTAAGCCCAGTTGTATTAGATGACAACTAGTTCTGTGATTGTAAAAACCATGGCATTTTCTTAACAAACAATGGAGATATAATTAAATATTTTTCTTAGTTAACCTAGAAATTATAGCAGGTGTTAGAGTATATGCCTATAATCCCAGCATTTGGAGGGGTCTGTGCATTTATTACCAGCCTTGAACTATATAACAGATGAGGCTTGTGGGTGACCCCAAAGCAACTGCATTACTGCATTATGCATTAAGGACAATTTTATCTCATAGAAGTTGCATCATATCTTGCTATACCACTCCTGGGCATATACCCAGAGGATTCCCCAGCATGTAGTAAAGATACATGCTCCACTATGTTCATAGCAGCCCTATTTATAATAGCTAGAAGCTGGAAAGAACCCAGGTATCCCTCAATAGAAGAATGGATGCAAAAAATGTGGTATATATACACAATGGAGTACTATTCAGCCATTAGAAACAATGAATTTACGAAATTCTTAGGCAAATGAATGGAGCTGGAGAACATCATACTAAGTGAGGTAACCCAGTCTTAAAAGATCAATCATGATATGCACTCACTAATAAGTGGATATTAGCCTGGAAAACTGGAATACCCAAAACATAATCCACACATCACATGAGGTATAAAAAGAACGGAGGAGTGGCCCCTGGTTCTGGAAAGACTCAGTGTAGCAGTATAGGGCAAAACCAGAACAGAGAAGTGGGAAGGGATGGGTGGGAGAACAGGGGGAGGGAAGGGGGCTTATGTGACTTTCGGGGAGTGGGAGACCAGAAAAGGGGAAATCATTTGAAATGTAAATAGAAAATATATTGAATAAACTTAAAGAACAAAAGCCACCATGTAGTAAGAACACATTTACTGAGATTTCATGGGTATATTATACATTGGCTTGATGGTGTTCCCTAAGATCGTGGAGAGGGAATTAGAATCAGAGTCCATTTTTACTAGGTAGTTGCTAGCAAAGATTCTCAATAATTCCTAAAAGAGGAAATAACATTTCCCAAAGGCAGCCATGTAAAAAATACTGCACCACAGCATGTGCAACACTCAGACTGTTGCGACACAAAGACATTAAACAGCACCCCTGAGTATTGCTATCGGCCATGTCAGCATCTGCACAACTCTGATAGAATAAATTGCTATTAATATATTGTAAGTATTAGTATATTGTAAGGCTGCAGCTTTCAGGCAAGTTGCTGCTTAATCCAGAGTGAGATTTCAGATTATACTCATCCCAAATTGGCAGTACATTATATCTTCCAGAAAATGAATAGTAAAGCATTCGGTAAAGCAGAGTTACTAAAATGGAGTAACTATGGCCTCAGTGTGTTCCATGAAAGTACAGTATGCTACTGTTACAAATGACTAGTACGTTTGAAAATGGATAATAATCAAATACCCAGTATGGTGAGAAGACATCAATAGAAATAATATTTCTCCTTTTTAATACATTTTGGGGAGATCAAAGATAGATGGGAATGATGAGGGCAAAAGTGAGAGAGTGAAGCAAATCATTCTATTTTCATATTTCCTATGCTGTCCAACATTTTTGCGAGTAGTTTGGGAAGCAAAGTCAAGACAGACAAGGAATGTTTTATTGCCTCGTAATCATCATGTTGAAAGTGTTAACACAGTAAGCTATAAGATATACATTAAAATAAATATAAATACAGCAATGTTGTTGCATCTGCGTGTTGAAGTATAGCCACCTACATGAAAGTTCTGGTCCTAAGTTTGAAGCTGGCAAGGGTACACAAGTCTGACTACAGAGAGTTTAATAGAAACAACTAAACCCAATAGAAATTTAGTCTTCATATTTCTGGCTGATGCAGCAAAATCAATCTAACAGCACAAAATCGGAGAATATGTAACCAAATAAATACAGTAGGACATCTGTGTGCTGTTTGTGATTTGTGGCTGTTAGAACAGGAAATTTGGTTTCATCAGTTACTAACTATAGGGGTTTCTCTTTCTTTTCGTTTGGAGTACAGGGAGAAATAAAGGGCCAACTCAATAGACAAAGAGTCTTTAAGGCATTTTTAAGAGTAGTTATCAATGCAAACTAGTTAAAGGCACCAAGCCTATGAATCAAAGTAACCATATGCTGTTACTACTTGGGCACTAAGAACCACACTATTCTTCTTAAAAAGAATTATAACATAGCATATAAATTCTCTTCTAAATCATTCATTGTTTTTCATTAGACTTAACTATAAAGGAGAATAAGATGAATTATTTTATAATCACAAGGAAATATCTGTTATAAGGTGATTTTTTTATTGCTACTTGAAAAGTTTTGTTCCTACTAGAAAAGACAATCTGAATTATTTTTCCAGCACTATCAGGAATATTTGGTTTAATTGCCAAGGAGACAAGACAAATTATGATTTTTTCCTTTTTTTTAATTCGGTATATTTTTTATTTACATTTCAAATTATGATTTTAAAAAATATATTGATTCGTTGAGAATTTTATAAGTTATGTTTTGATCATATTAGACTTTTTTATTTTGTCTGCATGAACATTTTGTTTGCATGCAAACAGGTGTATTGTGTATGTGTAGCATCCATAGCCACTAGAAGACAGCCACAGATCTCCCAGACCAGACAGTTGTTAGCTGTAATGTGGGTGCACAACCTGGGGTTCTCTGCAAGAATAACAAGGGCTTTTAACTGTGGAGCCATCTCTCCAGTCTACAGATACCCTCTTATAGCAAAGAACTCTTCTATTATTCAAGTCACATTGTACTTACCTATGTGTCAGCAAAAAACATATATCTTAGAGCTCTGTTGAAGAGTCCTTTGTTATTATACATACCAGCATGAGAGTATGAAGACCATGAAGTCGTCTTACCTATGCATCTTCAGAAAGACATATCTTAAGATTCTACTAATGACTCCTTCATCATTATAGATACCAGCGTGAGGGTATTTGGCCTAGAGCACATGGCTATAAACAAAAATTTAGTAGGATTTTCTGTCATCATTGTGTCACATATATTGTAATTCAAGAAACTAAGGCAGAATGAATAGTATGTTCCCAAGTGTTCAAGGATTTCTTTATCAAGCAAGTTTATACTGTTGAGCAATTAACAGAAAATATATTTAATATAAACACTATTGACTTCCATGGCAAGCCACACTCATTAGTAATGGTAGATTGTACAAGCTCTGATGAACATAGCAATTCAATGCTCCTCTTACCAGGGCTCAGATATTTTATAACATAGCACAGAGACAGGTAGAGTGGGAAAGGCTTGTCCCAATCATTATAGAACTTAATGTCTGCATATACATATGCATGTGAATGCAAATGTGTGTGTGTATGTGTGTGTGTACACATGAGATAAACAATATGACACAGAATCAATTGTTACTGTTTATGCCTTCATGGTTTTCAGGGTATTAATATTTAACAAGAAGGGGCAGATATGTCTCAGTATCAGAAGAGTTTTAGTGCCCAATTAGGACAATTGACAACCAGGCAATGTGGCTGATGCATTTAGAGTGTCAATGCACTCTAAGTCTTTGCAGTACAGTGAGAGTTGTCAGTGGGAAGCATAGCTACACAAGAGACTGGAATAGAAACAGTTTTCAAAAGCTTTAAACCTAGCATAAGCAAATCCTATTGCCTATGACAGACAAAAGTACTAAGTTGATTAAGACAAGAGTAAAGCTGTCAAAGTGAAGCCAGGGAGGAGGGAAAACATTTTTAAAATTAAGATCCTAGCTGAATTTGAAGGCGAAAGCAGAAAATTCTCATCTGTCTACACTGTCAGCTCTCTGTGCATGTGAAAATATATTTATTATTTTCTAAATTAATTTAATGAGTTCCAGATTGTTCAGGATGTCATAATGGAAACAGGATTACACAAGATAACAGAGAGTTTTGTTCTCTCACTAAGTTTTACCTACCCTCTCTGTGTCATACTTTTGATCTGAGCTGTGTTTCAGTTACCACATTGAAGGAGGTTACATAAAGGGTAAAATAATAGAAACTTAATCAGGAAACAGATTTTTGTATTGCTGCGTTTTATTATGTGCTCCTGCCATGGTCCACAGCCTAACTCTGGAAAATAACAAAGGGTATGTCATTTTAAAATAAGAACAATTGAAACCATATTGCATTTTAATTGTATGAGTTTCTCCTGAGCCATCTCAAACATTTCACACCAGTTGGATTTCAGGATAAACTTCTGAATTATGTGGGATTTATTTGTGGAGGGTATAAACATCCTAAACTCTACCTTCTGTAAAATGATAGATAAATAGTGGTAGGTAAATTTAATTTTACAGTTGGAAACAAATACAAAGAAGTACTCTAACCTCTCAAAAATTGCTCCTTTCTGCAAAAGTCCAGTTTGCTAGAAAAGTAGGTTACAAAAAGGAGACTCCATGCATCACAGTACAAAGACTCAAGATTATAGTGAACATGAGTATATCAGTTCATTTTATGTAACTTGCTTGAAGATGAAACTGCATATACAGCCCAAGCTAAAATGATTACTCTATTGAGGGCAAGTGTTTGTGGTCTGAAATCCTAGACATAATTTTATCTTTACTCAATCTGAAAAAAATGACTTTGAAGTAAGACAACTTATCATCTGAATTTCCAAATTAATACAATGGAAAAATGGAAGTTACTAACTAATGTTTTCTCATTTAACTTTTTATCGTTGGGTAGATAATCATCATGGGCACAGCCTTGAAGAGAGAATCATCTATGGAGTAGAAAACAGTAGTACATTCTTGGAATGCAGTCCGAAGTCACAGAGAGCCTTGGTATATTGGCAATTTCAGAGGCGAAATGAAGATCGAAAAGAGGAGGTAGAGGATTTCAGTTGACTGAATTGTTTCTATCTGGTACACATATTGTCACCACATTATCATTGACTTGGAGGAAGGAAAAGTACTGGTTACTCCAATACACAGCTGAACCAAATGGCAGCTCCTTAGACAAGTACTCAGTATGGGCTGGGTATATAGCTATGTATGAGAAACAATAACTAAATAATATCAATTCACTAAACCTAAAATATTTTGTTCCTTTTTCTCAAATGCTGACATTTTGTTCTTTACAAATCATATCACAAATTCATTGTGATGTATTGCTTTCTAGTTTTATGGTCATCTAGTTCCCTTGTCATTCTGTAATATTGAATTTGTGTCATATTTACACACTTGCTTTCAAATTCAAGTGTACCGTCATTCTTCCCTCCAGTTATGCTGAATATTTTTAATGGTTATAAGTTATTCTATAAAAACCACAATATTGTAGAAATTTTCACGTGCCCATAAAACAATTGGCAGACACTACAGATCTTTTCCAAATTCTGAAACCTACTCCAACCGATATCTAAGTTCTTCTAACCAGAATGGCAGATCTTGTATTTCTATTAAACCTTCATGTCTTCCTTTGCCTTTTCCTGATAGATCAGAGTTGGTGATCATATCATCAGGACAGAACAAGGGCTCCTGCTTCGTAGCCTGCAGAAGAAGGATTCAGGCAATTACCTGTGTCATGCCGTGGAGCACGGATTCATGCAAACTCTTCTTAAGGTGACCCTGGAAGTCATCGACACGGAACATTTGGAGGAACTTCTTCATAAAGATGATGATGGAGATGGTCCTAAGACCAAAGAAATGTCAAGCAGCATGACACCCAGCCAGAAGGTCTGGTACAGAGACTTCATGCACCTCATCAACCACCCCAACCTGAACACAATGGATGAGTTCTGTGAACAAGTATGGAAAAGGGACCGAAAGCAACGCCGACAAAGGCCGGGGCACTCTCAAGGGAATAGCAACAAGTGGAAGCACGTGCAGGAGAGCAAGAAGGGTAGAAACAGGAGGACCCACGAGTTTGAGAGGGCACCCAGAAGTGTCTGAGCTACGCCACCTCCCAAAACCTCAAACAAGTACAAACTTGCTTAGATAATAACTGGAAAAAATGCAATACACATGAACATTTCATGGCATTATGTGGATGTTTACAATGGTGGGAAGTTCAACCGGGTTCCACCAATTTAAGTCCGTGAGGAACTTGGCCAGCAGGCTTCCTTCAGAATACCAATGCCTGACAGAGAACACAGGTGAGCGTAGATGTTCAAGTTCGCCGACTTAGTGTTTCCTCTGAGAGTTCATTTTGCTTTCTTCTTTGCCTGAGAAATAAAAAAATGTCATTTGCCATACTGCCATCAAAAGGAGAAAAACTGCATCAGCAAAGCCATTTTATTGAAGCGAGAGTTGAAAATAAACTGCATGGATTTAGTAAGCAGATGAATATTCCAAAACGTGATTGGATTCGAGGATGTTTTGTCTACCAGCACTCGTGTTTGTATGTACTGGAGGAGTAAAATAAGGAGAGTGAAACTGAGTGGAATAGTCTGTGGAGATATAAAAACATACACCATCCATCATCCGGAAGAGTAATGGAGTACACTGATCTACTACTGATGTCTTCTTTCAGCTTTGATCTAAAGATGTATTTTATTAAAGCTATAATTTAAATGTACCATGGCAAATATGCAGTAAAGATTAGCTGTTTTCTAAGCTAGAGTAGGTTTTGTCTTGCAGTTACCATGCTATATTGTTTGTTTAAGAATTCTAACTGTGTGCTGCTTTTTCACGTTGTGTTTTCAGTTCTGTAAGAGGCAGTATATCACTTTAGATCCATACTCACTATTAACTATTACTTACTGACACCAAGAATTATGTTCTTCCCCTTTGAAGAAACCAAACAGATGGAAGGTTATCACCCTGACTTGTAAAGGTATTATTAAAGTTAACTCTCACATACGTAATGTTTTAGCCAACCAAAAATTAAGACAGCACAAAAAAGAAGAAAAGAATCATTAGAGGCATCCTGAAGGATCAAGTGCAAAACTAAAAGAGCCATGTGTCTCATGAAAAGAACATTGTCTTAACAGAGTGTTAATAAATTAAGTCTTTTGGTCTTGGTTTGAATATTTGCATGATGCGTGAGGCATAGAACCCTCTCATGATTCCACATCCCACCAAAGATTCTATTTTCAGTCATTTAATGATTTCTAAAACAGAGAGAGAGAGAGAAAGAGAGAGAGAGAGAGAGAGAGAGAGAGAGAGCTATCAGTGACATGCATAACACATTCTGACAACAAAATGACACATTTCTCAACCATTTCTTTGTGAATCAGCTAAATTTTTATCTACCCTGTATGATACACTTATTTGTATGAACAACTTATAAGTGCTTTTATCTCAATGAGAGTGAATTTATAAACTATTATCAGATCATACACTTGAATTAGAAATTGCAAAATCCTTTGTTTTATGAATAAAGTATAAGATAACACAAAATATTTCAGAATGCATACCATTTGTTGGTTGGAGATGATTTCCTAAGAATCACTGAGTTCAAAATGCTTAATAATTTCTACATTATAGAATAGTACATTGGTGCTACATGCCTCACTTCAGGAATTCCTCCTCAATCCTTCAGCTGGTGCAAAAAAATGCCTTCTTGCTAATTAATGAAGTGGAGTGGATATTTTAACTCTAGTTGTCTCCGAATTCTAATTAGCTCAGCATTAGCTTCTCACCTCAACAATACTACATTGTTATTCCCTCCATCTCCACTGAAATATTTCACAGATGGAAGCTCGTGTTTCAGTTTTAATGATTATTTGAATAAACAATTTGTTGACATGTCTTTCAAATAAAAGCCTAAAATCCACCTACATCTGATCTTAGGCTCCTTGGCTAACATGGTATTGCTTTTGGAAATACATCCTCAAAGGCAAGCTGAGTCGATGAATTATTTGAGACCACACTCTGAACAGACAATAATGTCAGGAATACTAAGTGAGAGGAAGAGTATGCTCCAAGCCATGCTCTCACTTAAGAGGGTCTTAACTGTCCAAACATCTGATGTTACCTTTCATTCTAAATTTGCAGTGGATACGAGTATATTTGCAATTATATAACTCTCCCATTTCTTTCTAACTCTCAACAATAAAGGATCTAATGGAATGAAGATTGTTTGATAACTTTATGGATGCCTTTCAAAATCGGAATGCATTTTGTTTAGCACTATGAAATAGCCATAGAAAACTGCTTAGGTTTCAATTAAAAGTGTTACAAACGAACAGATATATTGACATGTCTCAATCAATCACCATGTTTAAGTTTTCAGAGAAAGCTACTAATCTAACTTGCAATTAAATAAATAAATAAACTTCATGACAGTTATAACCTGCCATTGTGTATTGGGGGGAGGACAGTTTGCACGAAGAAGAATGAATGTCCCATTTACTAATTAATTTAGATGGACTTTGGCATATGCATGTATCACCACAGGTAAGACCTGCCTAAGAGATGCATGTGACCTTAAGCAAATTACCACAGCAGTCTTACAATAGTCGCAAGTTGAAAAAGATACATCACAGTGCAGAGAGCAGGCCCCGCTGATAGCAAATGGAAAGTGTAAATGCATGCAAATGCACTTATTGCTTCTTTTATGTATAATTTAGTGATTTATAATGGTATGTGTTTAATATTTTTGCTACCTACACACTAGACAAAGAGGTGTAAATAATTTTGAAAAAAGTGAAAGAGCATTGTGAAATACAAGTTTCTATAGATGCTCCAATCCAGTTTGTTCGCCATCATCCTCGAGTGCAAGATTTCCCATACAAGCGATGCGGTGGCTTATGTACTTAGGGCAGAGAGGGTGTGCCCCTGCACGAGCATGCTTTTTGCCAGGTCGTAAATTGTTCCGTATCTGTATTTATCATTGCATTTCAGATGGGAACTACAAAACTGGAGAGAAAAATGTAATGATATTGCTGCTGTAAATTATTCCTTTTTAGCATGTATTCAGTTGCTAAATACACATTTCTTCAAAATATTTGAATTCAGATGTCTTTACTGTTCCCTGTAACATATGGGATTTAAGAACATAAGCTTCAAGACCTTCAAGAACCAGAGTCAGGGATCTACATAATTAACTAACAGATTTCTTCATTGTCCTATTCTGTAATCTGTGTTCTATATTTATAGTGACGATGTGAATTTGTATGCCCTTTAAATTAAATGCTGTTCTCTTTATGTCATACCTGGAAAGAAAACACGGGGATGAAAGTCTTTAATCAATGGATTATGATGTGAAACATCATAATTCAAGATCAATACAGATTCCAGATGACTGGCATCTAGAAGCCTGACCTGAAGCTCATGGGCAAGCATTGTATTAATATGGATGTATTCCTGTAATGTGTTCAAGTCTTTCTCTTATGAATTACTATTTTAAACACAATTTTAATTCAATGAAAGTCTGTCAGAGTTTTTTGCTTCAAAGACACATTTTACAAACAGGTCTTAACACTATTACATAACAACATACTTGTTACAAACTGGCCAGATGCCAAAGACTCCAATGCTTTTAATTTTAACTTGGTAATAATTATTTAAGGTCAATGTTAATGCTTATATCTTTCCTTAAAGAAGAAAGCATTATTTTCAAAAACATGCAAATCCTATTAGTTTTATTTTAAAAACTTTCCTATACTAGTTAATTCAAGAATCAAGACATCTGTATATTAATGCATAAAGACAAATGTAAAGAGAAAGAGAGAAAGGCGCCATCGAAATGGGTTTTCTTATCACTGGTCAATTTTCCTGATTAGCCTAACCAAAGAAAAATCTTATTTCTTCATTTCAAATACCCAAGTGTATAGAGAGGGGCTATGGTATAAATAAACCAAACCAATAAAAAGAGGGATGGTTTTAAGGTACAGTATCGGGAGCCAGATGTGACAGGACCAGCCTGCAGTTCCAAGGAGGATACGGCAAGAGGATTGTGGGTGGGAAATCCATCTGGGCTAACTAATGAGATCCTATGTCAAGCAAGCCAACAGAAAGATTTAAAAGAAAATAAAGTATACCTTCTAGACACTTTGTCGCTCAAAACTAGACTTCTATCTGTTCAAGTCTTGTGGACAGATCATGACGGTGAACTTGTGACGCTAAGATGAAGGAGGTGTGACTCTGCTTCCACAAGGCACATAATGAAATGAACAGTGATAGGAGTTCTCATTACCCCATGCAATAATCCTTTTATCTTACCACTAGTCTTAGACAGCAGCAAGACATCTACCTTAAAAACTACCTTTCTCTGCTTACACTTTGCCTGCCACACTTATCACAGTTATGTGATGTGCCTGCTATGTACATATTTCCCCTTCTAGACTGAGATGTCCTTGAAGTCAAGAGCTTCGTTTTGTTTGTGATGTGGTTACTTGTAACTCAGGCTGGCCTTGAAGTCACTCAACAGCCAAGAGGATAATTTTGAGTCTGATCATCCTGACCCACCTCGTAAGTGCTCAAACTTACGAGGTATACATCACCATACCTAGCAGGGTTGTTGTCCAGATGCTTTTCTTTCTGGTGCCTTATATGATGCCAAGTAATGCTAGGGATTAGCAAATCAGTGCTGAAAGGAAACATGTTGGGATGTACTAAGTGCCAAATTAAAGGTCTCAGATTAAGTGCTGTCATTCAGAAGGAAGGGATGAACTCAGATTTGAGATGAGTCCAGGAGAGTTTCAGAGAATAAGTGGCATGGCTTGAACTATCAGTTGGATTTTCCTAGAAGAAGAAAGAAAAGCACCTCTAGGTAGAAGAAATACAAGGAAGGCAGGAACAATGAAAAATTCCGTGTTTCTTCCAGAGAACAAGTATTCCAAATGAATGGAGCACAAGTGTTCAATCAACAAAATTAAAAAAAAAAAGAAAAGCAAAAACAAAATAACACTACTATAAATCAAATTGGTATCCTAATTTCTGAGTTTGAATTATTGTCCTCTGGGTTTCAGCCATATTGGCATCCCTGATATATATAATTCTATGTCTGGTATTTGTCATTACTTTCTCCACATATTGCTTAGCTTCCTTCCTTTTTTTGTTTTTCTTTTATTGAAAATAGATATTTTTTTTCTTTCCCCAATTAAAGTTCCCCCTTCATCTCCTCCTCAAGTTTCTCCTCACTCCCGTTCTCCCACAGGGGTCCACTCCCTTTCTGTTTCTCATTAGAAAACAAACAGGCTTCTAAGAAAAAATAATTAAATAAATTAAATAAGATAAAACAGAATCTAATGAGTGGGTCTCTGTTTCTTGTGCCCTCTTTTTGGATGTTTTCCTTCTGTTTCTTTGTTTCATCCAACTCTGATGTCTGATGTCTTAATTTCCTTAAAACTGACCTCATTTATCTCTCTTCTCAGTGGGGGCTGTGCCAATGGACAATGACTCTATAGCCATTTGAAATATTTTCTGCCAGAATCTTTCCTGTAGTTTTTTAAAATTCATTTATTTATTTACATCCTAAATGCAACATCCTTCCCAGTCCTCACTCATAGGGTTCCTTTCCCCACTCCCCCTCTCCCTCCTCTCCCCCTTCCCCTCCCCTTCATCTCTGAGAGGGTGTCCCCCCTCCTGTAGCTCCCCCTCCCCATCCTGGTGCATCAAGTATCTGCAGGATTAGACACATCCTCTTCAACTGAGACCGGACAAAGGAAGCCTCTGCTGCATACATTCCTGGAGCCTTGGACCAGCCAGTGTATGCTCTGGTGGGTAGCTCATTTTTCGGGAGCTCTCAGGGGTCCAGGCTACTTCATACTTTTGGTCTTCCTATGTGGAATGCCATCAACTTCTGGGCCTTCAAACTTTCCCCTAACTCTTCCATAGACGTCCCTGTCCTCAGTCCAATGTTTGGTGGTGGGTATCTACATATGTCTTAGTCAGATGCTGGGTAGAGCCTCTCAGAGGATAGCTGTTCCAGGCTCCTGTCTGCAAGCACTCAGCATCATTAATAGTGTTAGAGATTGATGCCTGCCCATGGGAAGAATTCCAAGTTGAGCTGGTCACTGGTTGGCCATTCCTTCAGTCTCTGTTCCATCTTAGTCCCTGCATTTCATTTACCCAGAAACAATTTGGAGCCAAAAATTTTGTAGGTAGGTTAGTTACCATGTGTCAGCTAGAATTTTGAGTTCCATAGGGGAGTTGCAGAAAGATACCAGCTTCTTTGTTTAACCCCTCTGTGCACTAACTCACTTCAAATGACAATTTCTGTGTTTTATCTATCTACAGTGTTGGAAAATGTGACCTTGATAACCAGCTTGACCTTGCTAGTTAGCAGTATAGCTACTATAAAAACACCTTTCACATATGAAATTTGTATTTGCTTAAGGTCTTTCTGGAGGGGTAATTCATAGCCAAGAAACACTGCATATCAGGCAAGCATGTGTCATTAAAGGCAAAAATATATAGTTAAAAAAATAACAGTAGAAATAAAAGTAAAAGTCTTACGTTCATTTTGAATTTGTCAACTGCACACTACTATATTAAATTGCCACTGTTATTTTCATAGAACGCAATATATCTAATTTCTTTTGATCTTTACATGACATGGATAGACATAGTATTTATTTATATAGAACCTAAACAAAAACCCTCATAAATATGTTCAAGCCATCACAAGATGAGTAACTTTGAAGTTTTAACTCACCCTCTCTTGTCTTTGTAAGCCTCACTGAGCATTAGACAATAGAAAAAAAAACATTTTAAACCCATGTCACTTGTGTAGCCTATTTCTTAATAGTTTGTTTATCATGTTGATAGCTAAATCTAGAAAAGTTTAAACTTTTAAAATACAAACTTGTTTCAAATCTAAACAGCTTTTCTACTTTACTTGACATTTTTAGAGGGAATTTATCTTTCCATGGTGGGTGCTTCCCAAGATTCCAAAGGAGAGTGACATTTTTATCACCAAATTATTCATGCAATTATTCAAGAAATTGCCAAATATGAGCACACTACAATGTAGCCCTTAGTCTTTGTATACTTTTCCACATATTCCTGTCAAACCTGAACTGTGACTAATCTATGTATTTCATTTTAATTTTTTCATCTACTTACTATGAGCACACTCATTGGATATTTTCATTTTTAAGGTAATTTGAACCTAATTACAAGTCCATTGAAGTTATTGAATTGTATTTGGTTTGAGTTAAGTGAGTGAAATTATCATCTAATAATTACTATATAGAACAAAAAAACTGATATCTATATGAAGAAGTGTACTATTAATGGCCATATTGAACATTTCCACTTATTAAAAGTGTTCACTCAAAAGCATAAGTGTATACAGATACCAAAATATTGTGTTTCCATCACAATAGTTGTTTACTCATTTGGCATTGAAACATACCATCCTTAAGGTTTCTCTTTTAGTTCCATAATTCAAAATTTCTAAAGCACAGAACAAATACCTCAGATTATAATAACCCTTACTGATACATCTTCTTGTCATCTTTGAAGCCTGAAATATAGACTTGGTGACTCTTTTCATATGTTTTCTCCTACGTTCCTCTTTGTCACTTAACACTACTTCTAAAAAAATGTCCTGTCAGGTATGTCTGTATTTATTGTTGAGAAGTATTCATAAACTTTAAAGAAAATATCTATATAATATAAAAGTATCTGAGTGATTGAAAGTACACTCCAAAACTTAGACAGGCTATCTTTGAAACATAGACTAATATAGACTATCATAATTTAATTTTAAATTAGTGAGTAATCTCAAAATAACTAGATATTCAGAAGCACTAATATATACTCTGATAATGTTACTGTTTGGTGAGTACATTTTGACATCACTTCACTATAACAAAGGTGTTTTCAGAATATATTTTAAAGTTTCCTCTACAAGTAGAAAATGTTTATCAATGTGTCTTTCAAGGATAAAAATTAATGTACAAATTTTCTTACATTTAAAAACCAGCAAGTTCGATTGTCATTTGATCCAATTAAAATAGAACATTTTGATGTCCTTGATCTGTGCTGCCAAAGGAAACCATTGTTGACACTCATTGTCCACGCTATCGCTAGCTGCTATGGGCAAGGAAACTTCTTTTGCCATGGTATTGATGACTGTAGACGCAACTGAAAATGAGAGGCACTGAAGGCTCTTGTAACAACCTCCACCACACACACACACACACACACACACACAAACAAACAGAAAGAGTCCAGACATAAAACTATTGAAAAGAATCCTTAAAAGCCAGGATAAAGATGCTCTTCATTAATGCTTCTGGGGGTTGGGGGGGACAAGAGGCTGGCCACTAGAAGTTTTGTTCTGCTCCAGTGGGTATATGGGCAACAAAAATTGGACTTGGTGGTAGGGGTAGGGGGTAGCCCAAGGGCAGAAGGATGGGCCTTGGAGGAATGAGAAGCAAAGGCAATTGGAATACACTATGTGCAATTCCTAAATAACTTATAAAATTATTATGTTGGGGGGAAAGTGAACATTTTATTATTGTGGTGTATAACACATGGCAAAAATATAATGGAAAGTGTATAGTAAATTACCAGGACAATATGAAATATTAGAGTTCAGATCATTTTGGAATAATGTGCACAGAAATAAGTGATGTATTGGCTTGGGTTTGGGATAACATAATATGGAAAATTAATGAAGCAATGAAAATCTGTAACTATTCAGTTATAACACCTTAACTACCTCTTATAATGTATTTTCTCTAAACAACAAACAAAAATATTGTTTTACAAATATTTCAAAACTAGTTTAAATATACAAAACAATGGATGGATTCATACAAAATAAAAGACTTGACTAGATGAGCAGACTAGAGAAGTATACAACCATATTCTCTGCATCTACTTTTAGAAATGAAAGTAATCAATTAGCATTCTTCTGCATGCTGACCTCCAGTTGAACCAGCACCATTTGTTGAAAAGGCTATCTTTTATCCATTGGATGTTTTCAGCCCCTTTGTCGAGGATCAAGTGGCCATAGGTGTGTGGGTTCATTTATTGATCCATCCTTGTCTCCTTGTACTAAGCTCAACTCCAAATGAATCAAGGACCTACACATAAAGCCAGACACTGAAGCTAATAGAAAAGAAACTGGGGAAGACCCTTGAGGACATTGGTACAGGGGGAAAGTTTCTGAACAGATCACCGATAGTGTATGCTCTAAGATCAAGAATTGACAAGTGGGACCTCATAAAATTATAAAGTTTCTGTAAGGCAAAGGACACCATCAAAAGGACAAATCGGCAACCAACAAATTGGGAAAAGATCTTCACCAACCCTACATCGAATAGAGGGCAAATATCCAATATATACAAAGAACTCAAGAACTTAGACCCCAGAAAACCAAATAACCCTATTAAAAATGGGGTACAGAGTTAAACAAAGAATTTTCACATGAAGAACTTCGGATGGCAGTGAAGTATCTTAAAAAATGTTCAACTTCATTAGTCATTAGGGAAATGCAAATCAAAACAACCCTGAGATTTCACCTTACACCAGTCAGAATGGCTAAGATTAAAAATTCAGAGGTGTTGGCTAGGATG
Source organism: Apodemus sylvaticus (assembly GCF_947179515.1). Classification (NCBI taxonomy): domain Eukaryota; kingdom Metazoa; phylum Chordata; class Mammalia; order Rodentia; family Muridae; genus Apodemus; species Apodemus sylvaticus. The sequence goes on along the minus strand of NC_067473.1, from coordinate 15,416,319 downwards.
TGGAGAAAGAGAAACACTCCTCCACTGCTGGTGGCGTTGCAAATTGGTACAACCACTCTGGAAATCAGTCTGGCGGTTCCTCAGAAAACTGGGCACATCAGTTCCGGAAGATCCTGCTATACCACTCCTGGGCATATATCCAGAGGATTCCCCAGCATTTAATAAGGATACATGCTCTACTATGTTCATAGCAGCCCTATTTATAATAGCCAGAAGCTGGAAAGAACCCAGGTATCCCTCAACAGAAGAATGGGTGCAAAAAAAATGTGCTATATATCCACAATGGAGTACTATTCAGCCATTAGAAACAATGAATTCATGAAATTCTTAGGCAAATGGATGGAGCTGGAGAACATCATACTAAGTGAGGTAACCCAGTCTCAAAAGATCAATCATGGTATGCACTCACTAATAAGTGGATATTAACCTAGAAAACTGGAATACCCAAAACATAATCCACACATCAAATGAGGTACAAGAAGAAAGGAGGAGTGGCCCCTTGTTCTGGAAAGACTCAGTGAAGCAGTATAAGGCAAAACCAGAATATAGAAGTGGGAAGGGGGGGTGGGAGAACAGGGGGAGGGAAGGGGGCTTATGGGACTTTCGGGGAGTGGGGGGGCTAGAAAAGGTGAAATCATTTGAAATGTAAATAAAAAATATATCGAATAAAAAAAGAAATGAAAGTAATTATTAAAATGTATCACTGTAATTACTATGTTTAATAATAATTGTAAATATTAGTTGTGTAGGCATACCCTTGTACAGAAATCCAGCTAATAAGGGACATCATTCCATGAACAAATTTTTGAGTATTAGTATTTTGACAGTGTGTCTCATTCACTGTTTTGAAACCGTGATATTTCCTGTTTCCTTTCCAAAGTAAGAGTCATGGAGTAATAATCTTCTCCCTTACACAGTAATATTCATCTGCATAGCTAATGTTTTAGTCATGCTAGGACCCTGTCTTTACATTTTTATGATATCAGATTTTATTCTATAGAATGCATAAATATTTTGGCTTGTTCTACAGAATATTTAATACAGATAACTACATAATAAAGAGGTTAATCTGATATGAATAAGTCTCTGATTTTTACTTCATGTCAAACAAAAACACCCTTGCATTTTTCTTCAGAGTATAAAAAAATAAGCATTGAGACAATACAGGTGACTTTTTAAAGAACTTCTGACCCCGTCTTTATTTTGAAAGTAAATTAGATTTATTATTTCATATTGAGTAACTACTAATTTCTTATGCACTTTTACAAGTTCATAAGTGCAAAATCAAAGGGAAATTTTACTGTTACGTTATTGAATAATATATATTGATAAAAATATAGGGTATACTAAATTAAGCAAGGTTTATACTTAAAAATATGGTGCATATATTTAAGCAATTGCAAAATGTTGAAGAAGACCTTGCAAACGCAGAATCAAAATTGAAAAAACTAGCATAAAAGAAATTATATACTTTTTATAATATACTTCATAGAGAAATAAGCTAGAAGAACAGACATTTACTCAAAATTTCTAAACCACATATCAAAGGAGAAGCACCATAATTCACACCCAGAAAGATAATAATTTATGCAAAAACACTCCCTTTAAAGATGAAAAGAAGCTTGACACATCGAAACCCTGCCACGCCAGGGATAAACACCAGAAACAAACCATATGTGTTGAAGGAGGCAAAAATCAGATGCAACTATGACACAGTCCAGATGCTAAAAGTCTCAGAGAAAACTGACGGACTTCAAGGTCTGTACGGAAAGCGTATAAGTTCCAAAAGTGTGAACACTGATTGGCTTCAATTATTTGGTAATGCTTTTGAAATAATTGCCTTTTGTTTGATGTATCGTCATCTTTCAGCTTTAACTATCTTGGAAATTGATAAAAAGCAGCTTAAAGAGATGAAACAATAATGCAGACTTTGAAGTATAATCACTCCTTTCCCAGGAACTTTAAGAGAGCATTTGGGCAGGTCCGGAGGAAAGGCTGTTGTGTAATTTAGAAAATCTGGAAGGGTCATGGAGAATAAGAGCTGAACACAAATATTTCATGCTATCTATAACTAAACAGAACACATTAAAGTAAAAAAAATAATAGGCAGCACACACATTGATGGTATGCAGTGTGGAAAAACAAGGGTCAGCTATTTTAAGGGTAGGATCTGCTCTCTCCCTGTTGAGTGCAAATCTGTTTCCTGGTGCTTCCTGGGAAAGCCTTGTGATGAACTTAATATGCACAGAATGTACAACACTGGTCACTGTATCTACCATGAAAGTATCTACCATGACATTCAGAATTTGAATATTGTTATCTGCAACATAAAAATATTAAGATAATTTTTTTTCATTTTTATTTTTATTTATTTTTTTATTTACATTGCAAATGATTTCCCCTTTTCTGGGTCCCCACTCCCCGCAAGTCCCATAAGTCCTCTTCCGTTCCCCTATTCTTCCATCTACCCCTTCCCACTTCCCTGTTCTGGAATTCCCCTATACTCTTGCACTGAGTCTTTCCAGAACCAGGGCCTACTCCTCCATTCTTTTTGGACATCATTTAATTTGTGGATTATGTCCTGGGTATTCAAAGTTTCTAGGCTAATATCCACTTATCAGTGAGTGCATACCATTAACAACAGACTATACTAATTCTTGTGAGGATAGAAAGAGAGAATAGAAACCTGGGAAGAAAGAGAAGATGTGTTGATTTTCAAAGGAAATAAAAACATAAAAGATGCAGAGATGTTAGAGTTTTATTACCAGTGTTAATTCTTGACTTCCTGTCTCACTGCTATTTGCTTTCTGCAAATTCTGGTTTCCTTTCCTGCTACTCTGATCGAGTTTCCACTAAGTCCACAAAACTAAGCCTATTGATAATAGTATGGACCATTGACTCTGGCACCAACTGAGTTCACACTTGTTATAACCATCCTAACTGACAGAATCAGAACTCATATAACTTAGCACTATGCAATTTGTATGCACATAAATGTCTGAACATTTATCTCCCCTCTCTCATCTACCTAAATTTAGGTTTAATCCTGTGTAAGGGATATAGATACAAATAGTTCTTACACATTGATGGTCCATTGATCAAGAATCAGTGTCTCTATACAGACTTTTGCCTGCCTGAGACCAAACAAAGTTGACCTTGGGTGTAATAATTCTTAGAATGATATCTGCCATTCAGATGTTGAGATGTGACAAGCGTTGGCATCTGTATGGTGGGTAAACTGAGGCGGATAGCCATTTGGAGGTCAGACCTTAAAACTACTGTCAATGGAAGCCAACGATTAGAGAAGTTACTCAATAGACATTTTTCTGAGGTAATAAATCTTAATTTATTGGGTCTGGCAATCCCTGTGGCTAGCAGAAAACCTATGAACTGTTTTAATTCCTTGGGGCTAGTGAGAAAGAGAAGGAAAAAAATTACATGCACACATACATACACACACACACAGAGGGAGAGAGCGAGAGAGAGAGAGATCAACTGATTGGATAAAAAAGGCAGAGACCAATAACTTCATACATAGAAATACATACATACATTCAGACAGACCTATTAATAGACATATTCACATTTCCATATAGAATGGTTAGAACCAAACTCATATTAACACATATCCATACACACATACATATATACATACAACTGGTAGATGGAGCCTGCTCACACACACTCACATACACACACATACACACACACATACATGCATGCACATAGTTGAAGGGCAGAGGAAGAATGTTCCAACCTCTACTCACACAAACCTAACATATATACATACATACATATGCATAGTTCATGGATGAAAGAAAACAGTGTTCCAACCCTCCACTCATGAAAACCTTACACATATACATATATTCATACACATAGTTGATGTATGGAATGAACAATGGTCTAACCTTCACTCATTCAAACCATACATATATACATATAACACGTATACACATATACATATATACACATATACACATATACACATATACACACATACACATATATACATATATACATATATACATATATACACATATACACATATACATATATACATATATACATATATACATTTACATACACATAGTTGATGGATGGAAGGAACAATGGTCCAACCAAAAAATCTTTATTTTTTTTTTATAGCTTACATATCCCAGAAATCCTTCAAGCAGTATAAAATTATGATGTGATTACCTTTTAGTTTTCTTCAGTAAACGTTTATGAAAACACAGTGTGTTTCCCAAAATCTTTTCAAGAAATACCAGTAAGTGGTAGTACAGGTAAGGAAGACAAATTAGTTCCAAAACCTACGTACATTAGTAACTAAGCAACTTGTTATAGATTAACAAGGTAGTTTTCTCTGCCATTTTCTCTTACTGGCAGGCAGCAATTTGTGGTTACAAAGAAAAGGGTAATTACTTTATTATTTATCTTTAAAAGTAATCTTGTAAGAATCTTAGAATCACAAATGTAAACTTTTATATAAAAATCAGTCATATCTATCTTAAATCCTCAGAATGTATATCTACTCATCAGATATTACTAATAAATCCTATAAGGAGACTGAGGGCAAAAATTGGCATCAGAAAGCAATCATCTCGTGTCCAGCATCCGTGAAAGACACGTCAGCCAGTGAAGCCATTGTTCTTGTTACCTGACCATAAAGGTCCCCAGCTTAACTAATAATTGTGTGCCTTTCTGAACTTCAAATTGTTCCCTAAGATACCCTACATCAGAACCAAAAGTAAGAAACATTTCAACCTAGCTTCACTAACAACTTTATTTTCCCAATTGTTTTCTAAGTGTGGTGGTCATTGCTGACAATCTACACCTCTAAGTTTTCTCTAGGGTGGCGACTGAATAGTTAATCTGAATAATTAAGCAAGCATCAATGCCTTAAAGAGATCAAGAATTATTATTGTGAGCACCAGAGATTCTTTCCAGTGAGGGACCGGAAGCTCCCCTAGAATTTACATGTAATTCTTAGATTAGAAGGGATGTGAGGGCAGCAAGCACAGAGCAGAACTCCGTAAGAGCACACAGTCCTCCGGACCCATGATCCTCCTTGGGGCCGTGCCATACTGAGCTCACCCATGTGGCTGTGATAACCTATAGGCTGCATTCCATGAGTTCTAAAGTCATTGGTTGCTCCTCCAACATGGTCCTCAGCAGCTAACTTATTAAATGTTAAGAAGGAATTCCTACCTAATTATGAATTGTGACAAAAATCAACAGAATGTTGTCTCTATTTCAACAGTATTTACCCAGCACTGATGTAGGTGAGATTCAAGACAGAATATTACTTAGATGATATTTCCTCTTTTCAGCTGTTAAAAATAATCTTTTTGACATTTTCCTGAATTTAGACAAGAAGAAAATGAGCAATTCAACTATAGGGATGCTTTAATGCTACTTATAAATTTCTGTCTAAGAAGAGGCGCTAAGTGCAGCACAACAGCAAAATTTCCACATAATCTTTAATTCCCAATTTCTGTTTATTTTCTAGGATAACAAAAGTATATTTGTCCTGAAATGTTACAATATTAAATTTCCTGAATTTTGGCAAAAATGTAAGAATGGATACCAGGATTTCTCAACAATATTTTCTGCCAATTCTACTGTATTTTATTCTTTAGAATGAAGCACAGTGGTTTAAATACTTCCTATAAATAAAAATACCAAAATAACCATTAGAAGAATTATTTCAAGGCAAATATGTAACATTAGCTTCAAAAACTAATCAGAGGCAATTTCCTTACACTGTTTTGGTATGGTTAGACCTCAAAAAAATATGCAACCAACCCTAAAAACATAATTTACATTAGGCATATATGCACATATATGTGCCATGTATTTGAGGTATTTGATTTATTCTCAGCTCCTGCTGGGTGGTCTACTACTGCCTTTTGCATTACCACCAGCTGATCCAAAGTTCAGGCTTATTAAAACCATCATAAATAAGATCCATGTGTGCATTGTTTATGCACCAGACACTATTTACCAAGCTTTCAACAACTACACTATTTCTCTGCCAGAAAAAAGCACCAGTGTCTACTATTGCTAGTCCAACTCAAATGCTTCCATAGTGTTGAATTCACCCCAAAAAACTCCTGGAAAATCCCTGTATGACTGCAAAGGCATGAAACTATTTATTTATGTTGTGCTTACTGTTGCATATCAGAGCAACAGACACTGTCGGTTTAACATAGTCAGCACACTTCTGGTTGGGCTATCAATTGCCTCAGTACATACATTCTCATCAAATGGGTTATCTTTCCTTACGAAAAGCAAGAGAGAAATGTATTCATTGCTATTTGTATAAAAAGAGGGGTTTTTAAAATTCAGGCAGCCCTACATGTCTATTAAAAATCCCTTCAAAATGAAGCCCATTTAGAACTGAAGTCCTGGATGTTTTATGTCAATGAGAATTCAGGAAACAGAGACCTTAAATTGAAGCTCAGGGGAGTTTCCAGCCATGAAGTTTGAAAAATACTGTTTTATCTTAAGCTCTCTGTAAATCATGCTGAAACAGTGCTTGATTTGGTAATGTGCAACACAGACTCCTAAAATTTAGATCGGCAGAAAAGGATAAATTGGAAGCCATAGGAATGGGAGTCTGGAATCAAACTGAGGCACAAGGATACTTCCAAAGCCAGTAATAACCACTAGATAAGCAGCTAGTAAAAGACAGACTGGAGTGCTATGTTAGTATCTTGGCAGCATAAAATACCAGCATTCGATTTATTAATTCAATTCATAAGTTCATTCTTTACTTTTATTCAATAAGATAACACTTGGATAAAAACCTTATTACTTCAACAGCTATGATGGCAAAAAGCCACTGTTACAGAATGCTTGTGCCTAAGTTTCCTTCACAGCACAGAAAACACTCTCGGTCTCTTCCACTGAATATGTTGTCCTGTTGTGTACAGTGAAGTTCTGTGATGCCCAGAGAGCTTCTTGGAACTATTTTCTTGGCCAGGGGCTGCAAAAAATCATGGTCTTTTAATGTTCACAGCCTGTGCTATTTCTAATGATGATCAATAACTTAAAAATTGCAAAAGTTATTCAAAGTAGGTTAGTCTTTAATCAATCAGAAATGTCGGGAACCTGTACAGAATGGAGAAATGCATTCTTCAGGAGATGCCCCATCTTTTCATGTTAGAACTGATGAGGGAGCCACATAGGACATAGAAAGGAATGAAGGGAGGGCTGGACACCACTCACCATATCCAGGGAGCCTCTAAAGGCTAATGCACTTCTGAGAGTGCAGAGGAAACGCCACCCAGAGGAAATGTAAAGAAACACAAGAGTGAAGAAAGGAGGGTGACTCCATCTAGGTTCCATTAGAAATGGAAATTTTCAAAAGTTTTGCTAGAGCTAAATTAAAGCTGCTTCATCTGGAAAGGTGTATGGCAAAGCACTTCATGTGAGAGCTGCTTATTGAGCTATGAATTTAATAGTTTCTCATATTTTGATTTGTAGTAGCTACATTTTAAGGAGGTGTGTGTGTGTGTGTGTGTGTGTTGCAAGTAACAATTTTTCCCTCTTGTTCACTTATATGGAAGGTCTTAGTTCCTCTTTAAATAAGAATGTATACCTCTGTATACTCCAAATCTTAATCTCTCACCAAATGTAAGAGAATGTCAAAAATTTAATGCCATGTTGCATCTTACAGGTATCTGTTCGCCCCCATAGAGATTTGACCTTCAAATTCCATTTATTTCTCCTCTAGGAAGTACACTTTCTGAAGGATTCCACATTCACCCAGCTCCAGACCTGTGATACTTAGTGTCTCCAATGATCCTGCTGAGCGTATCTATTATGCAGCATAGAGCCCATCTCCGTGGATGCACAGGATCCCTCCTTCAGAAAGCCACATCAGTCTGATACAACGTCCACTTCATTTTAACCCCGCTCCACTGCTCCACACAGACCCCATTTCTGTTTTGGTCACAACCATTGAATGGTATCCAACATTTTGTTCTCTTTTAATTTTTCCTTAATAATATCACTTAAGAGTCTTCACTTTTAAAGCCAGTCACAAGCATACTTCCAACAAAATAAAGATGACTTCCTTCTTCTCCTCCTCTCCCTTTTCCTCTTCCTCCTCCTCCTTCTCCTCCTCTTCCTTCTCATCTTTCTCCTCCTCCTTCTTCTCTCTTCTTTCTGCTCCTCTTGCTCCTCCTCAACCCCTCCTCCTCCTTTTCTTCTTTGGAGGGGTAGGTCACAAAGGCGGAACTAAACCTGAGAAGATTTGAGAAGTAGATGTGATCAGAGTTTATGCTATAAGAAATCTCAATGATCTTCGGTTGTAATAACATATGTATATAAATTCATTCACACACAGTTTCATATCAGTATATGTAAGTATACAAAATAACAGTGTAGGGGAATGCCAGGGTAGGGAGTTGGGAATCAGTAGGTGGGGAGCACCCTCATAGAAGCAGGAGCCGGGGGTGGGGGGATAGGGGGTTTCCGGAGGGGAAACCCAGAAAGAGGATAACATTTGAAATGTAAATAAATAAAATATCCATTTAAAAAAATAAAGAATTACAGCCAGGTGATTTTCAACTTTTCAGTATATAGTGATAACTTTGTATCTAGAAGTCTCATTTAACTTAAGTTTTGTTTTTATGTAACAATATTCTGGGAAGAAAAATAATTTATTCACATAAATCTGAAGCTATGCTTGATTTATATTTTATTGTGTAGAAGATTCTCATATATACTCCAGCAATAGGGAGTCTAGAGAATGGGTGTGCCCTTGAGAACCCATCAGCAAGCTGTTAACTTTTCAAGTAAGCCTCTCAGGATATGAGCATCTAGGGATTTTCCAAAGGCTGTTTTCACTTCATAAAATGCCAGCCTGGGTTATTCAGCACTGTTTGTTTTTGCTATTTTATTTTTTGATTCTGAAACGTCTCAAGCAGTCATTGTCCTGACGAATGCTGAATTTCAGGCATCCACATAAAGAAAAAGCACCAAGATTTCAGCCAATGTCACCTGCTATCATCCCTGGAGAGTTACTCTTCTGCAACTTCCTCACATGAAATAAAAGATTCTGACAAGTTTTGGGAGAATATGAAGAAGTCTGAAGTAAACCTATCATTTAACAAAAATCAATTGTGAAGTTATATAATAATTGGAAAATAGATTGAAAAATGTTAGCCAATCCTTTTCATATTGGGCTTGCAATTCAGGGCTAGGGAGATTAAATTGCTTCCTAAACCTCCAAACTCATCAATACTAAAGGTTATTCTTTCATTTACTCATTCAACAACACTTCTTTTTCTTAAGATTTTATTTTATTTAATACTTTGTTAATGATATTTATTTCAGGGAGTTTGCTATTAAACGTAGGAGTCTTCTACATGCTAGTAAGAAGTCTACTGCTAAGTTATATCTCCAGCCTTCCTTCAGTACGTATCTCATGAGCATTAATTTCTACACTAAGAGTGATTCTAAATGACATGAGCTAGTAATAAGAGAAAAAGACAAAGATTCTCCACTGAATTCTGTACAGTTCAGTCTCTGGAACAGACAATAAGATCTTAAGTAGATTTCAAGGACAGTTAATTTGCCAACACTTTTCTTTTGCACCATAAGCTTTGTAAATAATAAGGACTCAATAATTATTTATTCAAAGACACCCTGGTTTTCCACTAACTAAAAGCTACTTTTTAATCATTGATAAGTACGATGAAAAAATTACTTATCTCTAGGGATTATTTAAGGACAAATCTGTAGTATATTAAACATGATTCACAGTGCCTGCTTTGTACTAGATGCTGAGACATGGCCGTTCACTTCTGTCCTAAATGATGCCCTGCACCTTAAATGCATTCTGAAATTTAGAGAAGCAGACAGTGATGCTCTGGCTGGCCATGTAACGCTGACATCAGGTTGACCATACTTGAAATCAGGATGAAGGATGCAATCAATTATTATTTTCCCCTAAGCTTCAGGAGTGGTGTAAAACAATCCACCGCTGGAATCACATGATGCCAAAGAGCAAGAGAGGGTTTTTTTTTTTTTTTTTTTTTCTGTTGATGACTTGAATGACTCTGACAAGTGGTATTGATAACTCTGCAGAATGAGTAATTGGTCAGCGTGGTGTGAAGGCTAAACTTGTTAGCCAGGCAGTTCTGCAGCTGTGGCTGAATATCAGCCTTTCCCCTGTGGCTTCCACACATAAATAGAAGTGGTGAAAGCACACAACGGCAGATGTATCATGTGAGGAGGGAAAGAGTGCTGCCGGTACTAAAATCAATCATTACAACATTTAATATTTTCATGATCGGTGCTATCCTCCTTCCCTTGGATCGCGATTTTGATTAATATCTGAATATAGTGCATGACCAGTTCATCCATTCAAAAATTAGGAGACCTTCTAACACTCCAGAAAATGGGCATAGGCTCAAAACTTCCATATCACACAGAGACCCTTTCCTTTCAGATAAGCACCGGTATTTGTAACCTTACTAAAAGCAACTCTTTAAATACCTTTAATGTCCATGGATTCTTGCTATGAGACCATCTATGAGTTTTCACTTATGATGTTTCTGATAGGAAAACAGATTCAAATGGAAAGCGCTTGCTGAAGAACTGGGTCCACTCAGCTGGTACATCAATATTGGCCCTTCATCTAATGAGAGGCCCCTAGGAAAATATAATGACCTATTGTCAGTCAAGGCTAGGTCCCATCAGTGTCACTTGGCGGAGTCTAACTAATGCTGTGTGAGGTGGTCTTTGCATGAATAGAGCCAAAGTGTTTGACATGTGCAGACGCCATACGCAAATTTAGTTCATTTGGTATTTTTAATAAAAAGGTAAGTAAGTGTTATAAATCACGAAATGATAACACTGCTGGAAAGCTATAACAAGTGAATGAATACACATACTTGTAAATAGTGAATACGTTCTTGAGCCCAAATGCATTTCTTCAGCCATTGATGTTTAATTCATTAGAGGCAATACCATGAGGAAATGACCACCTTTTTTTTTTTTTTTTTACTTTCTCCTGGGCTGGGGGGAAAAACTTAACTGGGCAAGAGAAGAGAAGTAGTATAAAATCAAATGAATAAATGGCGTGAATTATTGCTTAGGATTGTCACATTCTATTAATTCACAAACATTTTGAACCTTAGGTTTTCTCCACCATTATCTGTGAAACTTTGAACGCACAGAGGGGTTGACTCGTACACTTTCTTATTTGGACTGGTTCCCCCAATCTCTCTGTTAATTGAGGAAACTTACATCATGTGCATTTGCAAAATGAATGTGGTTTCAAGTGAAGTATATTTATGAAATAACTTAATTCCCCTGTTTTTAAAGTAAGGTTGTTAATCATGGTTACATATTACCATAGCACCTAATATTTTTAATGTGTGGAATAAATTTAAAATTATTAAAATAAAAATGTATAAAGGCAGTTAATTCTTATTTGTATATGATACTTTTATGGTTAATAATAGTGAAAATTTCCCCAAAATATTTAAACCTTGTTGTATTTAATAACAATAAATTCATATCTTGCAAACTGCTGTAGCAGCTATAGATGTAATTAGCCATTTATATGACTGTTCGCATCTGAAACAACTAAACAAACACTGACCCTCCAGTTACCATTCTTAAGCAACCATTTTGGTTCACAATTTCTCAGTTATCCCTAAATTTGTCACTATTCTCGATTATTCAAGCGTTTTACATTGAACATAGCCATGATTAAACAATGGAAAATATATTGAAATATTGTCTATGCAAAAATGTGCAGAAATACTCACAGCAGGATTGGTGTTTAGCAAGTACTTTCCACAAGGATATGCAAATGTTACAAATGCACACTAATCCGCAATGACAATATCTGTAATATTTCAACAGTTCTTAGACACTTGCTCATGCGACACTCCAGATTCAGTGATATATCAAAAGAAAAACTGCCTTGTGATAATTACACCACAGCAACATTTTAGCAAGCACTTTTTTCCCTCCCAATAAATAGACACATGACAACGCACAGGGAAGAATCTTCTCTAAGTTTTGGCTGAAGAAGCACCATTTTAATTGTATCAATTGGAGATAATTTCATTAAGTCATTTTGAGCTAGGTGTATGTGAAGAATAGAAGTAACAGGATAATTTCTGAAATCAAATATGGTCATTCCAGGCAGAACAGAAGACAACAAGACCACTGGCAAAATTCACTCGCCAAATGAATTAGTCTCCGACAAAACAATGGCACCAGCAGGTCAGTCTGACACTGAGCTAAGACAGAGTGACATGTTTGAAGCAAAGATTTCACACAGTTCACGAGACAAAGAGGCACTGTCAAAGCAGATAAAGAACAGAAAACCAACAGAAGGTCTCGTGTGCTCAAATAACAGCGACCATAGAAGTGAAGAGATTCAAGCCACGAGGTCTTAACCAAGGCACCAGGGCCTTTCCAAAGGGAGACTCGGGTGAAGAAAGCAAGCAAAACTGCAAATGAACAGCAGTCAAAAGTGATTACAAATATTAAATCTTGAGTCCATGTTGTCATTTTTCACTTTTTTTTTAGCAAACAAGCAAACAAACAAATCATATAAATATCTCATACACTACACATAAAGTATTGTTTGTATTTTATATAAATGGCATCATAACCAAAGGATGATGTTCATTTAAGCATAAAAGCATCATATTCAGGACTAGAGAGATGGCTTCAGTGGTTAAGGGATGTTTTCCTGAGGACCTGGGTTCAGTTCCCAGTGCCAGCATCAGGTAATTCAAAACTTTCTGAAACTCCAGCTCCAGGGTCTTAACAACTTCTAATAGCCATAGCCTCTGCCCTCAAATACAAGCCTCTGCACAAAGATACCCATGTATGCACAGAGTTAAAAAAATAAAGTATTTTAAAAATAAATATTTTTATGAACACTGCAGCTCCTAGCTATCATGGCTCTACGTACATAATAGTAAGTATAAATCACATGTTGCATTGATTGAATTATTGTTAGAGTATATGGGAAACATGTCCAGCTTTTATTCATTGACTGTCCACTTCGCGGTCAATTATGCAATCCTTGAATTGTATATCAAATGGATGTGTTGTACACACAGAGAAAATCGAATGTCTATAGCCTGACAATATATGACAATATATGCGTTGCACAAGAGCATTGTACACATACATACACACAGTAGCTGTCTTCCTTCAGTTCCAAAAAAAATAAAAATTGAGTCAGTACTGCAAGACAGAAAGGAATCAAACTGACCAATAGAGGAAGAATGCTTAAAGAGCAAAATTCTGGAATGATTGATATTTACACTTTGAAGGAGCAAAGCCACAATAGTGTAGTCACAGTGCCTAGAATTAGCGCAATTTGGCACAAATGTGGAATTATCACTAATGGAACAGCACATTTATACTGTTCTTTCATTCATACCATACAACCCTCTCTATAGAACATCAACGTCTGTCCCTGTAGTGCCTTGGATGAAGACAGAAGACAGCAATCTTCTGGACACTGTGACGATTGGGACGAAGGTGAAACAAGACACAGAAATAAGTGTTTCACCTCCAGCCCAGACATCCTTACCCTTCTCCCAGAATCACTAAAACAGTGGATAGTAAAAAGGCCAGATGTAGTTTGTATTCAGCACCAGACAGATTTCATAAAAGTAAATAACCAAACCCGGAATTACAAATAAGAACACTTGGGTGGAATCACAAGGCACCTTAGACGCATTAGCCCTATGGGAGGCGGGGGTGAGGGTGGGGGTGGGGGCGGGGGGGCAGGAGAAGAGATGAGGAGACTGTCCACTGTCCGTTGCTGTTGCACGGGACCCTGTGAGGAAGCAGCTGTGTGTGGCGGCAGATATCCCGATGAATTTGCCTCTGTTGAACAGTACACAATAGGTTGGTGCAGCAAATCAATATTCTGACTAACTTCGGTGCATGTAAGTTTTGGTTATAAAGCATTTTTAGTGAAGAAAAAGTGATGGGACCTCAGTCCACTTCATATTATGGTGTCACTGGGCCGGGACACTGGCTGGGGATGAGAATGCTTCCAGCTCCTGAATGAATCTTCTGCTCAGCCAAGGCTAAATCTTGCCTGACGGTGTCAGTGTCGGGAACCTTGAGTTTGCATGTGCCTGCACAGAGCTAAGGCAGTGACTGAGTCTGTGACACCTTGCCAATAACCAGAGTCCTTGAGGATTTACAATGTAGCCTTTGTCTCTCACTGGTTTCTTTTTGTGGCAGCCTCTTATTATAAGGGATAAGAGAAAATTTAATAAAGAGCTGTGTGGGTGACCTTAAATAGTAACCAAACATGGGCCACAAAAGTAAAATTAGCTTGCTTGCTTCCATGCAGCAAGCCTAATGTGAGAAACTTGGCCTTCCAGATTCCCGGAGCAGATGTACTCAGGAATGCAGACTCCACACTACAGAAATCAACATAAAACACGGAACAGTGACTCGTTAATTTAGGATGAGAAATCAGTATGATACAAGAAGAAAGGAAATCAGCAACAGGGTTGAAATGTTGTAGCTCCACGAACTATAATTACTTGAAGCACCAATATGTCTTTCAGCAAAGAAATATTGAATTTCTACACTGTGTCTTAGTTAATTATAAGGTTGTAGACAGCAGTTTTTGTGCATTGAAGTGCAGTGAGGAAGATAATAAATAAAGCAACTCCTAAATTAAGAAACATATGAAACCATTTGACTGAATAATGTCTCTGTAAACTCCGTCTCCAGTCTCCAGAGGACTTTTGGGTTTGTCAGGAAACAGATTTGGGAATCAAGTGGCTGGGATTACAAAAGCAGAGAACATAGAGAGGAGACCATGCGAGATGGAAAGGTGCAGTGACTAGAGCTTTGCTCCCATAAGGTAAAGAATTCCAGAAGCCACCAGGTGCGTGAAGAAGCAGAGAAGGGCTGTGCCCAATAGCTTCAGGCTTGAAGACCATCTTCCCATCCCCTCAGTTCCAGACTTCTAGTCTCCACCACTGAGAGAGAATCTGTTTTCCTTGTAAGTCTTATCATTTGATGGGATTATTTGCTAAGGCCAGGCTGAGAACAAACACATTAATCATTCATTATAATGAAGAACCAAGAAGACAATGTTCTGATAAGAAGCAAATAGTGTTTATTATTTCATTTGAATAAAAACAAGACAACACACACACACACACATGCATACGCACATGCACATGCACAAGAGTGCACACTCACATGAGTGCAGGCTCCTATGATAAAGCTGATGAATGTTCAAGACAGAATTAATGGCAGCAACATTTGGAGACAGAAACAAGTCCATTTCTGAAGCCACTTCCACCACTGCACTGGAGCTCAGTGGGCTGTGTTTAGGCAGAAGTTGACAGGGTAGAAAAGAATTCAAGACTCATACAACATAGGAAATTATGTAAGCTCAAATCTTACATATGATTTGAAAATGCCAAAAATTAAAAAAAAAAATAAGTAGCAGGTATACTGCCTCTGGTTTAGGGTTTTGAAAATTCCCTCCAGCTGCTGGGGCATGAGAATATTTAGGCTCTTAAGTGAACAATGTAACTCCACCAGCCTGTAAGCTTGGATTAGGTACAGAAGCCATGGCCAGGTGCCTAGCTCTATTTGTAGCACATTTTGGTATCAATTAGAAAGCAGACGGCACATGGGAGAGCCTTCAAGGAGGAAGATGTGGATCCTAAGTGGTTGCCATGGGCTAAAGACCACCTCTGACTAAGAATCCATTGTCCCTCATTAGCAGTCGCTGCTTTTCTAGGCAGAAAAATGGCAGAAGGCTGAGATTCACAGTCTATCAACCACTATTGTCGCAATTGCCTCAGACAAGGATTGTTTTAGAGAACGTTCGCCTCTGTTGTTTAGTCTGTTTCTCACAGAAAGACAAAATTGACTGGGCTAATTTTCTGATCTAATGATATACGAGCACTCAAGATTTCCAAAGAAACACTAAAAAGGAAGAAGAGAAAAACCGCTACCATGTTTCTTCTTCCAGGGATGGGATCTTTCTGTTATATAGTTAAACAAGTATATTACCTGCACAGAAAACCTTCTGGGCAAAGGTTTTCTTGATTATAATGAGCCTGGAAATGTTTAAAGTGAGTCTTCAACAGTGCTGGACAGAAATGGATAGCAAGTGATTTTCCTTGTTCTACCAATAGCAAGTAACGACACTGTATCGTGCTCAGTGAATTTTCCACCACATACAGGGAAGAATAGTAGCCGGAAGGTGGCTTTTTAGTCTAACATAGATCATCAAAAGGCGTCCCTGTCCTCCTTCCAGTTAAAAAATGAAAGTTTTCTAGAGCAGTTGTGCTCACCTGGGGAGCTTGCACTCATCGGCTAATTTTGAGTACAGGAAAGAGGAAATTGCGTCTCAGCCAGCTTGACACAGACAAGAACAGGGCAGCTTTCTTATTGCTTAACCATACTACGCGGTGTGGTGTGTTCACGTACACTGCAATTTCTTTCTCACAAAGAGCAAATCCAGCCCGAAAGATGAGGGAAGACACTGCTGGAGGAGAATTTATTGAAATGCGTTACATCTTGAAAGGATTACTTGCACCTGCACATAAAGAATCTCGACTGCTTTAGACACACAGGCTAAAGGCGCCGTCTTTATTATACTTCTTTCAAGTGTACATACTTGACTGAGAGTCTGGACAAGTTTCAAGTGCTCAGAGTCAGTGCGGAGGAGCAAGGGCGCCATCTACTGGTCAATATGATCAGGAACCAACAGAAAGCTTTCAGACGAGGTAGGGGGAAAAGGGACAACCTGAACCGTGTGTGTTCATTTCTTTAAAACTGACTTACAGAAATTGCAAAAGGTATCATTTCTCCCCCGACCCCCGGTTTTTATCCCATTTTAAATTCCATGAAATTAAATAAAACTTCATTCTAAAAAATAAATTGGGAAGAAGGGGTAAAGGAGACAAAGGATGTCTTTTGACAGAACATTTACAGAAAAATTCTCATTTACAAGAAGAGTGGGTTTTTTTTTTTTCAAGAAGAAGGAAGAACAAAGTATGGATACTCTGGTCCTTTTTAGAAGCGGGAACAAAATACCCCCAGAAGGAGATACAGAGACAAAGTGTGGAGCAGAGTCTGAGGGAAGGACCATCCAGTGACTACCCCACCTAGGGATCCATCCCATATACAGTTACAAAACCCAGACACTATTATCAATGCCCACAATTGCTTGCTGACTGGAACTGGATATAGGTGTCATCAGGGAGACTCTGCTAGTCCATGATAAATACAGAGGGGGACACTCTCAGCCAGCCATTAAACTGAGCACAGGGTCCCCAATGGGGGAGCTAGAGAAAGAACCCAAGGAGCTGAAGGGGTTTGCAGCACCACAGGAAGAACAATGATATGAGCCACCCAGTACTCCCAGAGCTCCCAGGGACAAAACCATCAACCAGAGAATGCACACGGTGTTACCCATGGCTCCAGACACATAGGCAGCAGAGGATGACCTTGGACATCAAAGGGAGGAGAGGCCCCTGGTCCTGGAAAGGCCCAATGCAGCAGTGTAGGGGAATACCAGGACAGGGAAGCTAGAGAGGGTTGATTGGAGAACATGGGGAGGGGAGAAGGCTTATGGGACTTTGGGGAGGACCAGGAAAGGGGAAATCATTTGAAATGTAAATAAAGAATATATCTAATTTAAAAAAAAGAAAAAGGAGTGGATTTTTTCATTGTTGTTGCTGTTGTTACAACATTTCAAACTATTTCTATTTCCTTATAAGTTACTTTAACTAAAGTAGTTGTAGGCAATGTGGAAAATCTGGCTAGCTAAAACATCATGTTCTCTAATCAAGGACATTAATTTTAAAATATAACAAAGTGTAATAGATTTGTTACTGTTCAAGTATTTTGATTAGATTTTGTTCTGCTTAAAATTTTATGCTTATGTAGGATAGTTTTCATACTTCATTTTTAAATTCTTAAGGAACTATATATTTGAAAATTGCTTTTTAATAATTATCTTGACATATTTCTACATAACCTACATGTATGTTGCTCCTGTCTATGCTGACTTGCAGAGCTCACGTGTCAGCCGCCAGCCTCTTCAGGTTCCCCCCTCAGCTACACCACACGGAATGTCCCCATACCTTCCCAGCCTGACATTAACCGAGGCAGAATGGTCTCAGGCAGAACTGCAAGGGCCAAAGATTTCCTCCTGCTGTTTACTTCAATAGGCTGTCCTAGCTTTTGAAGTCCTTGTCAGTTCTCCGAGCCCGAGTTTGCTCTCTGTCTAGACTTGCTCTTTTCCTCCTCTAGCCTGTCCCCTGATCAGACCAGTTTCCAGAGGCAGCTCCTGCAGGCAAATACCACCTCACCAAGACCTCAGCTGCGGCCTGTGATGTCAAGATCACCTCTCTTTGCTCTACCCTCTTCTGCAGAAAGACCATAGTTCTTATCTTCACTCAAATATTTTCATCTATTAAAACGTAATCAAATACATCACAGAATTTTTAAAATAAAAATGATACAGACCGCATGTTTTTCCCTCAAGTGTAATTTATATCATTGGAATATTTTACCCAATCCTATATGTAGGGGCCTATGTGTATACTGATGCTTTTGTAGTTGATCTATTTTATGAAATTGATGTTTTAACTCTTTAGTGCAACTATAGAATGTCGATGTCTAAAGTAAACAGATACTGTGAAGGCATTGTGTGTGTCACAAAGGAAAATACGCTCTGAATAATTTTGAATGATTTACTGACCTTTGCCAATTATATGGTGACTAGAGAGAGAGAGAGAGAGAGAGAGAGAGAGAGAGAGAGAGAGAGAAAATGAATCCGGATTTCAAAATGAGAGTAAAATGCCCTCTAGTGGTAAAGATTTTAATAAAGCAAGTTTTACTTACAAATATTAAACTCCTGAACCTAAAAGAATTAAGCATGTACTGGAAGTTTTGCATGGCCAATGTGCAGTGGCAGACAGTGTTACCATAGGAGGCCCCTTCTGTGGGACACTGTAGTCTAAAATTAAATAAATCCCATAAAGAAAACAACAAAAGAGTTTTATAGTTAGTAGATGAAATAACCACACAATGACTATTCTTAGAGAAGAATGATGGATAATTTGTTTTATATACTTATCTATTTGGATGCTATTAATTCCTTTACTTCTAGTATCTTCATTTCGATCTATATTTCTGAAGACTAACGTGGTTTTCTTTTTTCTGCTATTAATTTGCTTTGAACCTTCAAAGAGGAAAAAATGTATGGGACCTTCAAATCCATGAGTGCTCTCAGCTCTCCACTGTCTAATGAGAGGCATCTTAGAATGCTAGATGATACACGCAATGGAGTGTTTTGTTTTCATTTCTGCCAGCTTTGTGAAGCAACAAAGAAGAAAGTCGTTGTGTTAAAGTTAGAAAGACTTAACAGCTCATGAAAGTTCTGAGCCTTCCTCTCTCTAAGATCATAATCTGGTTACTACACGGAAACTTCGAAGAAGTCTGCAATCCAATCAGGCGAGCATCCCACCAAAGAAAGATGACCCTCGAGAGCTGAGATCCCACTGCCCCGTCACTGGCAAATCTTAGCCTCTAAATTCAGTTAGATTGGACTCTGCCTATTGCGTGTCTCTCTGGCAACTTCATTCTCTCCAAGAACACACACAATAATAAAAGTTCAAGGAAAGTTGAACTTAGGTGCTGTGAGCGATAGCTCCCGCATTTCCAGTACCGTAATGATGGCTGCGTGTCTACTCACTGTCCATAAAAATGAAGAAGCAGAGATTGTCCTTAGGCAGAGCAGGAGCAGGCAAGCAGTC
Organism: Apodemus sylvaticus; assembly: GCF_947179515.1. Taxonomy (NCBI): domain Eukaryota; kingdom Metazoa; phylum Chordata; class Mammalia; order Rodentia; family Muridae; genus Apodemus; species Apodemus sylvaticus. The sequence goes on along the minus strand of NC_067473.1, from coordinate 15,396,508 downwards.
TACTCCATTAAAGCACTGCACCGCCTTAGGTCAGGAGGCTGTAACACCCTAAGCATGTGCTTTGTCAGGAGAACGGCAGAGTTAAGAAGGCGATTTCTCTGACCGCAAGCCCCTCACATGCCACACCTTCGTGTTGAAGCTGTGTGAGAAAGTGTCACAGGTTCTCCTGAGAGGGTAAAGGAAATAGGGGCACTTCGCCATCATAACATTTCAGTAATATTTTCCGCTACTAGGTTTGTAATTCATCACAGTAGAATAGCTTCAAATATCTTTTTTTCTAAAACAGAAAATGAACTTAACCAAACTTTCTTTCCAAATAGGTTCACAATTAATAAAAGCAGTTTATACAAAAATGACTCTGTTATCTTGAATTTTTAATAAAAACATTTCATTGGAGGTTTGAACTTTTTTTGGGGGGGGGTCTGGCTGTAAACAAGGTTACTAACGGCCAGTACCCTCCTGAGTGGCTGTTATAAAGAAGTGGCAGTGGTAGAGTCTAAGCCCGGGCCTCATAGGAGCTCCCACATGCGCTTCCCTAAGCTGTATGCCTAGCCTTGGCTGCTTAAGGAATTTGATAAGAGAGTCTACAGTGGGATAATTAAGATCAATGTGCTGTCCCTCCTAGTACCATATTGGTATGTGTTTAGTAGAATCAATGTGTGTGTTGTGTGTGTGCATGCCTGTGAATGTGTGTCTGTGCATGTGTATGTTTGTGGGACATGGATGCCTTAAGGTTTCTTCCTCACTTGTTCTCTACCTTACTATTGAGACAGGATCTCTCACTAAATCTCATTAAAAGATTTGGCTAAACTAGCTAGACAGCAAGGCCCAGACATCTACCTGTCTTCAGACCCACATCTTTATTATTACAGGGGTGTGTTTTATGTGTGTGCTGGCTTTTATATACTAGTCCCGAAGCTCATGTGTCAAGCACTTTACCAACTAAGTCATCTTCCCCTCACTGCCAGTGACTGGCTTTATCATCCATGTAAAAGGTAAACCAAGGCAGGCTCAGTGCTTAGAGCAGCTGACTGGGATGGACCCACAGGGTCTGCCGCCAAAGACAGCAGAGATTAGAGAAGTTACTCAGTGGACTTTTTATCTGAAGGAACAAAGCTTAATTTACGGGGGCTGGCACTCTCTGTGGCCAGTGGAAAAACTATGAATTCTTTTAACTGCTTGGGGCCAGCAAGAAAGAGAAGGAAAGGGAGAAAATTCACAGTACACAGACACAGACACATACATGCATGCACGTACACACTGATTTCATGAAACAAAGTACAGAGTCCAGTAACTTCATACATGCAAATGTATATGTATAGGTCCATGCACACATTCATACATGCACACAGACCTACAGACAGACGTGTTCACAGGACTTAGAGAAAAGATGCGTTGAGCAAACAGGCTCAAAGAATTTCACACATACGTACATAAAGAGACACAGTTGGTGGATGGAAGGAACACTGTACCAACCCCCATTTGCACAAACTCTACACATACACACACAGTTGATGGATGGAAGAGACAATGTTCCAGCCACACCACACCATTTTTTATTTGTCCCATTGTTTGTGTATCTCAGCAAAATCTTTTAAGCAGTCTACAATTATAATGTGATTACATTTTCGTTTTCTTCTAATGAATGATTATGAAAAGACATTGTTTCCAATGCCTTACAAGAAATAACATTACATGGTACAGATAAAGAAAACAAATTATTCTTAAAAACCTACCTACATTGATAACCAAGCAACTTGTTATAGATTAACAAAGTGTAGGCAAGCAAGGTAGTTTTCTCAGTCAGCTTCTCTAACTGACAGGCAGCAATTTGCAGTTACAAAGAAAGGAGTAATTATTTTTTATCTTTAGGAGTAATCTGGTAAGAATCTGAAGAGAATCACAAATCTAAACTTTTATATAAAAATCCATCATATCTACCTTAAATCCTCAAAATGTAAATCTATACATCAGCAAGTCTTATTAAATCATATCAGGAAGCTGAGGGCAAAAAATTGTATCAGAAATCAATCATCACCTGTCCAGCCTCAGTGAGAGTCCCGACAGCTAGGGCTGCCTTGTTCTTGTTCGGTGACCATAAAGGGTCCCTAGCTTAACTAATGAGAGCGCGCCTTTCTGAACTTCACATTGTTCCCTAAGATATTTTTATTTTTTTATATCACAGCCAGTAGGAAAAACATTTCAACCTAGCTTCACTAACAACTTTGTTTTTCCAAATGCATGTAGTCATTGTTGACAATCTACGTCTCTAAGTTCTTCTCCGGGATAAGATAAAATCATTAATCTGCTCCAGCAGCAATGCCGAGAAGAGATCAAGCATTATTATAGTAAGAGCCAGAGATACTGCCCAGTGAGGGACCGGAAGCCCCTGAGAGTACGATTCTCAGGAGGGAAGTGAGGGCAGCAGGTAGAGCAGGACTTCACAACAGCATAAAGACCTCAGGACACGTAGTCCTCGGGGCTGTGCCACACTGAGGCCCACCCACGTGTCTGTGGTCTCCTGTGGGCTGCATTCCATGAGTTCTGAAGTCATTTGTTGTTCCTCCTGCATGACCCTCCGCACTTCCCTACCCTCTACATGTATATTTTTAATTGCTTAATTTTTGTTATTACCCTTGTTGCTATCATCATCATCATCATCATCATCATCATGTGTATGTGTGTGTGTGTGTGTGTGTGTGTGTGTGAGAGAGAGAGAGAGAGAGAGAGAGAGAGAGAGAGAGCACATGTGCCACACTGCCAAATTTTACAGGTTGGTTCTCTCTTTTCAGTGTGAGACCCAGGGATCAAACTCAGGTCTTCAGTTTACTCAAGCAAGGCTGTCAAGGTATGTCTCCAGCCATAACACATCTTTTATTCATAAATTTAATGCAAAATAGTCTCTCAATGTAGGGATTCAACACTTGAGGTGAGGTCAACTGGGATAAGGATTTATAGATTTTTGTGTCTAAGTAGACACTTGGTTGAGACACAAACTGGTGTAGAGAGAAATGTTCAGATGTGTTCTGGTTCTAAGACAAAACCCACAGAGTTCTGACCTACCTCTTGCTTAGTGCTTGGCAATGGAGGATATTGGAGTGGGTACTTACTTAACTCTAGATAAACATATTGTACTGTCTAGTTTTGTGTGTCAACTTGACACAGGCTGGAGTTTTCACAGAGAAAGGAGCTTCATTTGGGGAAGTGCCTCCATGAGACCCAGCTGTGGTGCATTTTCTTCTTTGGTAACCAAGAGAGAGGGCCCATTGTGGGTGGTGCTATCTCTGGGTTCTGGTAGTCCTGGGTTCTATAAGAAAACAAGCTGAGCAAGCTAGGAGAAGCAAGCCAGTAAGTAACATCCCTCCATGGCTCCTGCTTCCTGACCTGCTTGAGTTCCAGTCCTGACTTCCTTTAGTGATGAACAGCAATGTGGAAATGTAAGCTGGAAAAACTCCCAACTTGCTTCTTGTTCATGATGTTTGTACAGGAATAGAAACCCTGACTAGGACCCATATCTTACACACTAACTAAAACACTGTATATTATGTGTCTCTTATGAATACTCAAAGGAGAGTATTCAAGTGTGTGTGCTGTGTGTCTCTGTCTGTCTGACTGACTGACTGAATGAATGAATGAATGACTAACTGACTGCCTTTGTGTATGCATGTAAGTGGATCTGTGTACATATGGAAGCCAGAGGACAACTTCAGATATTGATCAGAATACATCTACTTTGTTCTATAAAACCGAGTCTCTCGTCGATCTGGAACTTACCAGTTTGCTAAAGCTAGCTCACCAGTGAACTCTAGGGAACCAGCTGTCTCGTCTCTGTTTTCCAAGTGCACACCACTCTATTGCTCCCCCCATCCTGTTTTTAAATGTGTATTCTGGAGAACAAATCCAAACTCTCATTTTCAATGCAAGCATTTTGCAGACTGAAGAGGCTTCTTATCCTTGAAATTAGAATTTTCAATGTGATAACAGTATCCAGGTTTGGATTCATACATCGCCCACTATTAATCATAAAATTGCTTCTTCTACACATTTTAATTAAGTCTGAAATATTAAAGACCTGTGTTTATAATTTTTCCTATTATCCTTTTATATCTTAGTATATATTGATATAAATGCAAGCTCTGTCTCCCTTATTTCATATCTAGCTACTACATTCTATTTAGTTTCCTATAGAGGATATGATTTGGTTTTCATACATAATGGCTGGTTTTCTACTAAATACGCAGTGAATCCTTCATGATTCCACAGGAAATATTTTTATGCTAATCTTTATCCTTTTCTGCTTCTGAGGAAATTCTTTATAACTTTCTGTCACCCAAGAATTAGTCTCCCGGAAGATGTCTTCCTGCACCCCCCCCCCAAAAAGTACAGTGGTTTTCCATCTTTGCTCAACTTCTTCAGTTTAAAAGAAATATTTTAAGAAAACCATTTATATGCTGTGCCTGCATCACCAAGTAGCACCTTGTTTGGCTTAGGAGGGAGATACACATGGACTGGGTCATTGATACACTTTAAATGTTTATAAGCGTCTAGTGAACCAGTCCAGAGTTTCACAAATTAAATGCACATGGAAATCTCTTGTGGGGCTTGTTAGAATGTGTGTTGTGACTCGGGAGATCTGGAATGAAGTCTGAGAGCCTGCATCTGTTATAAGCTCCTGACTGGTGCCAGTACTGCTAGTTAAGACACCGCACTGAGAATGGAGAGAGAAGACATAGCCAGAGAAGACATACAGATATGCCATAACATGAAACAAAGCACATTGTCTCGATATGCCTTTAGGCTGGATCTAAGCTGCATGCTGTAGACTGCAAATGCTTTTGATCAAGGACTATTTACAAGATCTCAGTACACAGAATCTAGCACCAGGATGGTTAATAAATGAATTCATGATGAACTATTGAAAATGATAGGAACGGATTTACTATTAATTTTTTAAATGTATTTTCTTTAATTGTGGACCATTTTTGTCTGATATCATGTGCTGTACTGGTGACTATTTCCTAAGGGTTAATGCTTTGCCATCTGCTTTGAACAAAGAGATTCTTAATGATTCACCAAGAATATTAAGCAGCTTCTGATGGTCGATATTAAAGAATGGCTAATGAAGTAAATAAGTCTGGTTTTAAGTGGTGTACCTGGGACTCTATTCCCCTTGTTACAAGCCAATGTAGAATGAATGTTGACACACAAAGTCTGAAAACGGTAAGGTAACATGTGCAGATGTGGAAATGAAATGTGCCTTGCCATTGCATTCTTTACCTCACTTCTGCTCCTCTGCGTTTGGACACGCATACGAGCAGCCAAGCAGCAAAACAGCTGAGCACCATTGGGACGCTGGCGGAGCAAAGGGTAGAAAGCGCTCAGTAATGAGAATACATTATTTTAAATGCAAACTCCTTAAAGGATTCAGATACCCAATACTACTACTTTGTTATTGTGAAGGTAAAGGAATGGTCACAGGGCAACACACCTCTCATGGTCTAGTTAGAAATAGGAAGTTAATAACAGCTTAAAGCACAAGTTGCTGGAAAACCAAGAAGTTTAGAGAAGACAAATTTCTTTGTATGAGGGCTTTGAAAAAAATGCCTGAAGAATAACACACACACACAAACACACACACAATCAAAATAAAAACCACATTATTTTGATCCATTTTTTATACAGTGACTTGCTCTGAAAACCATCCTTTATTACATCAAAGTAGATAGTTTATGTCCTTTGCCCTCCTGCCTTGGTAACCTATTTCACACAGGTAACAATGCCATGACAGCACAGTTTGTTATAGATGGAAGTTATTATAAATGGATGTATTTGCTTGTTATTCTGTTCTGTAACTCTATTCCAAGTTATTCTTCTATTTTAACAGTGTTTCTCATGATATTACCTCTGGCTCCATCTAGGATCCTGAAACTTCTCAGAAGGTCCATGAGATCAGTCACATATTGATAATAATACTTGCCTGTTATACTTTCCACATTAATTAACTGCTAAGGGTAAAATGGACCTTTTCAGAAACCCCGGAGATGTTCAAAATCACTAAGTAAGCAAGTGGGAGAGTGCAACTATTTTGCTGTTGTTTGTCAAGCATCATAATAACTTGTGAAAAGGAAAATGTTGCTCTTAGACTGCATCTCTGCCAGTACTACAGGAACCTTGGGAATGAGCGAAGCCTCCCTGGAGAATGGTGCGGCTGACTCTGTGATGCTGCTGTGAGACTCCCAGAGAGAAGCATCACTTGGCATCTGGACTAATGAGAGATAATAAGATGAAGGCTGTTTAAAGACTCAACGTTGATAGCTCCTGTAACAACCAAAAGGAGCAAGCAGAGGAGGTAAACAGCCATACAATTTTGATTTAGAAAAGAATAGCCACTGTACAAATATTTGCCACACAGTTAGCATCACATGGTTAGAAATAGAACACTAGCTGAAAAAAAAAGATACAGTCTTTGATACAGGTTTTTACAGTAATACAGATTGGTATTTTGCAAAGATGGTACCCTTAGTGATGGAAGAAGAAGACAGAAAGGAATGTATAAATTAATATAACTCAATTCAGCAGTAAAACAAGTAAGCATATTATTTAAATCTGATTTGAAAAAATTCAGACTTTTTGGCTAAAACAATTTTTTTCACATTTTTTCACATTTTCATATCAGTAATACCAACACTGTGAAGGATAGAAAAGGATCCTAACTTAGACTTGTAACAAAATTTATGATCCAAAGAAAATTATATTTGAGAAGAAATAAATTTTGGCCATCTTTTCTCTGGCAACTGAGCAAGAAGGTACAACCAGAAGGGCAGGAAACACAGGAATGGTAGAACAGTTAGGACAAGGTCCGTCCAGACTCAACCTGAACCCAGGAGCTGGGCAGCACTACAGTACTCTGTGCCAGGGGAGAACCAGTCACCTAGGGGTGCTGAGTGGAGCTTGCAGACCCACAGAAGGAACAAGCATGACCAACTAATACCAGAGATAACCAGATGGCAAAAGGCAAATGTAGGAACATTACCAACAGAAATCTAGACAACACAGCACCATCTGAACCCAATTTTCCTACAATAGCAAGTCCTGGATGCTTTACCACACCGAAAAAGGAAGATTTGGATTTAAAATCACAGCTCATGGTGCTGATATAGGGCTTTGACAAGGACATAAATAACTCCCTTAAGAAAATACAGGAGAACACGAGTAAACAGGTAGAAGCCCTTAAAGAATTACAGGAAAGCACAACAAAACAGCTGAAAGAATTAAACAAAACCATCCAGGATCTAAAAATGGAGGTAGAAACAAGAAAGAAATCACAAAGGGAAAAACTCTGGACATAGAAAACCTAGGAAACAAGTCAGGTGTCATGAATGCAAGCATCAACAACAGAAGAGCAATACAAGAGATACAAGAGAGAATCTCAGATACAGATACCATAAAAAGCATTGACACAACAGTCAAAGAAAATGCAAGCTACAAAAAGCTCCTAATCCCAAACATCTAGGAAATCCAGAACAAAATGAGAAGACCAAACCTAAGGATTATAGGTATAGAAGAGAGTGAAGATTTCCAACTTAAAGGGCCAGTAAATGTCTTCAACAAAATTATAGAAGAAAACTTCTCTAATCTAAAGAAAGAGACACCCATGAACATAGAAGAAGCCTACAGAACTCCAAATAGACTGGACATGAACAGAAACTCCTCCTTTCACATAATAATTAAAACACCAAATGCACTAAACAATGAAAGAATATTAAAAGCAGTAAGGGAAAAACGTCAAGGAACATATAAATGCAGACCTATCAGAATTACACCAGATTTCTCACCAGAGCCTATGAAAGCCAGAAGATCCTGGGCAGATGTCATATAGACCCTAAGGGAACACAAATGTCAACCTACGCTAGTATACCAAGCAAATCTCTCAATTATCATAGATGGAGAAACCAAGGTATTCCATGACAAAACCAAATTTGCACAATATCTTTCCACAAATCCAGCCCTTCAAAGGAAAACAAATAGAAAACTCCAACAGAAGGAGGGAAATTACACACTAGAAGATTAAAAAGAAATTAATCTTCTTTTAACAAACCAAAAAAGAAGAGAGCCACACAAACATAACTCCACCTCTAGTAACAAAAATAACAGAAAGCAACAATCCTCCTTAATATTTCTTAATATCAATGGACTCAATTCTCCCATAAAGAGACTGGATACATAAGTAGAATCCAAAATTTTGCTGCATACAGGAAACTCACCTTAGGTAAAAAGACAGACACCACCTCAGTGGAAAAGTCTGGAAAACAATTTTCCAAGCAAATCGTCCCAAGAAACAAGCTGGTATAGCCAACCTAAGATCAAATAAAATCAACTTTAAACCTAAAGTAATCAAAAAAGATAAGGAAGGATACTTCATACTCATCAAAGGAAAAATATACCAAGATGAACTTTCAATTCTGAACATATATGCTCCAAATACACGTGCACCCATAATCATATTAGAAACTTTAGTAAATCTCAAAGCATACATTGGACCCCACACAATAATAGTGGGAGATTCAACACCCCACTCTCATCAATAGATCAGAGAAACATCAACTAAAGAAAAACAGTCAAACTAACAGAAGTTATGAACCAAATGGGTTTAACAGCTATCTATTTTATAGATAGAATATTTTAATCCTAAAACAAAAGAATATACCTTCTTCTCAGCACCTCACGGTACCTTCTCCAAAACTGACCCTATACTTGGTCACAAAACAGACCTCAGCAGATAGAAGAAGATTGAAATAATTCCATGTACCCTATCAGTCAACACAGACTAAGGCTGTTCTTCAATAACAACAAAAACAACAGAAAGCCCATATACACATGGAAACTGAACAACATTCTACTCAACAATAATTTGGTCAAGAAAGAAATAGAGAAAGAAATTAAAGACTTTTTAGAATTGAATGAAAACAAAGGCACAGCATACCCAAATTTATGAGAAACAATGAAAGCAATGCTAAGAGGAAAACTCATACCTCTTAGTGCCTCCAAAAAGAAACTGGAACTTCAAGTCTATGAAGAAAGAAATTGAAACTCCCAGAAGATGGAAAGATCTCCCATGCTCATGGATTGACAGGGTTAATATAGTAAAAATGGCCATCTTGCCTAAAGCAATCTGTAGATTCAATACAATCCCCATCAAAATTCCTACTCAATTCTTCATAGAGTTAGAAAGAGCAATTTTCAAATTTATCTGGAATGACAAAAAACCCAGGATAGTGAAAAACTATTCTCAACAATAAAAGAACTTCTGGAGGAATTGCCATCCCTGACCTCAAGCTATATTACAGATCAATAATGATTAAAAACTGCATGCTATTGGCACAGTGACAGGCATGTAGAACAATGGAATAGAATTGAAAACCCAGAAATGAACCCACACATCTATGGTCACTTGATCCATCCAGTGGAAAAAGAGACAGCATTTTCAACAAATGGTGCTGGGTCAAAAGTCAGTCAACATGTAGAAGGATACAAATCGATCCATTCTTATCTTCCTGTATAAAACTCAAGTCCAAGTGGATCAAGGACCTCCACATAAAACCAGATACACTGATTCTAATAGAAGGGAGAGTGGAGAAGAACCTGGAGCACATGGGCACAGGGGGAAATTTCCTGAATAGAACACCAATAGCTTCTGCTCTAAGATAAGGAATTGAGAAATGGAACCTCATAAAATTGCAAAGCTTCTGCAAGGCAAAGGACACTGTCATTTAGGACAAAATGGCAAGCAATAGATAGGGAAAAATCTTTACCAATCCTACATCTGATAGAGAGCCAATATCCCAATATATACAAAGAACTCAAGAAGTTAGACTTCAGCGAACCAAATAACCCTATTAAAAAATGGGGTAAAGATCTAAGAACTAATAATTCTCAACTGAGGAATACCGGATGATTGAGAAACACCTAAAGAAATGCTAAACATCCTTAATCATGAGGGAAATGCAAATCAAATCATCCCTGAGATTCTACCTCACACCAGTCAGAAGGGCCAAGAGCAAAATCTCAGGGGACAACAAACGCCTGAGAGGATGTGGAGAAAGAGTAACACTCCTCTGTAGCTAGTGGTATTGAAAGCCGGTTAAACCACTCTGGAAATCAGTTTGGTAGTTCCTCAGAAAACTGGACATAGTACTACCTGAGGACCCAGCTATACCACTCTGGGGCATATACCCAGAAGATGCTTCAACATGTAATAAGGACACATGCTCCTCCATGTTCATAACAGCCTTATTTATAATAGCCAGAAGCTGGAAATAACCCAGATGTCCCTCAACAGAGGAATTGATACAGAAAATGTGGTACATTTACACAATGGAGTACTATTCAGCTATTAAAAACAATGAATTTATGAAATTCTTAGGCAAATGGGTGGTGCTAGAAAATATCATCCTGAGTGAGGAATTCCAATCACAACAGAACACACACAGTATACACTCACTGATAAGTGGATATTATCCCAAAAGCTTAGAATACCCAAGATACATCTCACAGACCACATGAAGCTCAAGAAGAAGGAAGACCAAAGTTTGGATACTTTGATTTTTATTGGAAAGTAGATCAAAATACCCATGGCTCAGAGCGAACCAATAGACTGAGCATACGGTCCCCAATGGAGCAACTAGAGAAAGGATCCAAGGAGCTGAAGAGGTTTGCAGCCCTGCAGGAGGAACAATAATATGTACCAACCAGTACCTCCAGAGCTCCCAAGGACTAAACCATCAACCAAAGAGTACACATGGAGGGACCCATGGCTCCAGCTACATATGTAGCAGATGATAACAATTTCAGAAATCAATGAGAGGAGAGGCCATTGGTCAATTCCCCAGAATAGGGGAATGCAAAGTCAGGAAATTGGGGGATGGGGAGGAGAAGAGGAGGAGGAGGAGGAGGAGGAGGAGGGTGTAGGGTATTTTCGAAGGGGTAACATGAAAAAATACCATTTGAAATGTAAATAAAGCAAATATCTACTAAAATAAAAAATAAACTTCAACATACAGGTTAAGAGTAAAACAAAAAACAAATATATATTCAATCATTGTATTTAAAGAAAAATAATGTAGAATTTATCTTATTCTGAAACAAATATAAAGAAAATAATCATATATAGCATATTCTTATTAACTCTTTACAATCTTTACAATCTTTATTTATAATTACAACATTTATAATTCAGGCATTGGATGAGTTTCACATCATGTATCTTAGAATAAGGTATTTTCATTTTATGCATATTAGTGCTTTGCCTATGTGGGTGTCTGTTGGAACTAGAGTTGAAAATGGTTGTGAATTGCTATACAGGTGCTGGGAACTGAACTCAGGTCCTCTGGAATAGGATCCAGTGGTTCTTAAACATTAAGTCATCTGTCTAGCCCCTTTCAATCACTTTTTAGCTATAATGATTTTAGTAGCATTTTCTATAGGGACAATAGAAAAATACACTCAGTTTATTAACAGATTAGAGAACATTTTAGCTTCAATCAGTAGATTTTATAAAAACTCTTAATTGATACCAATTTAGATGAACCATCAACCAAAATTCTTCTCTAAGCTAGTCATATTTCAAAGATGTTTTTCTTAAATTCCATGACATATTTTGATCTGTGTAATTATATATTTTATATTTTAAATTAATAATTTTGTTTGCATTATTAAGTTTATTTCAGTAATCTGATCACCATGGGCTCAAGAATTTCACACATAACTGAAACTGGAGATTTGTATCTTCCCTAGTTGCTGCTTTAAGGAAAAATTCTGTGCTTTGTCCTTTCCCACTTTTAGATATCAGAATGCCTAGATGTTAGTATGCATCACATTTTACTTATTCCATAATTGATTTAAACCTATGTCATACTTGATTAATAAGTTTTCAAATATCAAGAGTAATTATCATTCAATCAATGCTTATCTTGGCAGTAAAAGCTACTTAGGTGAGAAGGAGCCTGTTTTAGTTTACAGTTCTCGCTTATACATTGGCATTTCAGGGACATCACAGTTGAGGAACATGAAGAACAGGTCACAAGGTATCTATAGTCAAGAAGCAGAAAAAACATAATTAATGCAATTATATTAGTGCACAACTAACTTTCTCCATTTTATTTAGCCATATTATTCCTTGGACAATAAGTCCATGGAAAAATGACAATGAATCATGAAATTCTTAGGCAAATGGTTGGAATTGGAAAATATCATCCTAAGTGAGGTAACCCATTCACAAAAGAACACACATGGAATGCAGTCACTGATAAGTGAATATTAGCCCAGAAGCTCTGAATACCCAAGACACAACTCACATGTCAAATCATTCCCAAGAAGAAGGAAGAAGGCCCTGGTCCTGGTCCTGGTCCTGGAAAGGCTTGATGCAGCAATGTAGGGGACTGCCAGGACAGAGAAGTGGGAGATATAGAGGGAAAAGGACTTATGGGACTTATGGGGAGGGGGGAACCAAGAAAGGGGAGATTATTTGGAATGTCAACAAAGAATATAGAAAAGAAATAAGAAAGAAAGAAAGAAAGAAAGAAAGAAAGAAAGAAAGAAAGAAGAAAGAAAGAAAGAAAGAAAGAAAGAAAGAAAGAAAGAAAGAAAGAAAGAAAGAAAGAAAGAAAGAAAATGGTACCAAAGTGATGAGTCTTCTTTTCTCACAATCTCTACCCTTAATATAATTAAAATAATCCTTCAGAGACATCCTCAGTGGCGATTTAATCTAGAGATGAAGTCAAGATTGTGCCAAATTGAGAACTAGAGCCATAATACTCCAACCATCTTTCTTAAATGAAATTAAAATAGTATACATAGGTTGTTTTTTTTTTAACTTATAAACGCATTTTACACTTTGCTTTTGTTCTAAGCTCTCTCTGAACTCTTCGTAAATATGTCATTGCTTTGTGACAGGGAGCAGACTTGCTGTTTTAGAAAACCCAGCCTTTCAGTTGTATTTATGAAAAACCAAGGAGAAGGGTAGGAAATGTGGCAGAATATCAAAGCAGTATGGTGGATACCGTGGTAGCAACTTTTACTTGAATGGCATGGTTAGGAGCTGTGCTGGTGGAATGTGTCCCTGTGCACTCACGAATGTTTGTCTGGCACTCTTCCAGGTATAAGCATAATATGTCATACAAAGAGAAGGGGATACATGAACAGGTGGTCACAATACTGTGTTCAATATAACTTTTACAATGTGTATATATGTACTTGAAATTCTGCTAAAAGCATGAATTGGAAGTTTTTTTATTGCAGTGCAACAAATTGCCAAATAAGTGTCATTTGTTGAAGCACATAAAATATACATCTATCCTTCCGGTCTGGGCCAGTGCTCTGATCAGACCGTGACTGTAAACTCCATAGCTAGTCCCACTGCACCCAGAGAACGTTCCACTCTCAGGTGCTTTAACACACTCAGGACATAGAATCTGAGGTGAGGAGGATACACTGGGAGTAACTGGGACCAGCAGGACCCAGGTATGCAGGAATGCTGCCTGACCAGTGACCAGGTTCCTTCCAGTCTGGGCCAGTGCCAGAGCAGACCTTGGGGGTGAACTCCACAGCCAGTCCCACAGCACCCAGAGGAAACTCCACTCCCAGACACTCCATCACACCCAGAATTACAGGATCACAGGGTCACAGGATCCCAGGACCTTGGTCACACCAGGTTCTCAGGGTCACAGAGGCAAATTGACTACCAGGAGTTCTGACAGACCCAGGATCTCAGGATCCCACAATCACAGAGTCAGCTGGACTCTGAAGAGTTCTGACACAACCAGGATCACAGGAAGGACAGAATCCAGTCGGATAGAGAGGAACTTTCGTATAACATTACATCAGGACAGAAAGGGTTTGTGATTGGACAAGGAAAAAGGGAGTGGAGCTAAGAGTTGCAAAGGAAGGGCATGCAGGCACTGGCGGAGTGGGTTGCTGCAGGAGGAGCTGAATCATGGCTTATGACATTTTTTCTGAGTTCTGTATGGTTAGAAATATTGGGATAAGACTTTTGTCATTGTCAACTGGCATCTTGTAATTGTGATTATGTTACACATAAATTTAATTGGCTAGCTAATCAAGCATTAAGAGTCATGCTTTACCCGGTAATTGGATGATGAACTGGCAGACCGTGGGTATATAGGGAATTGTGTGGTAGCGAGAAGAACTCGGGTCCCCCGCCAGAGAGATGGTTATCAGAGGGACAGCCAAGTGAAATGGCCCAAGGGAGGCCTCATGGCCCTGCAGGGCCAGAGAGTTTGCAGGCCAAGATACTAACAGCTCCAGAGAGTCCATGGCAGTCGGAGCTGCCGTGGAGAGTTGGTGGGTCATTCTTTTTTTAAATATTTCCTGCCATAGGCAGGTAGCACTAGAGATAGCCAGATGGCAGGAGGCAAGCATAAGAACATAAGCAACAGAAACCAAAATTACTTGGCATCACCTTATTTGACAATATATATATATATATATATATATATATATACACACACACATATATATATGTGACATGAATATGTCATTATATATGTCATTTATATATGTCACTATATATTACATATAATACATGTAAGTTATATATAATATATGTAATGTATGTAAATAATATATACATTCTAGAATTGTTTATTTATCATCATCATCTTTATTATTATTGACAGAATCTCTTTACATTGCCTTGGTTGTCCTGGAACCCACATTTTATATATATAAAATCGCCCCTCCTGTTTTGTCTTTCCTTAGCTCACTTGTCTTATTTATTTCCCTGAGGTCTATGTGCCTTCCTTATATAATCCCTATCATAAGAACTCATTGCAGAATCTTTATCTTTTAGAAGAATAGTGTATTGTTGTTCCCTTGTTTTGTTTCTCTTGTGTTGAAATTTGCTTTTGAGTGAGCTGAGTCATGTGCTAGAAGTATTGCTCTCACTGATGCTTTCTGTTGAAGTATTCACAAAGACTCAGGCAGCACTAGAGTGCAACAAGATTGAGGTAGTTCCCTACAACTTGTTCTGCATGGAGCTAGAGAGCTAGCCACCATCCAGTGTGTCCAAGGCGCCCTGCTGATACACAGCACCAAAGGGAAGAAAAGCAGCAGCTGAAACTACTTAAAAACTAACCAGCTTTGAGATATGTATGTCCTATGTGGGAATTAGCTGCAGTTTCTGATTCTCCAAGGCTCCAAAATATTTGTAGAAGAAAAACCAACATTGTAAGAACCAGAGATCAAGGACGACATCAAGGAAACTGTTTGGCTGACTGCAGGGCAACTGCACAGAAGTACAGTGGTTGTGAGAGTATGATACAGTACCTTGCAAGCTCCAGTGTGTGTGTTGGGGGAATTTCTGCAAAGAAGGAAGAAAGTGGACCCAAAATAACAGCACTGAGATGCTATTGGCATTTGGTAAATATTGGAAGGGAGAGAGTCAGATTTCTTTATGATGTGACCCTTGGTAGATTCTAAAGTAGCTCAACTCTCAAAATTATATGGGCTATACAAAGTGAACTCAATAGGTAAAGAGAAGAAATAAAAGAAGGAAAAAGAGGAAAAAAAGATGTTGGGCTGGAAGAAACGGGAGGGTGGTTATGGGAAGAGCTGAGGTTGCAGACAGTGAATATGTTCAAAATACAGTGTGTGGCGTTTTCAAATAATTAATAAAATTGTTGTTACAAAATAGCTTTGCCTTATTTATAGTAGACAGAAGCTGGAAAGTACCTACATGTCCTTCAACAGAAGAATGGATACAGAAATTGTGGTGTATATATACACAATGGAGTACTATTCAGCTATTAAAAACAATGAATTCATGAAATTCTTAGGCAAATGGATGGAACTAGAAAGTGTCATCCTGAGCGAGGTGACCCAGGCGCAAAAGAACACACATGGTATGCACTCACTGATAAGTGGATGCTATCCCAAAAGCTCAAAATAAACAAGTTACAATTCACAGACCACGGGAAGTTCAAGAAGGAGGACTGAAGTGGGGGTGCTTTGGTTCCCATGAGGAAGGGAGCAAAATACTCACAGGAGCAATTATGGAGACAAAGTGTGGAGCAGAGAGTGAAGGAAAGGCCACCCAGAGAGTGCCCTACCTGAGGATTCATCCTATAAACAGTCACCAAACAACAAACACTATTATGGATGGCAAGAAGTGCATGCCAAAAGGAGCCTGTTATGGTTGTCTTTTGGAGGGGCCCTGCCAGAGCCTTATACAGAGGCAGATGCTAACATCCAACCATTGAACTGAGTGTGGGGTCCCCAGTGGAGGAGTTGGAGGCAGGCTGGAGGAGCTGAAGGGATTTGCAGCCCCATGGGAAGAACAATGATGTCAGCCACCCAGACGCCCTAGGGCTCCAGGGACTAAACCATCAACTAAGGGATACACATAGTTCCATCTAAAAGTGTGGCAGAGGAATGCTTTGTTGGGCATCAGTGGGAGGAGAGGTCCTTGGTCCTGTGAAGGCTCAATAGATGCCCCAACAAAGGGAAATCAAGAGGGGGGGAGTGGGTCAGGTGGAGGGGCATATACTTGGAGGCAGGGGGTGGGGGGAGGGGTTGGGGGCTTGGGGGAAGGGATGAAACCGGGAAAGGTTTTAGCATTTGAAATGTAAATAAGAATATATTCAATTATGGAACAAAAAACAGCTTTGTCAGACCTGGTGGTACATACCTTTTATCCATGTAACTAGCAGGCAGAGACAGATTTCTGTAAGTTACAGGACAGCCTCGTCTATGTAGTGGGTTCCAGGAGAGCCAAGGTTATGAGAGAGATTCTGTTAATAACAATAATAAAGATGATGATGATAATGATGATGGCAATGATGATAAATTACCAACTCTGAAAACTCAATACTAATCAGTTAAAAGTAAGAACCACTTTAGAGACATTAGTATAACAACCAGTACAAACAAAACTGTGTGAAGTATAAATGTACTAGTATGAAAAGCAATGAAAACATGTGAAACTGGAGAATGATTTTATGAAAGAATAAAACAGAAGGAAAAATTCAATTATAAATGTAACAGAAAATAAAAAAATAAAATCACAAAGGGACAATTTAAAAATTAGTTGTAAAAAGAAAGAAGTAAAGAAGGAAATCAAGAAAGAAAAAAGAAAGAAGAGAGAGACAGACAGACAGACACACACACACACACAGAGGGAGAGAGAGAGAGAGAGAGAGAGAGAGAGAGAGAGAGAGAGAGAATGAGAGAGAATATAACTGACCTTCCCAGAAAAGAAGAAAATACCAAAAGAGGGAGAGGGAGAAGAAAGGACACTGAGAGTTAAACATTAAAGCCCTGGAGAGGGTGGGGCAGGAGGACTGCCAACCTGAGGCCTGCCTGAGAATACAGTGAAAGAAAAGAAAGCCAGACAAATAGCGTATTTTTAAAAATGAAGGATAATACAATCAGAAAAGGAAGATTATTCTTGCAGTAAAATAAAATATTTGAAGGATCTGATCTAGTGAAAAAGAAGAGGAAGAAGAGGAGAAAGAGGAGGAGGAGGAAGAGGAAAGAAGAAGAAGAAGAAGAAGAAGAAGAAGAAGAAGAAGAAGAAGAAGAAGAAGAAGAAGAAGAAGAAGAAGAAGAAGAAAGAAGGGTCTATAGACAAACTAAAACCATGACAGCAAAGAGGAGTGGCAAGTTTCCAGTTTGTGGAAGAATTCTGTGGGCAGGAGGAAAAGATCTCAAGCCAAGTGTACCAGTCTTCTTCTGGGCTCCTGGACCATGTGCCAGTCAGAAAGGGCAGAACTGCTATTCAGCCTCATCATTCAGGGGCTCCCAGGGCTTGTGGGCTCGCTTGCTCCTTAGGTGGGGCAGTAGGTGGTTGGCTGGTTGGTTTCTTTCTCTTTCTTTCTTTTTCTTTCCTTCTTTCTTTCTTTCTTGTATGCTTTTTAAATATATTTTTATTTAAATAGAATTTTTTCATTTTCCACTTCTCTTCCCACCATCTAGGCCCTCCCTGCTAACCTCTCTCAAATCCATATCCTCTCCTCTCAAGTTGATTTGCTATTATTGGTAGTAGTAGTAGTAGTAGTAGTAGTAGTAGTTGTTGTTGTTGTTGTTGTAGTAATAGAGTAACCATAGAAGTATCAGCAGGAGTAGTATTGGTGGTGGTGGTGGTGGTTTGTGTGTGTGTATGTGTGTGAGTGTATGTGTGTGTGCATGTATTACATGGTTTCAAGGTTAACCACTCTGTAGTAGATAACCAAAAAGGGAGCTCAGTCCTCGGAGAGCTTAATTGCCCTTCTCCCAGCAGTCATTAGTTGCTGATAGCTATTTGTCTAAGGATAGCCTCTCTGAAAAACCTTCCCTGCCACATTTGCATGACTATTGATATTACTTTTATTCCAGTCTTGTTTGCAGGGCTATTTACAGGAAAGACTTTCACAGAAGACTGCCTTGTGGTTCTTAATCTCCCAATTGATTTCTTCTTCCTTTATGTTCCCCAAGCCAGAGATGGAGCATCTGTGATGCAGATGTACGCTTTAGGACTGCCTCCCCCCATGAACTCTTGATAGCTGCATTGTATTCAATCGTGGTTCTCAGTTATCATCTCTATTTGCTTCATTTATGGGGGGAGGGTCATCTTACACTGGAGATATTACTGGTCTAGTGACAGTAGGAGATTATTTTCTCATGCCCATGATTGCACTAGCTGCAGGAAGCTGACTGGCTGTGGGATGTATTATATTGTATGTGCTTAGGGAGTGTCAGATATGGGATGCCTGAATATTCTTCCCCAGTGCTCCACACTCCAATCTCCAGCTTTTGGTAAGTAGGCTCCCTCTCATAGTCCCTTGCACAAAGGCTAGTCCCCACACCGGAAGCTCTCCTATGTAGCTTCCTTAATAGACAACCTTAGGTAAAAAAGTTCCAACCCTTTCTATATTATGTCCCATCTATAGACCAGCACTCATCTGATCAAATTTTTTGTGGGTTCTGGATGACTGAATAATGCATTTGTGTCATTGTTGCTGTTGGTTTTGGTTTTGATTTTGTTTTCGGTTTTTGCGTTTTGGTTTTTGGTTTTTGGGACAAGGCTTCTCTGTGTAGCCCTGGCTATCCTGAGACTCACAATGTAGATCAGTCTGGCCCCCAACTCACTGAGATCTGCCTGCTTCTGGTGAATGAGTGCTGAGATTAAGGTGTATACCACCAACACCAACATCTCAGATGGGCCCTACTCAACATGGTTTCCCATGAATACAGCCCCAGGGTGCAGGCATGCTATGCAAACTCCTTTCTGGACTTCAGTGTGTTACAATCAGTGTTAAATGTATCTTCAGAGTGTAATTTTTTCCCCTAGAATCTCATACCCTTCTGCCTTTAAGCTTTTGCACCCTCTCTCTCTCCTTCGTCCCCTTCTCCCACCCCTCCCCCTCACCATTTCTCTTTTTCCCTCTTTCCTTCCCCCTCCCATACTAATTTTTTGTTAGTGTGTTGCTGGTGTTTTGGCTTTCTACTTATTTGAATATGTTAAATAGGACCTTGTCTGTATATTTTGAAACTTGAGTGACTTCCCACAGCCACTAGGCACCACTGCCCAATTCGTCTGGCACTTTCCTAGGAGTTATTGACTGGTTGGTACCATCACCTCCCACCCATAATCGGTATTATAACTTGGAATCTTTATGTAATTTTTCTTTGCTTTAAGAGGGATAACATTCATCTAACAATATATGTTTTAGTGACAGTTTGAAATGTTCATTACCTGAAAACCCGAGTCCCATAGATGGTACCCACAAAATCGAATAGAGAATTGATACCTGCAACTTCTCTGAGCTTCACTCATATCCATGGCATAGGTACAAACACACACACACACACACACACACACACACACACACACACACATTCACAAAGGCACACAAATAATATAAATAAAATTTTAAAAACCAATTTATCCACGTGGTATCAGATGCACTTGGCAGTAGATATCCTTTATGTTATCTCTAACAACAACAACAAACACAAAACAGAACACGAGACCATGTTATTTCTTGATAGTGTACATAATATAAATAAAAATGTATGGAAACTGGAGTATAACAGTTCCCCTACCAAAACTGGATCATGGGGGCTGGAGAGATGGCTCAGTGGCTAAGAGCACTGACTGCTCTTTCAAAGGTCCTGAGTTCAAATCCCAGCAACCACATGGTGACTCACAACCATCTGTAATGAGCTACAGTGTACTTACGTATAATAGATAGATAGATAGATAGATAGATAGATAGATAGATAGATAGATCTTTTTTAAAAAACTGGATCATGTCTATTCATTTTAATAATCTGAGATTATGATCCAATTTGAATCATTGAGAAATTACATTTCCAGGTATATAAGGTGAATGTATTTTTCAAGTATAAATACTGGAACTGCTAACATGAAGGAATTATAATGTTCCTTAAGAGATGTGAAAAAAACTAGTGTTATTTAGTTACAGAGAGATCATTTGAAAGAACTTCTATTATGTTATGTTTGGATCCATCACTGAAGAATATGGCAGAATTATCTTTTGGAGATATAAGTGAAATATAGATCAATTTTATTATATTTATTTTTGTCTAAAAACCCAGCAAGTTTCACAAGAGCTTTGGCACACGAGCTTTGTGTTCTGAGTCTTGGAAATTTAGACCTTCAGTTACTCTCTGGTATGCCTTTCTTTCCTAGGTACTAAGCAGCCCTCTAAAGTACTTCAGTCAGGGTGCAGCGAATTCATCAACAGCAGATCTTAGCAGCTACTTACACCACTGAACCATGCTCTTAGGGGTTTAGGGCCAATCCCCTGACTTCCAGTCAGCATTACTGGGATTTCATTTTCAAGTGACAGAAGGAGTTCTGTTAAAATGTTTACCTCTAAATACTAAATGTCATCGTCACAGAGGAGAAAGTGTGTACCCAGATCAAATGGTTGGATTCCTTTTAGCCAGCATGTTTTTTTTCCAATGGCTAGAACCCCCTAGGCTCCAGTTTCCCTGAACCCCTATTTTCTTGCTAGTGATGTCGTATCTGGCTCTTTATGATTCCCTCTGAGATAATAAAGGCATTATGTGCCTTGCTTTTTCTTTTGCAGAAGACTGGTAAGCATATTTTTAGGGAAAATTTTATACAAATCTCCCAATTTTCTGGCACGGAAATTAGGCTGACATCTGGAAGAGAAACTGTTTAACCCCATCCAAAATGTATTCTTACTTCATGTCTGTAGATCTATTTCCCAAAAGATAATGCATAAGTTCCTCTTAATCTTAAGCCTCTTAGAGAAAAAAAAAATGATATGCATCCTGTCAGTTGCCTTCTGTCATAGAGAGAGCAATTAGTGCGTCAGTCCCATCCCTGTATTTCATAAGCCTAAAATTCCATGTAGAGCTGTCTTACATATTAAATCAATAGCATTTACCATTGGCAGGAAAATACAATCTGCATGCACCTAGTCAGTAGAACCATAAATATAGCAGCACAGGGAAGTTGGTCAAGAAGTTTGGTTACCCCACATCTGCTGCCATGGAGTTTGGCCACCACTGCTTTTCTTTTGGCATTTTGTATGTTCTGCCTTCTGAGACTCTCTTTCTCTGGTAGATGCTTTATGGGTTGCGTTTCCTGAGATGATAAGAGACTCTACACTCACTGAGTTGCTGTGCTGATTGATCTTAACAGATCTTTCAAAAATTGTGGAGGAAATCTTTTCCTCCTTGCAGTTTTCAGAGATATTGGCTATATAACTAAATAAGGAGAGCCATATTTCAAAGTAGTGTGTTTGGAAGAGTGCCCAGGGTAAAGAAAACATTAATAGGCATAAAAAGCTAGCATATGGATGCTATAAGATGCATAATGGAAAATGTCCAAATAAAGTAGTGGAACCTTCCAGTCCAACAGCATGGGGAGGGGGGTAGTAAGGAAAATATGTTCTCTTATGTTCCTGCCAAAATCTGAGGACAATACCACCTATAGAGAAAGCTTGGCAGATGCTGGAAACTAAAAGGATGACTGGTTATAGCTGGCTTACTCTAAACTAATGAGATACTATTTATGTCTTAATTTGATTGCAATTATAGTTTCTATTATTTGATCTCGGGTCCTATCAAACCCAGTCTCTGTTCATGTAATTAGATTTTATTAAATTGTTGACACAGAATGAAAGAAGCATTGAAAACTGTTTCCATGGAAAGCTTAACCTAAAAAGGAAAGTATATAAAATGTCTTGAACTCTATCACTCAGTAACTGTCTGATTTCCTACTGTAAGCATTGATCTGTGCCAAGCATGTATGTGAAATAAGATATAACTTCTCCTTTAATAAGTTTTTAAAAGTTATTGTAGTGGTATATAGCTATATTTTCTTTATCCAGCCTAGGGGATCATTTCTCATTATGAAGACAATTACTTTTCCAAATTCTGAAAAGTGTCACCCTGTATATAGTTACATTCACAGGATGCTCTCAAGTTTTAATTGCTCATTGAAGTATGCTTTTTCTTAAGGGTTAATATTTTTGGATGGCAAGACACAAAGAAATAAGAATCTGGCATAAAAGAATCAGAATGTTTTCTAACACAGAAGGCTGTTAAACGGGCTCTTTTAAGGGTTGTACCTGGAACATGGCCAACTGAGGTCTGATCTATAAAAGGCAAATTACAAAGTGGGGTGGGGTTTGAAAGTTTTTTCCTGCTCCCTCTGCATTGACTAATTTGAATGATTTTGTGATCTCTGGGGCATAGGAGATGTCTCTAATTGTGAAATCTATAATGGCACAAAAGAATAGCATAGAATATAGATTTATTCCTAGATGGGCCTCTATACTCAACAAAATTGAGGAACAAAACATAAAATATTAGTATAGATATAAGTTGCAATCATGCTTCCATTGTTTATTCCTTCAGAGTTTGAACATGTATTTATGGTACAAATAATATATATTGCATCCATGGCAGATATTGATGAGATTAAGATAAATAAGGGACAGGGGCTTCCAGTACACTGGGAAATAAAACAAATGATAGCATCACACAGTTAGGGACCCATGGTACTGGTGATATAAAGTGACAAACACATCACTTTAGAAGTAGATGCATATCAGTGAAAGGCAGAGAATGTATCATGAGCAGAGGAACAAGAAGGATCAGATGCTGAGTTTGAGCTTGGAAAGACGCTGAATGAGGGCTACAAACAACTAAGATGGTGATGAATGTCAGTGATTGCTGTTCTGCAGTGTGTGTTGGTTGGTACTTTCTTCCTGGGATTCCTTTACTAAGCTAATAAAATATATGAGTGAGTTGTTAGGGATTTAGGATTGTGTAGTTTTATTTAATAATGATCCTTTAGATAACTAAGACTACCTGAGGCATGGGGAAAGTTATGTTAGTGAATTTTGAATTGGCTATCTGATAAAAGAAACATCAGAAAAATGTACACACATCTGAAGTGTGATCTTAGGTGGACTGAAAAAAAAGTGAAGAGCTCAGTTGACTCAAAACAGAGGAAAGAGACAGAGAGAATGAAGGGCAGGCATTCCAAATATGTTTATAATAGAATAGAATTTAGTTCTAGGTTATTGATACTTACACCTTATGCCTAAGTAGTTACTGTTACTTATTTAACAAGTAAGGCAGTATGCTACATTTTTAAAGCATAGATCAACTTCCATATTTACTTATATTCATTTTTATTTTGTATGGTCTGCGTGTATATGCCACCATGTGAAGATCAGAAGAAAACATGTGGGAACTGGTTCTTTCATTCCTTCGTGTGGTTTCTACGGATTGAACTCAGATATCAGTGTTGGAGGCAAGCGCCATTGCTTGCTGATCTATTTCACAAGCATACATTTTCATATTCTCTTCCACAATAGTCTACAATTTGTATTTCTCTCTAAACTAAGGCCATTAATTTTTAAAGATTATACTTAGAAAATAGATTCTGTTAATTCAGAAAATAGATTTAGTTAATTCAGATTAACTAAAGAGGGAACAGAATTTCATACCTCTTGAAATACAGGAGTTAAGTGGGTTTGTGTATGCTTAGAACTTACTTACTTTTAGCTAAATTTTTTTCTTCTAGGTTTGTTACATGTGTTCATCAACTTTGACCCACATATTGAATACATGTATTATGGCATTGTTAGTCATTTGCTCTAACCCTGGCCCAAGAACAGATTTCAGTGGGGTTCTCAGAGGTTCAAGACATCTATTCACTGCTTTCCTCAGCTCTGTGCACTCCTTCATTGCATTAATTTCATATTAATACAAGCTTGTTAAACATTCACATACTTTGTTTCCCGCTGGAAAGTTCAAAGACCTTAACTCAATACCCAATAACACTTTATCATGGTGTCTTATAAAAATGTATTGAATGAATGGAGGGATTATCTGTTTGCTTCTCCTTTGGGGATGACACTAAGCTATGCTTTTGTCACCCATCTTGAAATTTGCAGGCAAGCAGATGGAACTAGAAAACACCATCCTGAGTGAGGTAACCCATACCCAGGAAGACAGTCATGGAATATATTCACTTATAAGGGGGTCCTAGCCGTAAAGTAAAATATAATCATACCATGATCCATAGACCCAGGGAAAAGTAATGAGGGGGATTAGGGGGGATGCAAGGATCTTCCCAGGAAGGGGAAAATAGAATAGATTTCACTGGGGAGCTGGGGGCATGTGGACTAAGAACTGGAGGAATGAGGTGAGAGAGATGAGGAAGGGAGAAAATCCTGGGAGAAAGAACTAGAATTGAGAGGCAATTTCAAGAACGAGGTGGAAACTTTGGGCAGTGTAAACTCCATGGAACCTATGAGAGTAAGCCTAGCAAAGACTCAAAGTAATAGGGGACATGGGACCTGAACTAATCATTTTCTGTAACCAGGCAAGGCCTCAAGTAAAGGGATTGGGATACGAATCCAGCCACAAAACCTCTTTTTAACTTTTTTATTAGATATATTCTTTATTTATATTTTAAATGTTGTCCCCTTTGCTGGATCCACCCTTTGTCGAAAATTCCATAAGCTATCTCCCCTTCCCCAATCAACCCTCTCCTGCTTCCCTGTCCTGGTATTCCTTACACTAAGGCATCAATGCTTTCCAGCACCAAGGGCCTCTTCTCCCTTTGATGTCCAGCAAGGGCATCCTCTGCTGCCTATGTGTCTGGAGCCATGGGTAACTCCATGTGTACTCTTTGGCTGATGGTTTTGACCCTGGGAGCTCTGGTAGTGCTGGGTAGCTCATATTGTTCCTCCTATGACTCTGCAAACCCCTTCAGTTCTTTTGATCTTCAGTGTGTCCTGTCTTCAGGATGTGCTGGGACAGGGGCTTACCATAATTACAATCAGAAAGACTTCATCCAGTCACTGATGAGACCAGATGTAAAGTCCCAGAGCCAAACTAAGGAGAACTCTGGCAGAGGAGGAGAAGAAAGAACAGAGGAGCTGGAGGGTTCGGGACACCAGAAGAACACAGCCCATAGAACCAACTGACCAGTATTCATGGTGACTCTCAGAGGCCAGGGAGCCTATAGGGGTCTGACCTAGGTCCTCTACATATGTATTATGTCTGTGTAGTTTGCTCTTCATGTGGGAGTTCTGGTTGTTCCTAAGAGTGGGAGCCTGTTTTTACCTGCTTGTGAATCACTTTTATGCCTACTGGGTTGCCTTGTCCAACCCTGAAGTGACGTTATGTGCCTCATCTTATTGTAGTTTGTTATGCCATGTTTGATGGATGTCCCTAGGAGGCCTCCTCTTTTCTGAGGAGACATAGAAGGGGGTGAATCTCGGGAGGCAGGAATGTGTAGAGGAGAGACTGGGGAAGAGGAAGGAGAAAACTGCAACCAGAACATAATATTTGAGAGAATTATAAATAAAATAAAATACAGCAGTCTCAAATTAAATGTTTATTCCTTTTTAAAAAAAAAGGATCCAATGAGTTACTCTATGAAATATTAGTCTATAAAAGGTTCAATTAACTCTTATAACAGTTTCAATTTAACATTACTTCTACACAGAATAGTATATAGATAAATTTCTTTTTATATAATGTTCTGCAATTTTGAAAATATTTTATAATGAACAAAGATAACAATGGGATTAATTATTTTTTCTAACTCAATAAATTGAAACACAAAACAGAATTTTTATTTAAAATACAAAACTCAAAATACAGTAATTAGAAGTTCTTTTCTTCGTTTGTCTTTGAATTTTTTATTTTTTCATTTTTATTTTTCTGTCAGTTGATGGTGATGTCAGAAAAAGAATGTTGGTGAGCATATTACTTGTATTAGAATACAGGGTGAAGGCCCTATTTATAAAAAAGCTAAAAAGAGTGGGGGGAGTAAAAGAAATGGAGAAGAAGGGGAGAAGGAATAAGAAAAGGAAAGAGAGGTGAGGGATGAAAAAGAGAAGGAATTAGAGAAAGAGGGAGGCAAAGAGTAAGAAGAGAGAATGAGAGAAAGTTTGTATGTGCATGTGTGTGTGTGTGTGTGTGTGTGTGTGTGCTAGAGAGAGCGAGAGAAAGAGAGAGAGAGAGAGAGAGAGAGAGAGAGAGAGAGAGACAGAGACAGAAACAGAGACAGAGACAGAGACAGAGTTTGATGGAGAGAGAGAGGGAGAGGGAGAGAGAACAAACAAGATAATTTGGTTGGGGTTAAGAAAATCTTTATTTGGATTTTATATATTTATAGCTAATTTTGTTTTATTTCTTTGGAATAGCACAGAATCACTTTAGTGAAGTTCCTCAGATTTTATAAAACTGGAAGACAGTCATGCTCCTTACCATCCCCACATGAATTACTATCATCAACATAAATATAAGATTTCCTGTGTATTTGCTTAATAATTCTCTGTCCAAGGATGTGCAGCTAGCCAAAGAATTTCATTGTCTTGCCAGCTTTCACCCAGCTGCTTACCCAAGCAACCCTGTCTGGAAAGAGTTCAGAAGTAGGTCTGAAGACTGCCATTCTTGGAAATAAGATTGGAGTCAGGAGAGAATGTTCTTTTTCCAGAGTTTGAGCTGCCATGTAGTCTATTTTAACACTAATCTAAAAAAGACCTTCCTCTCGATTTGCACTTATAATATCAATATTTATATAGTACCATGATTTGAGTCCAGTCAAGAGTTACCACAATGTGAGTGATACCAACAGAAAAGGTATTCTATTCTGCTTTCAACATTTACATGCAGGCTTAACTCACGGTTTTCACACAAACACTGGTCTTGTTAAATAGCCAGGGAAGGCTGCATAAAAAATGGATATTTACCCTCCTTTTAAGTGTACTCACTACATCCCCATGCTGTCTACTTTCTTTCCTCAATAATATAGCAGATATATTTGAAAATGTAGACCAGCATCAACCTCGAAGAACATTATTCAAAAGAGAAGTTCACTGTTTAAAAAGAGTGCATTTCCTTAGCAACAGCCAAATAGTCAAGCTATAAAAACATACTCAAACATGGATATTATGGCTATTATAAATTTTTAAATTTTTTCTTTAAAATTTTCATTTAAAATATCCATATAAGTAAACAAACAGATAAATCAGTTCTTTCTACCTAGGACAAACTTTGGTATTCTACAGCATTCATTAAGATTGGCATAATAAAATAGTACCCTAGATGATGATAGCAGTTGAGCTGGAGTTCAAAGACGTTACAGGACAAAAAGATCTAATTTTTAGATTGATCTCAGCTTAGATTAGGATTGTCCCAATGCATAAATTATTAAGAAACTTTAGAAAAAATTTAAAAAGTTTGAGCTAAAATTTTAACCGTAACTTTTAGAAAAGCCACAAGGATATGACTGAAAATGTTTGACTGGCATATCAAACTAAAGAACAAATAAGCTTTAAAGATAACTACTTAGTACATTTTGTAGCAAATGTGATAGTAGCAAGTGATACTACTAATATTAGCTACAATAACAGTAGTAACTGCCCATGCTTAATAACCATCATCATGTGATTCAAACTCACACTCACTCAAACTCACTGTTGATTATTAACTTTATATACACTTCATAAACATAGCACCGTTATATATATAATCACCAAGACTCATGCCATCAGCATAGATAAAATATGAGCTAGGCCCTAGAATATTCACACTTTGAAATATGTGTTTACAACAATATTAGATTGTTTTATGCCAACATTGTATAAGTTGTCGAAGTGTGAAAGTAGACACAAACATAAAGAATAGCTTTACATTTTATCTTTTTCTTGCTTCCTTTGCTGGAGTGAAGTGATTGCTCATGTCACATTACTATCTATAAAAAGACAGGTAATTTGATATGAACATACTATTTTATGCTTGGCATATGGAAGCACTTTATGCATGATCCTATAAAAAAACAACAACACCTGAATTCAATAAATAAAGAACAAATATGCTTCCCCTCCATCCCATGCCATTTTAAATTAAAAAAACCATGAATGTTTCCAAAGAAAAATCAAGCATGCTTAGAGTGGGTATCTTTTTGTATCAAGCAATTTGAGGAAATTTCTTGAATGGGGAAATCCTTAATCTTCAGACAAAGATGAGCCAACCTAGGGATGTAATTAAAACCAAATGCACAATACCTACTCATGTTTCTGAAGCACACAGGCTGTTTCCATGCGTCAGGACAGCAGAGAAAGGCACCTCTAGAGAGAAGTGAAGGATGTTAGCACAAGTGAGTGTAGGCCTCACACTTAGGAATAAAGGGCATTTCTACATTCACACATCACCCTTCCACATTTCCCATCATCAGCCACTTGAACTTCTGCATGTAGTCATATGCCTCCTACATATCCTGACAGATTCTCACTTTTACCTGTTTTTTACCCATCAACAGGCTATACAGATGCCCTGACCGCTGTTATCCTGTAAGAGGAACTACGAAAGTTACAACCTAGAAAATAATGAAAGGATATTAAGAGATTAATTTGCATTATCTCCACAAATAAAAATCCAGGTATATAACTTTACTGATAAAGTTCTCCAAATATTTCATTAATAAATTATGTAATTTCTATACAACATACAAGGATCTCAAAATGAAGAAATAATTCCTGGTTCATTCTTGCAACCAGGATGGTTATCATAACAATATAATATACGGACATTACACAAATGAGAAATTATAATATTTTGCATATCTCTCTAAAAAGTTAAAAATGTGTATTACTGTATCACCATGATCGATCTAATGGGAGTTATTACATGAAATTTTCAGGCCAAAATCAGTCATTATAGTTTACCACATTGTTAGTAAAGATTAAAAATGTGGCTATTGCAGTTTGAATCTGAAATGCTACCTCCCACTTCCATCCTGTAGGCTCACAAGTTCAAACACATGGTTCCCAGTTGTTTGGAAAGCTTGTAAAAATGTTAGGAAGTAAAGTCTGAGTAAAGGAAGTGAGTGACTGGGAGTGGTCTTGAGGCTTGATGAACCACATCTGACATTTTGTTCTTCCTCTGTTTCCTGAATGTCCCTGCTGCCATATCATCCTTAACTGCTGCCATGACTTCCCAGCCATGACATATTGTTCTCTTGAACTGTGATCAGAGTGAGACCTTTCTCCCTTAAATTGCACTCGTATTTTATTGTGACAGTAGGAAAGAAACTGGCACAGTGGCCCACTACAATGGAAGAAAAAGCATTTGATAACATTTAAACTCTACATATAATATTTATTCTCCAATAAATATGATGAGAAGAGATCTTCGTAGTCTTTTTTAAGGCAACTATAAAGAAAAAAATCTAGAAGTTGGGAATTGAAAAATGGCTGAAAATTTAAGAGCAGTTGTTCTTCCAGATGACCCCACTTTGATTCACAGCACCCAGACAGGAGCTTACAACTGTCCTCCAGTCCTAGGGGATTAATGACCTCTTCTGGCAAATGTGGACATTGCACACATATGGCACACAAACATACATGTTGGCAAAATACCCATACACATAAAAATAAATGAATATGTATATCATAAATTAATTAATGACGTTAATTAATCTAGAGGCAACACTATAATCAACAGTAAAGTTCTTAATGATTTATTTTTAAAAGTTAAAAGAGACAAGGATACTTAACCTTATGACTTCTTTTCAACTTTTTGATGAATAGCCTTAGCCAATACAGTATAAGAAAAGGGAATTATGTCAATAGAGATGAGAAGACTGAAAAGAAAAATCTTTCATATAGGACACAAATTCATCTACTTAATTCAACAGACTTTAGAAAATATTATTATGATTTTTAAGAAATCTAAAAATTTCTGATTAAAAAGAAGAAACGATGTAAAACATCATTTACAGTATCTCACTTGTATGTAGGTTTTGTCACTTTAAAGGGTGTTATGTTTGTTGCTGAGACACTTTTCAAGTGTCAGCATATATAGGAAGTGTCCTGTGTGTATACAAGGGCGTATATGTGGGTAGGAAAACTCAAGGCTCTTCTCACAAGTTCGCTCACAGCTTCAATACCAACTCCCAGTGCACACATGGGTGGGAGAGTGGGGGCAAAGAACAAAGAGACTGAATCATGTGGAAACATTAAGAACCCAAATCAGCCAATATAAGGAGAAAAATACCTCTTAGGATTCACTATAATTTCAGCACGAGTAGTAAAGTTTCAATAGCTAAGTTAGCCAAAAATCCATTTTTTTTTTGGCAGGGGGCAGTCAAGATATGCACATTGTCATAAAAATATCACAGCATTTTGTGGGAAAAATATGATTGTTTCAGTAAATTTTACTCAAGAAGTATACATAAATTATTAAAAGTACACTTTGGAATACACCTTGCCTGTGCAAAAACATGTAAAATAACACAAGCTCTTCAGTCAATATTAAACATATCATTTTAAAAACTGACATGAGAAGATCTTCAGAAATCATTAGGATTTTTCTTAGAATTTACCATTTAAAATAGCTCCCTGATTTTTAAGAAGACCTACTGTGGTCAGGTCTGGCTCACTGGACCATCAAGCTCTCCTGCCCGAAATGGCCCCCCATTGCAGCCCTGCCTACTCAACTGATTTAAAGCATCTTTTAGTGAAAAGAATCTCCAGCATATACTATAAGCCATTTAAGAATATATGTCGTCCTGTCTGTTAGCTTTAATAAGCACTCATTTAAGATTTTACTGACATGGTATAAAAAGTCATGTATACTTTCTGGGGAAATGAAATACATAAGAACAACAAAAGCAACAAAAGTTGAAAC
This sequence comes from Apodemus sylvaticus, assembly GCF_947179515.1. NCBI lineage: Eukaryota > Metazoa > Chordata > Mammalia > Rodentia > Muridae > Apodemus > Apodemus sylvaticus. The sequence continues at coordinate 15,365,293 of NC_067473.1, read as the reverse complement.
ATGAAGTAAATAGAATCTGCTTGAAGCATTGAATGATCTTTTATGCTTTGGATTCTCTTTTCTATTGGTAAACAGGCAAACAGATCATTATCACTGACAAGTATGATACTATCTTTTATCTCCTCTGCCCTAAAAGGCCAATCTTAAATTTCCTAGCCACTTCAGTATGGGAAAGAGGACTTTTACTCATACCTTCCTGAGAACCTGCTTAGCTTCACCTCTGACTGTAAGCCATTTTTCTGAGCTCTTAGTAGTGCCAGGTTCAAACCACCTGGGTGCAGTTGATTTATTAAGATTGTAGCCATTCACATGAGAGGTGGTAGCTGTTTAATACCCAGGAACTCAGTTATATTAGCTTTTTGATTTTCAATGATAATCTCCAAGGGGAGAAATTATGAAGCTAACATAACAGTTGATATAGACTCCCATCAAGAGGATGTAAAGCAATAATAAGGAGAGACGCCAGATCGGATAATACATCTTGGTGGTGTTTAAAAGTAAATAAATGGGATTACACATTTTTTAAGTGTTCAAAGCACATTGAACCTGTAAGTGTGTCTGTGTATTTGTACGTCCTGTTGCGTGCTTCCTGTTCAATGCTTATTATTCCCCAGAAAACCAGTCACCAACGCCCTATTTTGAAATGCAATGATATTTGCAAGTCCTAGCTAGAGTTAAGTTGTGAGTGTTGAGCTTACGTGAAGGACATAGTACCCTTATAAGAAGAGAAAGACACACTATACTCTTCTCTCACTCTCTCCCAAGTGTACTCGCTGAGGAAGACCATGTGGTGACACAGCAATAAATCTGCTATCCATAAGCCAGGAAGTGGACTGATTCCATGGCCTGGATATATGTATGTATGACCACTTTGATGTTTGATCTTCCCAGATGCTATTTCTATTATTTACAGAGTTTGGGTTTTTTTTTTTTCACCATGAGTACACTAATATACTAATCAAAACAAGGAGGTGTTTTTTTCATTTTTCTGCCACTAACACAGAATATGTAGAGACCATAGAATATGGCACCTTGATGTTCTTTTGTTCCCTGCTTGTAGTGGATATTCCTGGTTGTCAACTTGACTATATCTGGAATAAACTACAGTCTAGAATTGGAAGGCTCACCTATGATCCTAATTTGGAGGCTCAGAAATATAAGTTTCTGACCTGGCTCTTGGCATGGAGACCTTGAAGCATAGTGGCTAAGACAAGGAGATCTCCGAGTTCAAGATCATTTGGGATTAAAGGCATGGATGCACATGCCTTTAATCTGGGCCACACCCTCTGTTGGAGACCTACAGCCTTTAATCTGGGCTACACCCTCTGCTGGAGATATATAAACATTGGAAGAAGGAAGATTCTCTCTCACTCTTCCTTGCCTGCTTGCCTCGTGGGACGGAGAAACTTCTAGATCCTTGGAATTCCATCCACAGCTGCTGCTGATCATTGTTGGGGAGTTAGACTATAGACTGTAAGTCATTGACAAATTCCCTAACTATATAAAGACTATCCATACGTTCTGTGACTCTAGAGAACCCAAACTAATGCACTGCCTCACTTTGGGGACATCTAGGTTGGCATTGCTTGGTTTACAGGTAAATTAAGTTCTCCATGTAAAGATCCAATAGAGATACAATTCCACAGGTCTCTTTCCCAACATCTTCTTATCTCTCACTTAGAGCTGTTGCTCTTGTCTCATGCCTATCCATTCGTGAGTGCTGCCTTTACCCTGTTCTGTGACATCATTTTAATACTCCAGTCTGTGTAAGCCCCTAGAATCAATCCACAGTACAGTTGCTAAGTAGACAAGTAGGTAAATAGTGGGTGTGTGGGTGGACAGATGGGTGGACAGGCAGGCAGGCAGTCAAGCAGACAGACAAACTGACAGACTAAATTGACAAATAGGGAGAGGTATTAGATAGATGATAGGCAAACTTAACATGGGATAGTAAAATATGTATATGTATAACAGCTGAGAACTGCAATGTCAAAGATTCAAGTAAGGCTAATCTTCTTCTCTTCATATGGTCTAAAGATAGACCAGGCCCAGCCTGGCAATTTCATTAAAAGTCTCTGCATCAATGCCGATAGAGACATGCTTGATTATTATACTATATGGCAAAAGAGTGGTTTCCAGGCAAAGCATCTATGACTTCTGGAAGAAGAAAACAGTTATTATTAGCAGTATTGTTTTAATACACAATGAAAGGAAACAAAATAGATCCTTTTTTCATAATTTATAAATTGCCTCGTACAAAATAAAATTAGTTTCCCATCATCCAAAATTGAATTTAGTGATCTTGTCTCAAGTCTGATGACAAGAGAGCTTCCTGACTGTAGAAAGGGAAGCTTTGGGATGATCCATTTAACTATAGATACAATATATTCTTTGCCAAAAGCCTTGCTTTCTCATTTTTTTGCGTGAAAATCCAAGAGATTTATTTTCTTCTTTCTTTTCTAAACATACACAAATGAATAAAAGTATACTTAAATGTTTTAAGCTGACACGTAGTAACTGAATGTGTGTGGGTTGATATGGTCTGTTCTAACATATCTACCAGCAATACAAGAAAAATGTTGCTGAAACTTCTTTGATTGAAAAGTTTTAAAGTCTAACCATCAAGTTTCCACTCCTATATTAGGCTTTAACTTTATATTTCTTCAAAATGGTTTTCTTTGCTACATGTACTTTTTTGATTATTTTTTATTCATCAAATAAATATATTGGGTGATGATAATCCAAATGCAAATAGATATTATATTAGCTAATTTTATTTAATGGATAGTAAAGGATTTCCATGCACATTAATCTTTAAACTACAAATATGCACTAATGATTCTTTACCTAATACAGGTTCACTGGGAAGGAGCTTACAGAAACAGTGATTCTGACTCTACTTGTATGAATCATTTGCATTTCTAAGGAGTTCCCAGGCATGCTGAGTCATATGTTATGCCCACAGACTGAATCATGAGAACATATGCCTGAACCTCAAGGTGTCCATATGGAACTGGATAACTCCAAAATGTGAAGTATGATTCAAAGACCAGTTGTGATGAGACCAGATGGAGATTGTCTACATAGTTTAAGGGGAAAAAACAGCAAAGAAAAGTGACCAGTTTCTTTCTATGGGATCCTGTGCTTGCTGGAAGCCAGAAATGCCAAAAGTACTTAAGTCAAAACAAAATATCTGGTTCTGCCATGGCCAGAGATGGGAGATGCAAGAAAATGGGACTAATTTTTTTTCCTTATCTCTTTTCCCTGATGCAGTTTCCACCTTTCTAGAAACCATACTGAGGACGTGAATGAAACCGTAAGGCAGGTGGACACCTGGTGTAGGAACTGGGATTATTACTCCTCCACTCCTTCCATCCAGTGATACCATATTAACACAAAGACAGGAAGTCTCAGTAGAACCATTCAAACCTTCCTGCTCTATAGGAATGGGTCTGTCTCTTTTTTCTCTTAAGCTTCCTATAATAATATGTCTTTCTAAAAGCATCTCCTGTCTGGTACATGAATTTCGTTCTTAGAATCTGTAAGATGAGAACCTGAAAGCAAATGGGCTAGACAGCTGTCTACTTTCTTCCCCAAGCAAACCACAAGAGTCAAGAATGGCTCCATCACTCTCCAAGATTTCCCAGCATTCCTGAATTGTGAGTTTGCAAACAGAGAGAAAGGCATTAGTTGACAACTTCCTGATGAAGGTACCAACTGGCCAACCAGTCCTTCATCCTTCCTCACCTTCATTGTGGCCTCTTCCTGTCGCCACATACTGATTTTTTGCTGCCTTTTCAATAGTTCTCATCTTAACTGAAGAGCTCAGGTACTTTGTTAGGCTTAAAAAAATTTTCGCTGAGAACATTTACAGAGAAAGACACACGTGTTCCAACTAAAGAAAAGTGTCTATTTTTATAGGATGGTGTTTGATAAATTTATAGAGTGAAGGAAAATTTATAGATTTTTTTTGTACTTTGTAAGTGAATTTATTGACTCTCTCTGTGTTAAGGCTGGATTTATTACTTAGGAAATTAGTTTGCTTCCTGTTCTCTTCATGAGAGTAAGACAGATCATTCTTATTAATTTGGGTGAAAATTGGGTAGCTGTAGATAAGCAATTGTGAGTGTTGATCTAGTTCTGTTTGCTTTAAATAATGATCTCAAGTATAAAACATTGCATGAAATTGCATTTCATTATTATTTACAAGGAATATACAGTTTATTAGTTTTAATAATAACATTAATAAGTGAATTATTCTGTTCAGATTCAGATTAAAGAGCAACCCATTTATGACAAGATTGATTGATAGTTGCCATTTTGAATAACACTTTTTTTCTTTTTTATAAAAACTGTTGGATGCATTTCACAGCCTATTTTAAGCTTATTGCACTATGAGACCAAGTTCTGGGCAATGAGTTACATCCTGCAGATGGTAAAAGACTGAGTCAGAGACTCTGGCTAGAGTAATCCTTTCAAGCTGGTATTAGCCATCCAATTTCTGTAGACACTTACAGTGTACATTATATTGGTAGATTGTCCTGTGCACTTTGAGCTGAAAGAAAACCTTCTCCTAGTTGTCCCTCTCCCACTTCAGGACATGTGTGGTTATCTCAATATATTCCCCCCAAATCCCTTTTTCAGGGGTAGCCTGCTCTCCTAACTTGGTGATATTGAGGGAAGCAGATAACACAATATCCCTAAAGTAAAACTGTTGTATTTAGACCACCTGGAAATTAAATCATTTTCAATCAAGGTTAACCTGACTATTTGATGAAATTAAAAGGCCTTGGCAAAGTTGTCCAGTGAAAAACATCTCAACTAAGAATTCCATCAAACTGTGTCAAATGCCCAGCTAATTTCTGCTGGATATTTGAAAGCTCTTGATTTGATGTTACCTTTGTTCACTCTCTCAATTAAGGTAATCTAGTCATTTCTGTTGGACATCGTTAACACCGGATTTGATGGCATTTTGTATATCTGTTGCTCTTATCTACATACTACTTTCTCTTTGAAAATTTACATTTGCTAGCTATATGTTTAATAAACTGAATGTATGATTATTATAGATCATTCTCTAGACCATACAGAACAATACTTTTCAGTAACAACTATTCTCATAGTTTCTACAAGCTAAAATTTACCCTTACTGCTTAATTTATATGGTCAGAGAGTTTTTTTTCTTTATTTTTTTTATTCGATATATTTTTTAATTACATTTCAAATGATTTTCCCTTTTGTAGCCCCCCACTCCCCGAAAGTCCCATAAGCCTCCTTCTCTCCCCCTGTCCTCCCACCCACCCCTTCCCACTTCCCCGTTCTGGTTTTGCCGAATACTCTTCACTGAGTCTTTCCAGAACAAGGGGCCACTCCTCCTTTCTTCTTGTACCTCATTTGATATATGGATTATGTTTTGGGTATTCCAGGTTTCTAGGTTAATATCCACTTATTAGTGAGTGCATACCATGATTCACCTTTTGAGTCTGGGTTACCTCACTTAGTATGATATTCTCTAGCTCCATCCATTTGCCTAAGAATTTCATGAATTCATTGTTTCTAATGGCTGAATAGTACTCCATTGTGTAGATATACCACATTTTTTGCATCCACTCTTCTGTTGAGGGATACCTGGGTTCTTTCCAGCATCTGGCAATTATAAATAGGGCTGCTATGAACATAGTAGAGCATGTATCCTTATTACATGGTGGGGAATCCTCTGGGTATATGCCCAGGAGTGGTATAGCAGGATCTTCTGGAAGTGAGGTGCCCAGTTTTCGGAGGAACCGCCAGACTGATTCCAGAATGGTTGTACCAGTTTGCAACCCCACCAGCAGTGAAGGAGTGTTCCTCTTTCTCCACACCCTCTCCAACACCTGCTGTCTCCTGAATTTTTAATCTTAGCCATTCTGACTGGTGTAAGGTGAAATCTCAGGGTTGTTTTGATTTGCATTTCCCTAATGACTAATGAAGTTGAGCATTTTTTTTATTATTATTTGATATAATTTATTTACATTTCCAATGATTTCCCCTTTTCTAGCCCCCCCACTCCCCGAAAGTCCCGCAAGCCCCCTTCTCTTCCCCTGTCCTCCCACCCACCCCCTCCCACTTCCCCGTTCTGGTTTTGCTGAATACTGTTTCACTGAGTCTTTCCAGAACCAGGGGCCACTCCTCCTTTCTTCTTGTACCTCATTTGATGTGTGGATTATGTTTTGGGTATTCCAGTTTTCTAGGTTAATATCCACTTATTAGTGAGTGCATACCATGATTCACCTTTTGAGTCTGGGTTACCTCACTTAGTATGATATTCTCTAGCTCCATCCATTTGCCTAAGAATTTCATGAATTCATTGTTTCTAATGGCTGAATAGTACTCCATTGTGTAGATATACCACATTTTTTGCATCCACTCTTCTCTTGAGGGATACCTGGGTTCTTTCCAGCATCTGGCAATTACAAATAGGGCTGCTATGAACATAGTAGAACATGTATCCTTATTACATGGTGGGGAGTCTTCTGGGTATATGCCCAGGAGTGGTATAGAGGCTGAAAACATCCAATGGAAAAAAGATAGCCTTTTCAACAAATGGTGCTGGTTCAACTGGAGGTCAGCATGCAGAAGAATGCAAATTGATCCATCCTTGTCTCCTTGTACTAAGCTCAAATCCAAATGGATCAAGGACCTCCACATAAAGCCAGACACTCTGAAGCTAATAGAAAAGAAACTGGGGAAGACCCTTGAGGACATCGGTACAGGGAGAAAGTTTATGAACAGAACACCAATAGCGTATGCTCTAAGAGCAAGAATTGACAAATGGGACCTCATAAAATTACAAAGTTTCTGTAAGGCAAAGGACACCATCAAGAGGACAAATCGGCAACCAACAAATTGGGAAAAGATCTTCACCTATCCTACATCAGATAGAGGGCTAATATCCAATATATATAAAGAACTCAAGAAGTTAGACTCCAGAAAACCAAACAACCCTATTAAAAAATGGGGTACAGAGTTAAACAAAGAATTCTCACCTGAAGAACTTCGGATGGCGGAGAAGCATCTTAAAAAATGCTCAACTTCATTAGTCATTAGGGAAATGCAAATCAAAACAACCCTAAGATTTCATCTTACACCAGTCAGAATGGCTAAGATTAAAAATTCAGGAGACAGCAGGTGTTGGAGAGGGTGTGGAGAAAGAGGAACACTCCTCCACTGCTGGTGGGGTTGCAAATTGGTACAACCACTCTGGAAATCAGTCTGGCGGTTCCTCCGAAAACTGAGCATTTTTTAAGATGCTTCTCAGCCATCCGAAGTTCTTCAGGTGAGAATTCTTTGTTTAACTCGGTCAGAGAGTTTTAATGAGATATTGTCATAAAAATAGCTCAATAATCCTTCTTTTAGATTGAGTATTAAAAATACCATCTTTTAAAGGTGGAAGTACATTGGGTTTTAAGAAGTGTAGTAAAAGGGCTGGAGAGATGGCTCAACCACTAAAGGCTGGGCTCACAACCATAAAATATAAGAAGTGTAGTAACAGATGAAGCTTGAATTTGACCTTAATTCAGACTGATATTCTAACTAGTTTTTCTATGTTCTTTTATATTCCTTAACATTTCATTTGTTATATCTATTAAAAAATTCGCCCCTAGTATTTATACCTCTCTTTTCATCTGCCAATAAGAAAACTTTTGTGATATTTGCTTTCTTTAGTATTCAGTAGTTTTTATGATTTTTTTACATGGATCAAATGCAATTTCATATATTAGTATCTACTATGACCAGAATATTATTTAATTCCATATAAAAGAAATATGAGTGAGAAATCTTATCATGTACAAAATTTTGAGATGATATCATAAAGCCTATGTTTGGCACAAAATGTAAAATAATGCCTAGACTATGAGTATAAGCAATTACTCTTTTATTAAAGATGTCTATATACTTTTATTTTCTGTCTCAAAAATCAATATCCCAACTTTACTTTAATCTCATCAATAAACTCAATATATAAAACAGAATTTTGAAATTTTGCATTTCTTGGTTCAGGCAATTCCTATCCCATTATCCACAGTAGCACCCACTCTACACCAGATGGCATGATCTACTCTCTCTAGACAGAAATGAATTACCAAGATGAAAACTCATGAAGATTAGTACTTTCTTGTTTTATCACATCTGAGTCACATTATTTATACAATGAGTATAATCAAAAGTTATTTTTGCATAAAGAAGTAATAGTGTAAATATATACCTGAGTAGGTTAAGTTGAGAAATCTAATCATAAATGGATTTTTGTTTCATCAGTTCTACAATGCATTTAGTGTTAGAATTACTGATTGCTTCTATGCTCATCAGTGTCAGCACCATTAAGGCCTGGTAGTAAAGGATGCATAGGAAGACGAAACTATGTCCTCCAGGTGCACTATACAAGGAATTAAATGTCTTCTCTGAAAAGAGAGTTTTTACTTATCCATGAATGTAAACCCCTCTCCCTCTAGGAGTCTCTAAACTCTTCTGGTGCTTCTGGTGCCATCGATTCCTCTTTTTCTTTGCTATGTGTCAATGATATAATTTATTAATCTGTTCATTTATATCCAAGAATTGGAAGAAAAATCATTTTACCACTCTAATACAATTATAAGAACTTAATAATTAGCATAATCAAAACCTAGAATAAAAAGTCAAAAAATAATTGAGTTGGTAGTAATAATAGTAGTAACCAAAGCAAAAATTATGAATTTTAACATAAAAAGAAAAGTATGAAGCAATCAGAAACATTCGATTCACTGATTTTTGTGTGAGGGTTGTGTTAGTTCCTCTCTATAAGTACAGAGACTCCCTAGGTAGCCCAAGATGTCCTGACAATGAGGGTTCCTCTATCTCAGATTGCAGACTGTTGAGATGTCAGGCAGAAACTCTATGACTGACAAACAATACATTTTAACAACAACAACAAAAGCCTTCTAAAAAGGAGAATATATATATATATAGGTATATAATTTGTCTAACAATTATTGATAAGTTATTCTCTGCCATTGAAATGATCCAATTATAACCAAATTAAAATATATAAAGGTACATTTATTGGGAAGCAGCTTTGAGTGAGTTCACTGCTACCATGGAATTAGGCCAGGGAAGCCTCCATGGGGAGGTAGACAGAGAGGGCAGGAAAGTAAAAGAGAGGAGCATGCGCTCAAAGGGAGGGAGAAAATGCAAAGAGGGAAAGAGGGGGAGAGAACAAGGTGTCTGAATTACATAGGAAAGTGTTTGTGGTGGAGGGGAAGGCCAGCCTATGGCCTGGAAAGTTCAATACAGAAAGTGAGTATGCCAGCTATGCCCTGTAATAGTAGAGACTGAGGGATTCTGGGAAAGCTGGACCCCAGGTCCCTTTGCTATATAAAATATGAACTGCTTTCATTTATTCCTGCCGGAAACCCAACATCACAGACGTTTGTTGATAATTAATGACTAAGCAGCAGTTTTACTTGCTGTCCAGGTTGTGGAACCATCTGGAACTAGTGATGTGAAGGAACAGTTGAAGTAGCTATGTGTTGCTATGTCAGAACTATCATTTTATATATATATATATATATATATATATATATATATATATATATATATATATACACACACACACACATACACACACACACATACACAGGCAAAAAGTAAAGTTAAGAAGTCTAAAGAGAAAAATTGGAGGGCAGAATATAAATTTAAAGTTAAGAAGTCTAAAGAAAGTTAATAATAAAGTTAAGACGTCTAAAGAGAAAAAAAATTGGAGGGCAGAGTATAAATTTAAAATTTTTAGGACCATGATCCTTGGCAGATTGGGGTGAGGATTTCCCAAAACCAAGAAAAGCGGTAGGGTTCCCACTCTCAGTTACCACCCATAGGCAGGTGGTAAGAACATAGGCTGTGATTGACAGTACTTATCTGGAGTCCCTGGACCAGTGAGAGATGGATTTGTGTGGATTCTCTGAAGCTTATAAGAAAATTACATATACAAAAAGAGATAAATTTCATATATATTAGTATCACCACTGCTTTATATGAAAGCTCACAACTTTGAAGTCTCAGTATATCAGTAGCATAGATTTTGACCACGTTCCAATAAGTATATGAGCAATACAAATTAGACTTAGTGTTTTTGTTGTTGCTCCTTGGTGTGGGAGTGGGCATAAGTGTGGGGATTAGAATGGGAAGCAAGTGTGATCAGGATGCATTGTGTTAAATTCCCAAATAATTAATAAAGTTATTACGTTGTGGAAAAGAAAAACAAAAACAGAGAGTGGACTGAGATGAAGGCAACAGTCCAAGATATGAAAGTGGAAATTGAAACAATAAAGAAAACCTAAACTGAGGGAAACTGAAGATAGAAATTTTGGGAACTCAGACAGAAACCTCAGAGGCAAACCTTACCAACAAAACACAAAAACTGGAAGATAAAATTGTAGGCATTATGCAAAGACCCACAGACAAATATTAGGCAAAGCTTGGGAAATGCCACAGAAGAAGAGGAAAGACTACAGAAGCCAGAGGGGTTGATGGTACCAGGACAATATTACCCAAAGAATCAATAAAGTGGGACTCAGAGGGGCTTAGAAACTGAAGCAGAGCCTGCATGAGTCTGTACTAGGTCCTCTGCAACTATACTGTGGTTATTTAGCTTAGGGTTTGGTGGAATTCCTAAGAGTTGGAATGAGAACTGTCACTGACTCTTGGTACCTGATTTTTCCTACTGGGTTCCCTTGTTCAGACTTGATAGGAGCTTTTGTGCCTTGTCTTATTTAGTCCTGTTTTGCTGTGTTCCATTGACATCCCTGGGAATCTTACTATTTTCTGAAGTGAAATGGAGAACAGGTAATCTGAGGGAGAGGGGAGTTGGTGAGGAAGTAACAGGAGTGAGTGGAGGACAGACTTTTGTCGGGATTTGTTGTATAAGAGAAAAAATATAAAAATAAAGAGTCTCAAGCACTGAAGGCAAAACAGAAGAAATGAATACCTTGGTCACAAAATTATTAAATCTAAAAAGAAAAAAATCAAACATCCTGGGAATCTAGGACAGTATGAAAAGACTAAGTCTAAGAATAAAAGGAAAAGAAGGAAGGAAAAGAAAGTCTAGCCTAAGGCACAAAAAGTACCTTCAACAAAATCATAGAAGAATATTTCCCTAACTTAAAGAAGGAGGTGCCTAAGATACAAGAAGCCTACAGAACACCAAATAGAAAATCATGCTGGCAAGGATATAGAACAAGAGGAACATCTACTGCTCGAGGACAAACTTGTACAGCCACTATAGAAATCATGTGGAGTCTCCTCAAGAAGATGTGAATTTATTTATCTCAAGATCAGCTCTACCTTTCTTGGGCATACTCTCAAAGGCATATACATTCTACTACAGAGATATATGCTCAGACATATTTATTGCTTCTTTATTTAAAAATTGGAAAAGATGAGGATATCTTTTAACAGTTGAATAGATAAAAATATTTAGTGTAGATACACAATGGAATAAATATTACTTAGCTATTTATAAAATGAATTCATGAATTTCACAGGTATTTGTTTAGAACTAGATAAAATCATAATGAGTAAAGAAATTTAGGCCCAGAAAGACAAATATGGAATGTATTTGTTAATATATGGATGTTAGAGTTTAAGTCATTGATAAGCACGCTGCAAGTTTTATAATCATAGGGGTTAGTTACAGAATGAAGAGGTAGAAAAAGAGGCAAAGATCTTCGTTCTGAAGGAAAATAGAATAGGTAGTTATGAAAGGCTGGAAGAAACAAGTGGGGAAAGGGAAATGCGATGAGAAAGAGAATCGAAGTATAAAAAGATAAAACTAAGTGTCATTTACAGGTTGTCATGGAAAACTAATACATTATAAACTTCCTAAAATATACACATATATGTAGGTGATCTAAATGAAACTGCAAATAACAGGGGATGGGGGGAAAAGCCCCAACTGGACAATCTCTTCTCACTAAATGAAGCTTCCAGTACTGGGGAATGGGTTTTATATAATAAATGTTTTGGGCCAAATTGGACTTCTAGGAAACCCAAATAACCAAGGCCCCAACTGGACAATCTCTTGTCACTAAATGAAGCTTCCAGTACTGGGGAATGTGTTTTATATAATCAATGCTTTGGACTAAATTGGACTTCTAGGAAACCCAAACAACCCAGGCTACTGCAAAGGCTTTGGGTTGTTATGCACAAATTGACCTTAAGGCTATATTATTGACATCTCCATGACTAATTGACCATGGAAAAATCAAGGTGGTGCTTACGTACAGCTTTTACCCTATGAACTAATGTTCATGGTGCTGTAAGACCCTTTGCATGCCACCAAAAGAGAAAGGGTAACACCAACTCAGCTACAGTCTGCTAGATAGGATGGCACAATAGTGGCAAGGTAAAATGTCTTAGAATAAAACTGTTGTATTGAGACCACATAGATATTAAAACTCTCTTCCCTTTCTCTCTCTCTGTCTTTGTCTCTGTCCCTCTCTGTCTCTCTGTCCCTCCCTCCATCCCTCCATCTCTTTCTCTTTCTCTCTCTCTCTCTCTCTCTCTCTCTCTCTCTCTCACACACACACACACACACACACACACACACACACAAACACAAACACACATACACAGATACACACCAACAATTGCATACAAAAGACCATAAGGTTGATTGAGAACAATGGGGTGAATATGGAAGATGTTGGAGGAAGGAAAGGGAAAGAGAGAAATATATGATGACCTCAACAAAAGTATGATAAATAAAATTTGAAGAAAAGAACACTTTGAAAGTGAAAGTTGTATAAAATATACATCATTCCCAAAATATAAGGCTTAATTGTTTTGCTTTTGCTTTTGTTTTTTGAAAGAATATGAAGCATTAAACGTTTCTATGGATATGTAACTGTAATAAAACACTATGCTTTCTGTAGTAAAGAAATGCACCTCGAGTTTAGGAGCTCTTGCATAGGCGATGGTAGGGAAAGTATACAGACAAGAAGGAAAAGAAAAAGAGGAGTAGTGAAAGTGAAGTGAGAGGAGAGAAAGAGGAAGAAAGAATTTTGTCATTTGCATAATACTTGTGTCACTTGTTTACTTCTTACTAGTCAGTAAGGCACAAGGTCTTTCCTCAATGATGGTTTGGTAAAAATCACATAATTGATATTAGGTATTTGGAGATATTCTTGCTTGTAGGAACTCCTGAAGTCTATCCCCACCCAGACCTAGTCTTGCTCTCTTCCTCATGCTGTGGATCAGTAGCATGCCTCTAGTAGCATGCCTGACTAGATGAAAACTAATTGAAACATACATATATAAATAAACAAACAAATGAGCCTACATATGCTGGCATAGGTGTCTTCTGTGAGAAGACCCCTTGCAGTTCACAACCTCTTGCAACTTCAGCTCTAGGGTCTCCAACACCCTCTTCTGACCTCTGTATGCACTTACACTTTTGTGTACATACATATGTAAAGGCCAACCCACACAGATATTTTAAAAAATGAAGTAGAAATTTTTAAGATCAGAATAAATGTTAAGTAGGATGAAGTGCCATGTAATAGAGCAACAAAATAAAGTGATTCATAGCTCCTTCTTAAGAAATAATATGTGGTAAAACTGCAAAGCTGAGAGAAATTCATATAGCATATTCTTTAACAAAATATCATATTGTTCCTTCAAGCTACCAATAATGTATCTACCTTCACTGTAAATTTAACGTGACATTCTTTCTAAAGCTGATTCTAATCAATTAGTAAAGGATTGCCTTGATAGCCTTGCCAAACTGAACCTTGGGTTTTAGAAAATATAATATAGGTGACAGTTCAATTGCTGTACAGCTTAGGTACCAACTGTATCCTTTAAGATAAAATTTAAAACCTAGAACCAATAGAATAAATCTAAACTCTTGTTTGGCTTTCCATTTAAAATTGTAAAGTCCTATTTACCATCATTTGCTTTGTATTCAAATATTTACAAAAATGAACCTAAGATCATGGAATAAAATATATAAACTAATTTTAAGAACAGAACCTTAGGTAATATATCTTACCTACTTTTATTTTCCTGTGAAGAGATACCACAACCAAGGCAACAAATAGAAAGCATTTAGTTGAGCGATTGCTTCAGAGTTTCAGAGTGTGGGTTCACAGCTATAATGCCAGGGACCATTGCATCAGGCAGGCGTGGTGCTAGAGTACCAGCTGACAACTTACATTGGATCCACAAGCCTGAGGAAGAGAGCAAGACTGGGCTACTGTGACCCGAAAGAAAGCCAGTCCCACTGATGTATCTCTTCCAATAAGGTCGCACCTCATGATGCTTCCCAAAACAGTTCCGCAAGTTAGGGACCAAGCATTTGATCCTATGGGTCTATGGGAGCCATTCTCTTTCAAAGCAGCACAGCTATTATTTGTTTTCTTCCACTTTTTAAAATTCCTTTGAATGGACATCTTGCACAGTACAAAATTGTTTCCATCATTTCCCCTAGGAAGTACAATAATACTAAAATGGAGAATAGATATTGTTGATAGTAAGGAGGTGATCTAATTTAAATCTAATTATCCAACTTTTTATTTTAACTTTTAAAACTCAACCCTCTTGTCCTTTCCATTGATATTCCCCATAGATTTCAGTCTAGATTCTCAAGGATTTGACAACAACCCATCACTTATTCTCACCAAGATCTTGATTTATAAAGCAGCTGAGAGAGAGAGAGAGAGAGAGAGAGAGAGAGAGAGAGAGAGAGAGAGAGAGAAGAAAGAAGAAAGGAAAACTACCAATCTTACAAATGTGCTTTCTCATATAAAGCTCTTAATGTCATTGAGCTAGTGGAAAGTCACAAACCCAAAATACATAATTTTAAAAGAAATGTATAACAGTGCATATTTAGCTTGTATGTAGAGGTATTAGAATCATCATTAATATTAAAGGACTTAACATAAGCAAGTTAATTAAAATACATTTAGTTGTTTCACAATGAAGGCAATTAATAAATTAAATAAGTATGCCAACCCAATGAAAGCATTGCCCATCAATACAGACATTCCTGAGTCAAATAATTGCTAATTTACTGAAGATACTTTAGGTTAGACTAACGCACAGGAAAATTTTAAATTACATAATCTTCAAATTCACACTAGATCTAAAACTATGGCCATGAATGATTAAAAATAAGAATACTGTTTAATAAAATCTTGAGATTTATTTGTCCCCTTACTGCCACTCCTTCTAGAGCTTCCCCACCTGTCATCTGCTTTCATTTTTTCTGTCTACCTGTCTGTTTCTGTCATCTGTCTATCTCTAGCTCCTCTCTGTCTGTGTATGTCTGACTTTGTGTGTGTTTCTCTCTATGTCTCTGTCTCTCTCTCTCTGTGCATGTGTGTGTGTGTGTGTGTGTGTGTGTGTGTGTTCTTTAAACCCATATTATCCAGTTTGTGTGTTAACTAACTACTGCCAAGAGTGTTATGGATATACCAAGTATAGCACCATTAAAGAAAACTGATTTTACCTTTCAAAGTCACAATCAACACCAATAGCTCTATAGAAAACAGTTGGATTCTGTGTGTATCTCCTCTTCTCCTAGCTGGGAAATTGCCTGCCTTGAGCTTATACAAGTCTTTCGAATGCTGCCACAGTCTCTGCTAATTTATTGAATCTGCCTTATTTTGTAGAGAAAATGTGGTTTACTTTAAGTTATCCAGCACCTCTTGTTCTTAAAGTCTTTGTACACCCTCTCTGAATATATCCTTGAGTGTATGGGAAAGGCAGTTTTATTTTCACTCCATGTGAAGTTTGGTATTGTCTGCATATTTACCAGATGTGAGTCAACTAATGTGTTAATTGTCATCTACTATGAAAGAACTCTCTGATGAGGGTTGAGTGACTTCTCTATTGGCATGGTAGTAAATTATTCATTTTATTGCTATATCCATATAGCACAATAATAGTAGTAGATTTTCTTTTTGGCAACATGATTTACCTAGTTAAAAGTTTGTGAGATCACTGACAGTGAAATTTATGGATTTTATCATGTGGAGTGGATAATAAGCTCTATCAGAAAGTTATTGGTCTCACCCATAAAAGTCAGGTCACCATTGTAACAGTGGACATATCTTGGCAGAAAAAAAGTCATTGTTGTAGCTTGCAGAATTCACAGTTGGGTAAAACTGACAAAATGTATAGCACTTTTCAGCACCATGTGCTCTTGCCAGTAGAGGTGAAACATCTAGTTAAATATCAGAGAGATTTCTCCATGTTCTGTAACTCAGAAATATGGGATGTTCCGAAATACAGTCTTACTATCAAATTCTAGAAGTTAAAAACTCACCTTGGGAATAGCCTACAATAGCTGAGTATGTTAATGCCTGTCTATCTTAGGGTTTCTACTGCTCTGAAGAAACACTATGACCACAGCAACTCTTATAAAGAAAATGACTTAATTGAGGGGATAACTTGCAGTTTAATAGGTTTAGTTCAATATCATCATGGCAGGAAGCACAGTTGCATGCAGGTAGACATGGTGTTGGAAAAGTAGCTGAGAATTATACATCAATGAAGGAAGAGAGAGTAACACTGGGCGGCCTGGTTTGGGCATCTGAACCCTCAAAGCAAACCCCCAGTCCCTCAAGGCCACTTTGTCCATCAAGGTCACACTTTGTCCACCAATGACACCTCCTAACAGTGTCACTCCCTATGAGCCTATGGGCACCTTTTCATTCAACTCACCACAGTACTTTCCTGACCCCTCAGGCCAGTAGCCATATTATAATGCAAAACTGCATTCAGTCCAACAAAGTCTCAACAAAGCTTAAAACTCCAAAGTTTAAAGACTTTTTTGAGAATCATGAAATCTCTTAACATCAATCCTCTCTTAAAAAAAACAAAACAAAAGCAAAAGCAGATCACATACCTCTAAGAAACAATGACACGGCATATGCATTACTGTTCCAAAAGGAAGGAAAGGAAGCATAGTAAGAAAATAATGGACTAAAGCAAATTGAAAACCATCTGGGAATACTCCAAACTCTTCAGCGTCATGTCTGGTGTAAAAGTGCTCTTCAGATCTTCAATTCTAAGTCAGCTTTGTTGACCTCAACACTTCTTTTACATGGGTTGGTTCTATTCCCTATTAGCAACTTTTCTAGGTAGCTATCCCATGACTCTGGCATCTTGGGCTCTCTAAGGAAATCCAGGCTTCACATTCATAGCTTCGCATAAAGGATGCTCTAGACTTCCATGTAGGGATCATTGACATATGCCCGGCATCAGTGATTTCCTTGGTTTGGGAGGAAGATTTGACAACACCTTTCTTATATTCTTGACTCTAAAGCCATAACCATGTGGTTCAAGCTGCCAAAGTCTGCTGCTTGCTGAGGTTGGAACATGGCCCCATTATTTAATATATTTTCATCAGCTTTCTGTTTTCAGTGGTCTACTTCTGTTGTATTCCATAGATGCCTGCAGCTATTACAAACTGGGTTGCTGGAACAGAGGCTAAGGGATGGATGGGGAAGGGGCGAAAAGAAGGAGGGCCAAGACAATATTTCACTGATCAAGGCCAGAAACTTTAATGGCGGTTGGAGTTTTTAACAGTTTGGGCAAACCCTTCCCCCCAGACTCCCGGGCTGAGCTCAGGTGGAAGTTGTCTAGCTTCTCTTGGAGGTCCTTGTCTCGACTGCTCTGGCAGCTGGGTGGGTCACCTGCTTAATTCAGGAATTCCTAGACCTGGAGGAACAATGAACTTAACCTTCACTGAGCTTCTCCACCCTAGGATAAAAATTCCTGCTTTAACCTACTTCCCTATTATGTCCTAACAGCAGATTCCTGCCTGAAGCCAGGGATTGTCCTTGACCAATGTCAAACTGCAACCAAGTGCATGACTGCCCCAATGTGGCTCTGTACATACTTCATTGCCTCAGGTTAGCTGTCCTGGAACTTGCTCTGTAGACCAGGTTGGCCTTGAACTCAGAGATTTGCTAGCCTTTTCCTTAGTAGAGCTGTATGAAAAGTGTGCACCACAATGCCTGGCCCTAAACTTTAATTTATTTTCTCTTTTCTTTAATTCATTTTCACAAGGTGGAAGCTTAGCTAGGCTTTTATTTCATTTAGCATCAGACTTTTTAAAATCTGTTTACACTTCCTTTTACTTGTTTTTTTTCCCTCAACTGTACATTTTATATTTTTCCTTGCTCAGCTTACTCCTTTTCATTATAGATCTGCATATGAGTGGCCAATAATAGCCATAGAAGAAAAGATCTTCACCAACTCTACATCTGACAGATGTCTAATGTCCTATATATATAAAGAACTCAAGAAGTTAGACCCCAGAAAACCAAATAACCCTATTAAAAATCAGGTACAGAGCTAAACAAAGAATTTTCACCTGAAGAACTTCAGATGGCTGAGAAGGACCTTAAGAAATGTTCAACATCGGATTCTTTAGCATGCAATAAGGACACATGCTCCACTATGTTCATAGCAGCCCTATTTGTAGTAGCCAGAAGCTGGAAAGAACCCAGGTGTCCTTCAACAGAGGAATGGATACAAAAAATGTGGTATATTTACACATTGGAGTACTATTCGGCCATTAGAATCAATGAATTTATGAAATTCTTAGACAAATGGATGGAGCTGGAGAACATCATACTAAGTGAGGTAACCCAGTCTCAAAAGATCAATCATAGTATGCACTCACTGATAAGTGGATATTAGCCTAGGAACTTTGAATACCAAAGACATAATCCACATATTAAATGATGTCCAAAAAGAATGGAGGAGTGGCCCCTGGGTCTGGAAAGATTCAGTGCAAGAGTATAGGGGAATTCCAGAACAGGGAAGCGGGAAGGGGTAGAAGGAGGAACAGGGGGAGGGAAGAGGGCTTATGGGACTTGTGGGGAGTGGGGACCCAGAAAAGGGGAAATCATTTGAAATGTAAATAAAAAATATATCAATAAATAAAAAAAAATGTTCAGCATCATTAGTCATTAGGGAAATGCAAATCAAAACAACCCTGAGATTTCACCTCACACCAGTCAGAATGGCTAAGATTAAAAACTCAGGAGACAGCAGGTGTTGGTGAGGATGTGGAGAAAGACGAACACTCCTCCACTGCTGGTGGAATTGCAAGCTGCTATAACCACTCTGGAAATCAGTCTGGCGGTTCCTCAGAAAACTGGGCATGACATTTCCAGAGGACCCTGCTATACCACTCCTGGACATATAACCAGAGGATTCCCCGGCATGAAATAAGGACTCATGCTCCACTATGTTCATAGCAGCCTTATTTATAAAAGCCAGAAGATGGAAAGAACCCAGATGTCCCTCAATGAGAAATAGATAAAGAAAGTGTGGTATATTTACACAATGGAATACTACTCAGCAATTAAAAACAATGAATTCATGAAATTCATAGGCAAATGGTTGAAACTGGAAAATATCATACTAAGTGAAGTAATTCATTCACAGAAGAACACACATGGATTGTGGTCACTGAAAAGTGAATATTAGCCCAGAAGCTCAGAATACCCAAAACACATTTTACATATCAAATTATTCCCAAGAAGAGGGAAGGAGAGGATACAGGTCCTGGAAAGGTTTGATGCAGCATTGTAGGGGATTTCCAGGACAGAGAAGTAGGAGGGGGTTGATTGGGGAATGTGCAGAGGGAAGAGGACTTATGGGACTTAGGGGGAAGGGGGAACCAGGAAAAGGATAATCATTTGGAATGTAAACAAAGAATGTAGAAAATAAAAATAAAATAAAATAAAATAAAATAAAATAAAAAAGACTTAAAGCTAGGTTGTTTGCATAAGTCCCCTGCCAAAATTTCCAGTTCATAATTCTACTATTTAGCCTCAGGCAGATCTTTAGACAAGAGCAGAAAGGGGCCACATTCTTCAACAAAATATCTAAGAGTGATCTCTGGGACACATATTAATATTCTTTGCCTCTGAAAGCTCTTGAGCCAGGGCCCCACAGTTCAAATCACTCTCACCATCACTGTTCCTACTAGTCTGGCCCATAAGGTCTGTTTAATGTGTCCAATTTATTTTGTAGTCCAAAGACCCTAAGTATTTCATATCCCTCCAAACAAAAGCATGACTCAGCCTATCACAGTACTACATTCATCTCTGTTACCAACTTCTGTTTCAGTTATTGTTTGTATTGCTGTGAAGGGGCATTATGACCATGGCAACTTTTATAAAGGAAAACATTTATATAGGGGCTGGCTTACAGTTCAGAGATTTAATCTATTATCATCATGGGGGGAAGCATGGCAGCATGCTGGCAGACATTTAGCTGGAGAAGGAGCTGAGAGTTCTATATCCAGTCAGGATGGCGGCAAGAAGAGAGAGTGAAATTGGGCCTGGCTTGAATATCTGAAGCCTCAAACCTCACCTCCAGTGACATACTTCCTCCAGCAAATCTATTCTAATACAACCACATCTAATAATGCTACTCCCTATAAAGTCTTTTTCATTCAAACTGCTGTCAGGCCTTTACCTCAGCACTCAGGAGGTAGAAACAAAAAAGATAGCTCTGATTTAAGGGCCAGCCTGTTCTACATAGCAAAAACCCATCTCAAACAAACAGAAAAGTAACATAAATGAATTTAGATTTTTTAAATATAGTTCACTATGGGTTTACTTTCTGGTAGGCCACTGGCTTATTTTATTTTGTTCTGAATATAACCAGAAGAAAGGCCTCACTGAATATTGTCAAGAAACTCTTGCAGTAAGATATTTTTTGGTTTGCAAGTATTTGCTAACATTAAAGATGGAGAAATGGCTCAGCTGCAGAGAGTATTGGCTGTTCTTACAGAGGATATGGGTTTAGTTTGCAGCATCAAATCAATGGCTTACATTTTCCACTAACTCCACTATCGGGAGGTTTTATAGCCTCTTCTGGACTCTGTGGGTACCAAGTATACATCTAGTTCACACAGATCCATGTTGGTATTCACACATACACACAAAATAAAAATAAATATCTTTTTTATGGTTTGTTTTATATATATCTTAAGCTAAATGTATATTAAAATGAAAAGTAAATTTTTAATATTATTCCAGAAGAGAAAAATGAGAAGGAAACCTAAAATATGAACATTATTCAACAATTAAGAACAGAAGAATGGATTAAAGTATGAACAAGACCCTAATTCTCAAGCTTAGAGAGATCTAGTATCATAGAAAGAATAGCAACACCTTTGAAAATGTAATGTTATGTCCTGTACAAGTTTCATGCAAAGGTTCAACATAGTGTTTATTTTTTCTTCAAAATCAAAAATAAAGAAAATAATGTAAAGTATGTCCATAAAAGAATAATTTCAAATTCCAGAAGCAGAGCTGAAAGGTGCATTCCTATTACTGGGATGTAGGTAAGTTTTAGGACTTTCTTCTTGTTAACAAATGAGAAGGATTTTGTCCACAATAAAATCCTCAAGTAGATGAAGAAAACCATAAGCACAGAAATGAGCAGTTTCCTTTGATGTTCTTTGGTTGAATTTCTTTGTTGCCTCTGGCCCAGGCAGACAAGGCAATCTAATCCTAGCCATCACTTTACTCATTCATGTGAAAACAAAGGGAGTTTGGGTAACAACAATAATAACAAAAGATAAAAATGCAGTAAACTGTTCATAGGCACAGAAATATTTTTGTGTGTTATAAAAACTTTATAGACATACTTTAGGGATAATTTCACAGTTCTGAGAATATATAAAGGGTACTGAATTATGCAATTTAAGCTGGGAAATATTATGATGTATAAGTTATATATCAAAAACATTTTTAATTGTAATAATAAGGCTTAAAAGCCTGTGAACTCCATCTGGACTCACTGTGAAAAAGTTAGTAAGACCAGCCCATTAATCAGGGTGAGGAACCTTCTTTCATCCATCCTTTTCTAACTGCAGACGTTTAACATACTTAAATTAGTTTGAATTCACCAACCAATTAATCATTCCATTCTTAGCTTATTGCTTTACAGTTCTCTCTGAAAATTTCAGTAGCAATTTATAAGCAAATTAAAGACATTTTGCACTGAATTACAGGTCAGTAATGTGATTTCTCCCCATCTTGTAATTAGTGGTATACATGAAAGAAAGAAATAAACCTTCTGAAATTCTATAACTAAATGTTCACAATACACAGAAATATTGTAGAAATAATTCTGAGGAGGAAATAAAGGTGTACATATTGTTTTATCTTTTAATCTAAATAAAATAGAAATGTGTTTCATACCTTGAAATTTTGTGTAAAATTTTGTGATTTTTTGAAAAAATAGCAACCAGTTTTCCACAGGAGAAAACCTTTCCCAAGGAATGTGTATAGCTGACAGGCTCTAGTTGTTGTTATCTTAAAAATTTGCTGTGTTTATTTTAGCCTAAAAGGTAGTCCCAATGATTTAAAATCAGTTTGACTCAAAAACTGTGACATTTCAACTTGATGCTTATGATTTTTGCTATTGAAGAGTGTTTCACCTTTGTCTCACTGTTTTAGGGTTTCCATTACTGTGAGTAGACACCATAACCACAGCAACTCTTATAAAGGAAAACTGGGCCTTACAGTTTCAGAGGTTTAGTCAATTATAAACATGGTAAAAAGCATGCTGACTTACAGGTAGATGTGATGCTGGAGAGGTAGCTAAGACTTTTACCTTCAGATCAGTGGGCAGCAGAAATAGAATCAGACACAGCTTGGCTTGAGTACTTGAGACCTCAAAGTCTAACCCCAGTGACACACTCATTCCAACAAGGCCACCCCTCCTCCTAATAGTGCCTCTTCCTGTGGGCCATTTTTATTCAAACTACCATACCCTCCTATAATCCTGGTGACACTGTCTCTGAACTGTTCTAATTCAAGGCCTTCCTCATTTAGTTATTTCTCTACTCTGTCTTAATTGATATTTAATCGATATTGTGGCACCAGGTTTATATGTACCAGCTAAGAGAACACATTTTAAAAAACTTCCTCTTTAAGAATGAGATAGTAACTTCACATGCATTGACATATTTGAAATAAGGCTATGCTCACCATTGGATGATGCTTGCAAGGTTTTGTTCCAGCAAGTGTGGTACAGTAGGGCCATCCCTGGTAGTTATGAGGTGCAACTGTCCTGTGTGTTTGACTACATTGGAAGCCCCTATATACTTCTTTAGGTTTTACTTGATTTGAGATCCTTCTTTTCAGACCTCTCTCTGACCTTACACTTTGGTGACTATTCTGAATTTCTGTCTTCCATTTCTTGTTCACGTAACTTATTTTGTGATTCTTTCTACGAATTTTTGACAATGTCATATATGAACATAATGCATTCTGATGATATGCATTATCTATGTTCCACCTCCCACATCTATTCTTTTCTCTCACTTTTCGCTCACCTTGTTTCCATCCCACGTTTATATCTTCTATTATTTTCTATTTTTTCTTTGTGATTCACTAGCTTTGTCCAGTGTCACTTGAATGGGAAATAGCTTGAAACTATCCACTAGGCTGTATATTGCCCCTGGAAAAATCAAAATCACTTTCTTTACTCCAGCAGTTCTCTACTGGTGACCATTAGCTGCCCTGTTCAGGGAGAAATTCCATAAGTCCCTTATTCACCTCCACCATCTATGACTGAACATTTCATCTCATATTTGTGCAGAGAAGAACTACTGTTAGGAATTTATATATACCATAGCCATAATTAAACAGAAAAGGGTATTTCACAGCTCTCTTATATGTGTTTTATAGCTTACAGTTTTTCTACACTCTCCTTTTCAATGTTTGAGCTTTAAAGATGATACAGGTTTAATGCATTTTGAAAAGTCATAAGTCTATGCATTAACCATTTATTCTCTGCACAGAAGGATAAAGGATGAAGGCAACATTCAACTATGAGTATAAACATAAATATCTAAGAAGTATGACAATATGTCCCTGTACCAAAATAAAAATAGTAAGTTCATCCTTGTGTCCATGATCTTCCCAGATATGGGTCTTGGGGTAGTTTAAATAAAATTGATTCACATGGGCTCATATATTACAGTGCTCAGTTACCAGGTAGTGGAACCATTTGAAAGGATTAGAAGGATCAGAAGACATGGTGTTATTGGAATAGGTGTAGCCTTCTTGGGGGAAAAATGTCTCCTGGGGTGGATTTTGAATACTTGAAAGCCCATGTGATTCATTCCCTCTCCCTCTCCCTCTCCCTCTCCCTCTCCCTCTCCCTCTCCCTCTCCCTCTCCCTCTCCCTCTCCCTCTCCCTCTCCCTCTCTCTCTCTCTCTCCCCCCTCTCTTTCTCCCTATAAATTTTGAAAAAGTTTTCAGCTACTAGTGCCATGCATGTCACCATACTCCCTTCCATAATAATAATTGACTAAGACTGTCCCTACTCACAGGGTAGTCAACAGGGTCCCTGGACCACCTAAGAGAGGACGAGAGACAAGAGACTTGAGAGACAGACAGCAAGATAGTATTCTGATCAAGCTGTCAAACTTTTTTGTTTTACACACTGCAATATAAAGGAAAGCAAGCGGGATGTAGGGAGGGGGTATGAGGGGGCAAACATTGTCTCAGGGGAACAGTCTCTCAGGGGGCAAGCACTGTCTCTAAACATTGTCTCTAGGAAGTAGTCTCTCAGAATTTTCTCTCAGAATCTCATAACAAAGCTGTCTTGGGCTTCAAGGAAGCTGGCAAACTAAAATGATCATGAGGAGGAGAAATGGAAAGAGATTGTTATAGTAACCTAACTACAGGTGAGCTCTGTTTATTCTAACCAACATGAGCTCTGTATGTGCTGACCAACTTGATATTTGCAAACCTGAAAGCTAATATTTCTCCTTCCAAAGGCAGGCTTGAGCATGTAAGGTAGCTGAGAGGAGGAGATTTTGAGATCTAAGTGAGAATGGCTTCTGGCAAAGCCTGTGAAACTTCAGTTAAATGTTTTCTTTCATTAGAGTTCCCTTGGTGATAGTGTCTATTCAGAACAATAGAACAGTGACTAAGAGAAGCCTTTTAGGAGACCTACAGTATTGACCATAAGCCACTTTTTATGACCTGGGCTTCAAATAGAATACACTTTTAAGTTCATTTTGTCATGATTATCTGAGGACTCAAGCACATTCTTCCTAGTTCTTTATCTCATATGTCTTTCTCATCTATTTCCTACAATCAATATCTTATTCTCTAAGTCACACTTCAATAACTGCTTTGTAGAAGTCTAAAAATGACACCCATTTTTTAAAGAGGAAATCTCAATATTTGACATCATAGCATAAATTTTTTTTCTGTTTGAAACAAGATTTGAATAATCCCTTAATCACTGCCACTCTCTTCCTGCCACTTTCTTAGTGAGACTTCAAAAGCATCTTTAACAAGTCCTAGATGTGAATATACAAATTCTCAAATGCTTGAACCAGATTTCCTAACACATGAAGTGCTACAGTTTTTGTAACATCTAAATATCTTAAGTGTACTCCATATGTTACATTTACAGAAGTCTCCCAAATCTCAAAGATTGTCTTGAAGCATTAGGATCCATAAAAGAAAAAAAGAAAGAGACTTTCTGAATTATCACAATAGTGGCTCTTTGAAGGAAACTGATTTTGCTTCTCTAAAGCTTCACATATCAAATAAGTTTCTAGAAACATGTTTCCTATTTATTTGCCTCCTAACAAATCCTCCCAGGAGTGTTATATAGTAATATTTATTCTACACTAGTCAGAAATGTAGAAAAAAAACTGGAAAAGACTCTGAAAAATGAAAGCAGAACTATTTTCCTGAAAATATAATGGACCAACAAAAGAAATTCATTCATTTTAGAGTCCCCATCTTTTTAGAAAGCAGATAGGTCCTGCACAAGAATATGAACAGTATGGATGTCCTGTGTGATAGATTTTTCCTGGAGAGATGCAACATATGTACACATGCACACATGGGTGCATACACATACACACATACACACATATACACACACACATACATCTTTACACATACTTTTACTCACACTCAATAGAGAACTGCCAAAATCTCAGAGGACAGATAACCACCAAAATCTGACTTTCTGAACCAATGAGTTGACTGGAGCTACAGGAACATGTGTAAGGAGTTACAGGAGCAACACCAAAATCTGCTTCTATATAGGTAGCAGCTCATTAAAGCTAAAAACCTGGGAGAAAATAATGGACAGCCTTCAGGTAGTTCCACAGGTTGGAGAGTGGTCTTTTCAGACGGCTCAGTTTGTCTGAGCCTCTCAGGAAGCTTGCCAGGTCTCTGCTTCATCCTGGCAGGTGGGCTTGTCTGAGAGTCTTCTTGGAGCTTTAATTGTGTCAGAGTGACTCTCAGTAGTCCTTACTGTTTATATACTGTAGGGGTGTGAGGAGCCTAGTGAATCTGGCCAATTTCAGGTACTTCCTTGAGATAATTGCACTTGTTTACTTTCTGTCTTAAGCAGCTCAGCTAGAGATAGATTGTTTTAATCTGGAAAGAAAGTTCTGTGCAACAAGAGGTGAATTTCTGTGAATCTTGAAATTACTTCATCAGATTATCAACATTTAATTTTAGGTTAGCCTAAGTATAGAAAGTTTTTCATACTTTCAATTTATTATATGAAGATTAATTTTAATGAAAAGATAATTGAAACAAATATTTGAAGTTTCCTTGACTAGTACAAATTTTATTGCTTTTTAAAATTACCTTTTTGGAGAATTGTACATATTCATAATCTCTCATAGAATTTCTAGCAGATGAAAAAGCTGTGATTAAAACCTAAGAAACTAAGATGCACAAAAGATGGAGAGCTTTATTAGTAGAGTAAATGTACATGTAGTAACAGTAATTTATCTTGCATATATGAGAAAATAAGGTACCATGAGGTGCTGAGAAAAAGGTATATTCTTTTGCTTTAGGGTGAAATGTTCTATAAATATCAGTTAAATCCAATTGGTCCAAAGCTTCAATTAGTTTTACTGTGCCCCTGTTTAGTTTCTGTTTTCCTCATCAGTCCACTTGAGGAGAGTGGAGTGTTGAAGTCACCCACAATTATGGTGTTAGGTGCAATGTGTGCTTTGAGCTTTAGTAAAGTTTCTTTTACGAATGAGGGTGCCCTTGCATTTGGTGCACAGATATTCAGAATTGAGAGTTCTTCCTGGTGGATTTTTCCTTGGACTAGCAAGGAGTGTCCTTCCTTGTCTCTTTTGATGGCTTTAGGTTGAAAGTCAATGTTATCTGATATTAGAATGGCTACTCCAGCTCGTTTCCTGAGAACATTGGCTTGTAAAACTGTCTTCCAGCCTTTTACTCTAAGGTAGTTTCTGTCTTTGACACAGGTGTGCTTCCTGTATGCAGCAAAATGTAGGGTCCTGTTTCCTTATCCAATCTGATAGTCTATGTCTTTTTATTGGGGAACTGAGTCGATTGATGTTAAGAGAAATTAAGGAATACTGATTATTACTTCCTATCATTTTTGATGTTATTTTTATATTTGAGTGGTTATCTTCTTTTGGGTTTGATGAAAGAAGGTTACTATCTTGCTTTTTCCAGGGTGTAGTTTCCCTCCTTCTATTGGAGTTTTCCTCCTGTTATTCTTTGTAGGGATGGGTTTGTGGAAAATTATTGTGTAAATTTGGTTTTGTCATGGAATATCTTGGTTTCTCCATCTATTGTGATCTTGGATTCTTCATCTATGTTGATTGAGAGTTTTGCTGGGTATAGTAGTCTTGGCTGACATTTGTGTTCTCTTAGAGTCTGCATGAGATCAGCCCAGGATCTTCTAGCTTTCACGGTCTCTGGTGAGAAGTCTGGTATAATTCTGATAGGTCTTCCTTTATATGTTACTTGGCCTTTTCCTCTTACTGCCTTCAATATTCTTTCTTTGTTTAGTACATTTGGGCTTTTTATTATTATGTGATGAGAGGTATTTCTGCTCTGGTCCAGTCTGTTTGGAGTAAAAACCCAGGATAACTAAAAATTTTCTCAACAACAAAAGAAATTCTGGGGGAATCAGTATCCCCGACTTCAAGCAATACTACAGAGCGATAATGTTAAAAACTGCATGGTATTGGTACAGTGACAGGCAGGCAGATCAATGGAATAGGGTTGAAGATCCAGAAATGAACCCACATACCTATGGCCACTTGATCCTCGACAAAGGGGCTAAAAACATACAGTGGAAAAAAGATAGCCTTTTCAACAAATAGTGCTGTCTCAACTGGAGGTCAGTATGCAGAAGAATGCAAATTGATCCATCCTTATCTCCTTGTACTAAGCTCAACTCCAAATGGATCAAGGACCTCCACATAAAGCCAGTCACTCTGAAGCTAATAGAAAAGAAACTGGGGGAGACCCTTGAGGACATAGGTACAGGGGGAAAGTTCCTGAACAGAACACCAATAGTTTATGCTCTGAGATCAAGAATTGACAAATGGGATTTCATAAAATTACAAAGTTTCTGTAAGGCAAAGGATACCATCAAAAGGACAAATCAGCAACCAACAAAATTGGGAAAAGATCTTCACTAACCCTACATCCGACAGAGGGCTAATATCTAATATATATACAAAGAACTCAAGAAGTTAGAGCCCAGAAAGCCAAATAACCCTATTAAAAATGGGGTGCAGGACTAAACAAAGAATTTTCATCTGAAGAACTTCAGATGCCTGAGAAGGACCTTAAGACATGTTCAACATCATTAGTCATTAGGGAAATGCAAATCAAAACAACCCTGAGATTTCACCTTACACCAGTCAGAATGGCTAAGATTAAGATAGAGGGCTAATATCCAATATATATAAAGAACTCAAGAAGTTAGACTCCAGAAAACCGAACAACCCTATTAAAAAATGGGGTACAGAGTTAAACAAAGAATTCTCACCTGAAGAACTTCGGATGGCGGAGAAGCATCTTAAAAAATGCTCAACTTCATTAGTCATTAGGGAAATGCAAATCAAAACAACCCTAAGATTTCATCTTACACCAGTCAGAATGGCTAAGATTAAAAATTCAGGAGACAGCAGGTGTTGGAGAGGGTGCGGAGAAAGAGGAACACTCCTCCACTGCTGGTGGGGTTGCAAATTGGTACAACCACTCTGGAAATCAGTCTGGCGGTTCCTCCGAAAACTGGGCACCTCACTTCCAGAAGATCCTGCTATACCACTCCTGGGCATATACCCAGAGGATTCCCCACCATGTAATAAGGATACATGCTCTACTATGTTCATAGCAGCGCTATTTATAATTGCCAGATGCTGGAAAGAACCCAGGTATCCCTCAACAGAAGAGTGGATACAAAAAATGTGGTATATCTACACAATGGAGTACTATTCAGCCATTAGAAACAATGAATTCATGAAATTCTTAGGCAAATGGATGGAGCTAGAGAACATCATACTAAGTGAGGTGACCCAGACTCAAAGGGTGAATCATGGTATGCACTCACTAATAAGTGGTTATTAACCTAGAAAACTGGAATACCCAAAACATAATCCACACATCAAATGAGATACAAGAAGAAAGCAGGAGTGGTCCCTGGTTCTGGAAAGACTCAGTGAAACAGTATTCAGCAAAACCAGAACGGGGAACTGGGAAGGGGTGGGAGGGAGGACAGGGGAAGAGAAGGGGGCTTACGGGACTTTCGGGGAGGGGGGGGCTAGAAAAGGGGAAATCATTTGAAATGTAAATAAATTATATCGAATAAAAAATAAATTTCATTAGCAAAAAAAAAAAAAAAAACTCAGGAGACAGCAGGTATTGGTGAGGATGTGAGAAAAAGGAACACTCCTCCACTGATGGTAGGGTTGCAAATTGGTACAACCATTCTGGAAATCAGTCTGGTGGTTCCTCAGAAAACTGGGCACATCACTTCCAGAGGATCCTGCTATACCACTCCTGGGCATATACCTTGAGTATTCCACAGCATGTAATAAGGATATATGTTCCACTATGTTCATAGCAGCCCTATTTATAATAGCCAGAAGCTGGAAAGAACCCAGGTATCCCTCAACAGAGGAATGGATACAAAAAATGTGGTATATATACACAATGGAGTACTATTCAGCCATTAGAAACAATGAATTCATGAAATTCTTAGACAATGGATCGAGCTGGAGAACATCATACTAAGTGAGGTAACCCAGTCTCAAAATATCAATCATGGTATGCACTCACTAATAAGTGGATATTAGCCTAGAAAATTGGAGTACCCAAAACATAATCCACACATTAAATGATATCCAAGAAGAAGGGAGGAGTGGCCCCTGGTTATGGAAAGACTCAGTGTAGCCATATAGGGCAATACCAGAACAGGGAAGTGGGAAGGGGTAGATGGGGGAATAGGGGGAGGGAAGAGGGCTTATGGGACTTTTGGGGAGTGGGAAGCCAGAAAAGGGGAAATCATTTGAAATGTAAATAAAAAATATATAGAATAAAAAAAAGAAAATAAGATAGTTGACTGAGTACATGGTTGCGTGATAGTATTTCTCTTTTATGGGGTTCTCATCCTCATTTTATTCAGAGTATTCTATCTTTATTTAATTTTCTGTTTGAGTTTTATTCCTTTTCACTACCATTTGTTTATTCCCCCTCATTCTCTGATTTAATGTTCTTGTCATATAAGAATTGTGTGAAAACCCTAAAAAATATCAATCATATGATGATGATACATAATTATACATAAATATGACCTGAAGAGAACTGAGCAGGGGCCACATTTTCTGACCATTCCATTTCTGCTCCCTTCATATTTCAATTAAAGATGTTATATTCATTTACTTTCATGGGTTATCCTTTTACCTTTGCCTAGTTCATAATATAAGGAAAATAAACACATTGTTTCAAATTTGGCTATGTTCTACAATTACTGATGTTGCACATGTGTGTACTTGTGTTGGAGTGTCTGTAATTAGAAGGAAGAGATGCCTGAATCAGGGAAGATGAAAGTGATGTAACTTAAAATTAAGTTATGAAAGGTGGAGGCAATGTTTGTGGAGATGACACAATGAACTGGCTTGTGAGGATACATAATAAGAGATCCTCATTCATGTAGGCACTGGGTATTTTAGAGATGTCAAGCATGCTTGACTTACACATTTCTGAGACTTTGAGTTACAAAGGTCAGGTTGAGAATTTTATTGATAGTACTAGTCCAAGTGCCCTTTGATTTCCTTCTTCTCTGGTTTGGTCTCTGGTTATTCAGACCCACTCACTATGGTGAGTATGAAAGGGGCTGCTTGTTCTCTTGACTGGGGCATATCATCACTTTTCTGAGTTCATTAGAAAGACAAACATGTTTTATACCCATGAATCATAGTTAATTGAGCAGGTATTTAAGGCATTAAAGGAATTTGTTCCTCCTCGAAGAAAAAATTGTACAAGCAGAGCATACACTTACAGTAGGTAAAACTTATTATTATATTTTGTGGTAGGCACTTAGTTATTCAGTGCTTTCCATATGCTTCTATCTGGTTCAGAGAATTTAATTTTTATTCATTATTCCATTTCAGCTTGATATAACTAATCTATTATTAATTGGTTAAATTAGCTTCTGCTCGAGTAATAAGAAAATGGTTCTCTTTCATGGTTAGTGTAGACATTATTGCATCTTTAATGAGGCTTTTTTTTTTACTGTAAATTCTCATCAGAATCTCAGTTCCTGATTTGCTTACTTTACCATGAGCTTGGTACATTTTGTCCTGTTCTACAGTGTCTTTGAATTAAATGTATGCTATTTCTGATAACAGGTTTTTAAGTTGAGCGCCTGTCTCAAATTATTCAGTAACCCAGTTTTGTTTTGTTTATGTATGTACAGATATGCATGTATTTGCACACACACATGTGCATGTGAAGGTCAGCTGATGAAATTGGATGTGTTCTGTTATGGCTTTCTGCCTTAGAGTGTAAGACTGGATAGCTCACTGAGCCAGGTGCTTACTAGTTGATTAGGTAGATTGGTACTTCCTAGTCTACAGATTTATGTGTCTCCCAGCACTATAGTAATATTTATGAACTATGTACTGTGTCTTAGTTAGCTTTTCTATTGCTGCAATGAAGCATCATGAACTAAAATCAAGTGAGGGAGGAAAGGGATTATTTGACTTATACTTCCACAATGCTGTTCATCAGCAAAGAAAGTCAGGACAAGAACTCAAGCAGGGCAGAAACCTGAAAGCAGGTTCTAATGCAGAGGCCATGGAAGGGTGTTGCTTACTGGCTTGCTTAATATAACTTGCTCAGTCTGCTTTCTTACAGAGCCCAGGACTACTAGCCCAAAGATAGCACCATCCACAATGGACTAGACACTCCCACATTGACTGCTAATTGAGAAAATGCCTTACAGCTGGATTTCATGGAGGTGTTATCTCAACTGAGACTCGTTCCTCTCTGATGTCTCTAGCTTATTTCAAGTTGACACACAAAACAAGCTAATGCACGCACTGCCATTTTCAAGGTTTTTGTTTTGTTTTTATTTTGGATGCTGAGAATTTTAACTAAGGTGTTCATGCTTGTATGAGATTTTTACTGAGCCTACTTTCCAGCCTCCTTTGACATGGTATAGATACACAATGCAAATTTTCTCAATGTGTAATATGATGTCTTTCTATGTAAGTATTTTGCTCTGTATGTGTACTTGGGATATGTAGATCATCATATCTTGATAATGAAAGTGAAGTACTAACATTACACTAAAAGATTTTTAAAACTTCTGTTTTTATGACTCCACACCCTAATTTGTCCATGAAATAACACAGACCTAGAAAATAGAGTCATTTCCTTATATTTATTTTTTCTCAAATATATACTATATATGCAGCCAATATGATTGTTAATCTAGATAAAACCTTATGGAGCAATGAAAATAGAACCAAGATATTAATTTACTGGTTATACAATTTCATTAATCTTACTCTGCCATCCAGCAGCTACAAAATAAAAGATTCAAGTAACATGGTAACAAAAAGTCCCAAATACGACTAACAGCTCATATAAAATCAACTTCTATGGCCATATTGCTTGGCAAGTGCATGAAATATCTTAATAAAACAAAAGTCCATGGATTGAAGTTTATATTGGATATTGGTGGTGGTGGTGGTGGTGGTGGTGGTGGTGGTGGTGGTGGTGTGTGTGAGTGTATATGTGTGTTGTCAAGAAAATAAATAAATTTATAAGATGTTAAATCAATGAAAGTAGTGCAGGGATGGAGAGATGTTATGATGGGTGATGATACAGAGATATATTTAGAAAAAGTCACTAAAGTGAAGCATTTTTGAGAAGATATTTGAATTAAGTAAGTTACTTGTTTAACAAGTTGGGAAGTATTACCAAAAGACCAAAGGCCCATCAAGAGTGTCTGTTTGTTATGATAACATAATATAGGCATTCTCACATCATGGGTACACCCAGAGTATGGTACAATTGGAAAGTTAGCAAGGCCTGCAGGACTTTGTATAACAGATTGGAATTTCAGATGTTATTCAAAGTCTGATTGTCCTTAGAGCACTTAAAGATAGCTGAGGAATTACCTAACTTGTGTCTGGTAGATAATGGCTAAAGTAGAATGGTTAAAACAGAATGTCAAGGACACTTCGCTAACAAACAAGGCTAACATAATTAGTCAACTCAGGTGCCATTGAAAATACTAGATATGCTCTTTTTTTTTTTAACCAATGTTTTATGTAATTAAGCCACATCTTGGGTTTTGAATCTTAGTTACTACTTCAGAAGGGAAAGAATAACATTTTATTTCTGGTACTTTGTTTGCAATTACAACAGCACAAGAACATCCAAGTTTTAGATATCCAAGAGGTAGAAGATGTTAGGAATATATGAAGAAGTAGTTTTCCATCAGCAATTCAGAAGCTATAGGGCAAGCCCTTGCATATCAAACTTCAGCTGTATTTTCACTGCCACATGTCTTTAGTTTCTTGTTTGCCATCAACAGTTCAGCAAAGAGCAGATAAACTTCTGGGGGACATAAATAGGAGATGGAGTATTTATTCAAACCACCACTGGAATTAGTTGTTATCTTGACAACTATTGTTTATTTTTTTGTTTTTTTTTATTTTGTTTATGTTTGAATAGCATGTGGAGCATGTTTATAAAACTCCAAAAACGTGTAGCTATATCCCTTAATAAGGAAATCAACAGCTCTGAGGTGAATGAGCCCTACTGACTAAGTTTCAAAGTCCTCAAGCTGATTGGGATATGCATTAGAGATTCAAAACCATTCTAGAGTTTGTAACCTGTTGTTTCTTTAGGTATTTTCCTAGGCTAAGTAACTACAGCAGAATATGTGTACACATGTATATGATGTGGTTGTTAATAAAAGACTGTAAAGATTATATTACTGGCAACACTCTTGGTGATTTTGTTGTTGTTGTTTCTTATTTAAAATGCTTTCTATGGCACTTATCTTTTAATGTTTTAATTCTTGATGATTATTAAATATTCAAAAACAGATGTGAAGTTGTAATAGCGATATCCTATAACAAATCCTCTGTCTCTTCTTTATATATTTGAAGGGATTTCTAAAAGAAAAGAGACATTCTTCTCTTCTTTCTGTATTTCTTTCATTCTTCTGGCAAAAACCAACTCATTAAGTCTCTCTCAACTCCTGCTGTGATGAATACAAACCCTGCCAAACAGTAAGCAAATCCTTTAGGGGCCTAAAATAATAAGAGTTTGGGCCACATAGCTCATGGATTTCTTTATGGTAGAAAGGATAAAATCCAACTTAAATTGCTTCTGTGTAAATAAATGTGCCACAACAGAGATTAAGAACCTTGAAGACAAGAACAAGGCTGGACATGCAAAAAGATTATTAACTAGTTGCCTCTAGATTCAGCTACACACCTTTTTAAAGATTTTCCATAGTGCAAGTAAAACTTTAAAGCAGTTTTATTTTCGGCTTTTTACCCTTGTTATCCCAGTGCAATTCCAGCTGAGATTTGTCAGACTTTATGATGTTTTTATCGGGTCTGGATTGATTGTGATAATTGTTCTCCTGAGAAATTCCAGCCTTTGATCATGGAATAGCAACATTTGCTTCTGTATAAATGACCTTAAAAATTGGTTCCATCCTACTCTTTCTGACTCTTACAGAGTTATGTATTAGCTTTCAATAGAAAATTGATATAGTATAATTTGAGGATACGTGATAAATGTTCCTTTTAGCAGTATGCAAACATGAATAGACTGTAGTGAAGCTTATTGTAAAAGACTCAAATTCTGTTGCTCTTGGCTTCCTGCTGGTTCACATTTGTAGGGCACAAGCAGTCTCCAATTGGCTTGGGTCTGTTGTTGCTGCTGCTGCTGCCAAATACAACAAAGTTACGACTCATTGCTTGCAGGAGTTGTGTCATTGTAGTGTTGATAAGAGTTGTGATTTACACCCTCCACTTAATCCATTCTTGTCCACTCTGTTAATATCTTGCTATTTTCCAATAGCCAACTTTTTTTTTCAACTTTTAAAATCTTCCATCATCAAGATAACAAGCTTGGATGTTTCTCAGAATATAGATTATGATCCAGATGGAAAAGGCACACTCTATATTTTCCTTCTTCCCAGGAGTGTCCAGTGTTGCAAATCTCCTTGTACATGACCATGATGACCAAAGAAAAGAACTAGAAAAAGGGCTTACAACCCTGGGCCTTGTGTCCTCATCGTGTGTTAACTAAGTTAGAATCTTTCCCAAATTACAATTATCTTATAATTCCTCAAAGAATTCTGATATATTGTCATTCTGAACCATAACCAGCAGCCTCAATACCTTCAGTCACAATGTCCAATTGCCAATGAAGTGTTCTGCATTCTAATTTTCTCCTAAATCTTCTTGGAAGAACATACAATTAAGAACTTCTCCGAACTTATTCTTATCATGGAAACCAGCTGGAAAATGCAGTGTTAAATCATTCAGCAATATTTTTCTCAGTGTGCTTTTAACTTGAGTCAGGAATTGATAATTGGCTTCAGAGTCCATAGACATTGTCATGGAAGAACTGAGGACAGCTTCTCAATCTCTTGTCAATACTGCCTTCTCATAGCATTGACAACAGCCTGAGATTTGGGGCAGTGTTCTGAGGATAAATAGCACCATTAGGCAAAATTACTTTTTTCTCAAATAATTGTTTGTTGGATCACTTAAAATTATTTATTTATAAAAGTGGACATTAATTCTTTTTATAAGATAAATAAAAACACATTTAAATGAATAAGAAATATAATGGCAGGTGATAGAATTTAATATTTATAAATAAAACCTCTGGTAGGGATCTTGGGGTGACTCTAACCAAACAAGTGAAAGACCTATAAGACAAAAACTTCAGATCTCTGAAGAAGGAAATGGAAGAAGACCTAAGAATATGGAAAAATCTTCCATGCTCATGGATTGGCAGGATTAATACAGTTAAAATGGCCATATTGCCAAAAGCAATCTATAGATTTAATGCAATCTCCATCAAAATCCCAACTCAGTTCTTCATAGAGTTAAAAAGAGCAAATCTCAAATTCATCTGGAATAACAAAAAAGCCAAGATGGTGAACACTATTCTCAAGAGTAAAAGAACTTCTGGGGAATCAGTGTACCAGACCTCAAACATTACTACAGAGCAATAGTGATAAAAAACTGCATGGTGTTGGTGCAATGACAGGCAAGTGGCTCAGTGGAATAGGATTGAAGACCCAGAAATGAACCCATGCACCTATGGTCACTTGATCTTCCACAGAGGAGCTGAAAACATCCAGTGGAAAAAAGATAGCCTTTTCAACAAATGGTGCTGTTTCAATTGAAGGTCAGCATGCAGAAGAATGTGAATTGATCCATTCTTATCTCCTTGTACTAAGCTCAACTCCAAGTAGACCAAGGACCTCCACATAAAACCTGACACACGCTTTAGCCATTAGGGAAATGCAAATCAAAACAACCCTGAGATTTCACCTCACACCAGTCAGAATGGCTAAGGTTAAAAACTCAGGAGACAGCAGGTGTTGGCGAGGATGTGGAAAAAAGAGGAATGCTCCTTCACTGCTGGTGGGATTGTAAGATGGTACAACCACTCTGGAAATCAGTCTGGTGGTTCCTAAGAAAACTGGAAATGACACTTCTGGAGGACCCTGCTATACCTCTCCTGGGCATATACACAGAGGATTTCCCACCATGCAATAAGGACACATACTCCACTATGTTCGTAGCAGCCTTATTTATAATAGCCAGAAGCTGGAAAGAACCCAGATATCCCTCAATGGAGCAATGAATACAGAAAATGTGGTATATATACACAATGGAGTACTATTCAGCAATTAAAAACAATGAATTCATGAATTTTTTAGGCAAATGGATGGAACTGGAAAATATCATCCTAAGTGATATAACACAATCCAAAAGAATACACATGGAATGCAATCTTTGATAAGTGGATATTAATTAGCCTTGAAGCTCTGAATACTGAATATATAATTAGCATATCAAATGATTCCCATGAAGAAGGAAGAAGAGGGTCCTAATCCTGGAAAGGCTTAATCCAGCATTGTAGGGGAGTACCAGGACAGAGAAAAGGGAGAGGGAAAGATAGGAGAATGGATGAAGAGAAGAGGACTTATGGGACATAAGGGGGGGACTGGGAAAGGGGAAAGGTTTTAGAATGTAAACAAAGAATATAGAAAATAAATTTAAAAAAAAAGAAAAAAAGACTTGGCACACTGAAACTAATAGAAAAGAAACTGGGGAAGACCCTTGAGGACATGGGCACAGGGAAAAAGTTCCTGAAAAGAAGATCAATAGCTTATTCTCTAAGATCAAGAATTGACAAATGGGACCTCATAAAATTACAAAGTTTCTGTAAGGCAAAAGACACTGTCAAAAGGACAAAATGGTAACAGATTGGGTAAAGATCTTCACCAACCCTAAATCCGACAGAGGGATATATATGCAAAGAACTGAAGAAGTTAGACCCAAGAGAACCAAATAACCCTATTAAAAAATGGGGTACAGAGCTAAACAAAGAATTTTCACCTGAGGAACTTCGGATGGATGAGAAGCACCTTAAGAAATGTTTAACATCATTAATCATTAGGGAAATGCAAATCAAAACAACTCTGAGTTTTCACCTCACACCAGTCTGAATGGCTAAGGTTAAAACTCAGGAGACAGCAGGTGTTGACAAGAATGTGGAGAAAGAGGAACACTCCTCTACTGGTGGTGGGATTGCAAGATGGTACAACCACTCTGGAAATCAGTCTGGCAGTTCCTCAGAAAAATGGACCTGACACTTCCAGAGGACCCTGCTATACCCCTCCTGGGCATATACCCAGAGGATTCCCCGGCATGCAATAAGGATACATGCTCCACTATGTTCATAGCAGCCTTATTTATAGTAGCCAGAAGCTGGAAAGAACCCAGATGTCCCTCAATGGAGGAATGGATACAGAAAATGTGGTATATTTACGCAATGGAATACTACTCAGCAATTAAAAACAATGAATTCATGAAATTCTTAAGCAAATAGTTGGAACTGGAAAATATTATCCTAAGTGAGATAACCCGATCACAAAAGAATACACATGGAATACAATTTCTGATAAGTGGATATTAATTAGTCCAGAAGCTCGGAATTCTCAAGACACAGCATATCACATGATACCGAAGAAGAGGGAAAGAGAGGGCCCTGGTTCTGAAAAGAGTTGATCCAGCATTGTAAGGGAATACCAGGACAGGGAAATGGGAGGGGGTGATTGGGAAATGGGCGGAGGGAAGAGGGCTTATGAAACTAATGGGGAGGGGGGAACCAGGAAAGCATTCGGAATGTAAACAAGTAATATAGAAAATAAAAAAAGAAATGAGTAAAAATAAATAAATAAAACCTCCAAAATCTTTAATTATCGAAAGATTCAAACTGTGTTTAAGAACGAAAACCATTTATTTCAATATTTCTAAATTATAAGGTTTGAGAACAAAACTAATATGTTAATATATGATGAGTCCTTAAGCTATATGAGAAAATAATTATTTAATAAAGCCATAATACTACAAAAATATTTGCTAAACTGCATACATTGAAAGGGAACTAAATTGAATTGAAATGAAAACTGTAAAGTAACTCTTTTTTTTAAATTTTTTTCATTCGATATAATTTATTTACATTTCAAATGATTTCCCCTTTTCTAGCCCCCCACTCCCCGAAAGTCCTGCAAGCGCCCTTCTCTTCCCCTGTCCTCCCTCCCACCCCTTCCCACTTCCCCGTTCTGGTTTTGCTGAATACTGTTTCACTGAGTCTTTCCAGAACCAGGGGCCACTCCTCCTTTCTTCTTGTACCTCATTTGATGTGTGGATTATGTTTTGGGTATTCCAGTTTTCTAGGTTAATATCCACTTATTAGTGAGTGCATACCATGATTCACCTTTTGAGTCTGGGTCACCTCACTTAGTATGATGTTCTCTAGCTCCATCCATTTGCCTAAGAATTTCATGAATTCATTGTTTCTAATGGCTCAATAGTACTCCATTGTGTAGATATACCACATTTTTTGCATCCACTCTTCTGTTGAGGGATACCTGGGTTCTTTCCAGCATCTGGCAATTATAAATAGGGCTGCTATGAACATAGTAGAGCATGTATCCTTATTACATGGTGGAGAATCCTCTGGGTATATGCCCAGGAGTGGTATAGCAGGATCTTCTGGAAGTGAGGTGCCCAGTTTTCGGAGGAACCGCCAGAGTTGATTTCCAGAGTGGTTGTACCAATTTGCAACCCCACCAGCAGTGGAGGAGTGTTCCTCTTTCTCCACACCCTCTCCAACACCTGCTGTCTCCTGAATTTTTAATCTTAGCCATTCTGACTGGTGTACAATGAAATCTCAGGGTTGTTTTGATTTGCATTTCCCTATTGACTAATGAAGTTGAGCATTTTTTAAGATGCTTCTCCGCCATCCGAAGTTCTTCAGGTGAGAATTCTTTGTTTAACCCCATTTTTTAATAGGGTTGTTCGGTTTTCTGGAGTCTAACTTCTTGAGTTCTTTATATATATTGGATATTAGCCCTCTATCTGATGTAGGATTGGTGAAGATCTTTTCCCAATTTGTTGGTTGCCGATTTGTCCTCTTGATGGTGTCCTTTGCCTTACAGAAACTTTGTAATTTTATGAGGTCCCATTTGGCAATTCTTGCTCTTAGAGAATATGCTATTGGTGTTCTGTTCAGAAACTTTCTCCCTGTACCAATGTCCTCAAGGGTCTTCCCCAGTTTCTTTTCTATTAGCTTCAGAGTTTCTGGCTTTATGTGGAGGTCCTTGATCCATTTGGATTTGAGCTTAGTACAAGGAGACAAGGATGGATCAATTCGCATTCTTCTGCATGCTGACCTCCAGTTGAACCAGCACCATTTGTTGAAAAGGCTATCTTTATTCCATTGGATGTTTTCAGCCTCTTTGTCGAGGATCAAGTGGCCATAGGTGTGTGGGTTCATTTCTGGATCTTCAATCCTGTTTCATTGATCCTCCTGCCTGTCACTGTACCAATACCATGCAGTTTTTAACACTATTGCTCTGTAGTATTGCTTGAGGTCAGGGATACTGATTCCCCCAGATTTTCTTTTGTTGCTGAGAATAGTTTTAGCTATCCTGCGTTTTTTGTTGTTCCAGATGAATTGTTTAATTGCTCTTTCTAACTCTGTGAAGAATTGAGTTGGGATTTTGATGGGTATTGCATTGAATCTGTATAGTGCTTTTGGCAAAATGGCCATTTTAACTATATTGATTCTACCGATCCATGAGCATGGGAGGTTTTCCCATTTTTTGAGGTCTTCTTCCATTTCCTTCTTCAGAGTCTTGAAGTTCTTGTCATACAGATCTTTCACGTGTTTGGTAAGAGTCACTCCAAGATACTTTATACTGTTTGTGGCTATTGTGAAGGGGGTCATTTCCCTAATTTCTTTCTCAGCCTGCTTATCCTTTGAGTATAGGAAGGCCACTGATTTGCTTGTGTTGATTTTATAACCTGCCACTTTGCTGAAGTTGTTTATCAGCTGTAGGAGCTCTCTAGTGGAGTTTTTTGGGTCACTTAGGTAGACTATCATGTCGTCTGCAAATAATGATAGTTTGACTTCTTCCTTTCCAATTTGTATCCATTTGACCTCCTTATGTTGTTGAATTGCCCGAGCTAGTACCTCAAGTACAATATTGAAAAGATAAGGAGAAAGGGGGCAGCCTTGTCTGGTCCCTGATTTCAGTGGGATTGCTTCAAGTTTCTCTCCATTTAGTTTGATGCTGGCTACCGGTTTGCTGTATATTGCTTTTACTATGTTCAGGTATGGGCCTTGAATTCCTGTTCTCTCCAAGATTTTAAGCATGAAAGGATGCTGAATTTTGTCAAATGCATTTTCAGCATCCAATGAAATGACCATGTGGTTTTTTTCTTTGAGTTTGTTTATGTAGTGGATTGCATTGATGGATTTCCGTATATTGAACCAACCCTGCATTCCGGGGATAAAGCCTACTTGATCATGGTGGGTGGGGATAAAGCCTACTTGATCATGGTGGGTGATCGTTTTGATGTGTTCTTGGATTCGATTGGCAAGAATTTTATTGAGTATTTTTGCATCGATGTTCATAAGGGAAATTGGTCTGAAGTTCACTTTCTTTGTTGGATCTTTGTGTGGTTTTGGTATCAGCATAATTGTGGCTTCATAGAAGGAATTGGGTAGTGTTCCTTCTGTTTCTATTTTGTGTAACATTTTGAAGAGTATTGGTGTTAGGTATTCTTTGAAGGTCTGATAGAATTCTGCCTGAAACCATCTGGTCCTGTGCTTTTTTTGGTTGGAAAACTTTCTATGACTCCTTCAATTTCTTTAGGCATTATGGGACTGTTTAGATGATCTATTTGGTCCTGATTTAATTTTGGTATTTGGTATCTGTCAAGGAAATTGTCCATTTCCTCCAGATTCTCCAGTTGTGTTGAGTACAGGCTCTTGTAGTAGGATCTGATGATTTTTTGGATTTCCTCAGTTTCCGTTGTTATATCTCCCTTTTCATTTCTAAGTTTGTTAAGTTGGATACTTTCTCTGTGCCCTTTGGTCAGTCTGGCTAAGGATTTATCTATCTTGTTGATTTTCTCAAAGAACCAGCTCCTGGTTTTGTTGATTCTTTGTATGGTTCTCTTTGTTTCTACTTGATTGATTTCAGCCCTGAGTTTGATGATTTCCTGTCTTCTACTCCTCCTGGGTGAAATAGCTTCTTTTTGTTCCAGGGCTTTCAGGTGTGTCATTAAGATGGTAATGTATGCTCTCTCCATTTTCTTTTTGGAGGCACTCAGGGCTATGAGTTTTCCTCTTAGCACTGCTTTCATTGTGTCCCATAGGTTTGGGTATTTTGTGTCTTCATTTTCATTGTGTTCTAAAAAGTCTTTAATTTCTTTCTTTATTTCTTCCTTGACCAAGGTATCATTGAGTAGAATATTGTTCAGTTTCCACGTGTATGTGGGTTTTCTGTTGTTTTTGTTGCTATTGAAGACCACTTTTACTCCATAGTGATCTAATAGGAGGCATGGGATTAGTTTGATCTTCTTATATTTGTTGAGGTCTGTCTTGTGACCAATTATATGGTTGATTTTAGAGAAGGTACCATGAGGTGCTGAGAAAAAGGTATATTCTTTTGTTTTAGGATAGAATGTTCTATACATATCTGTTAAATCTAATTGGTCCAAAGCTTCAATTAGTTTCATTGTGTCCCTGTTTAGTTTCTGTTTTCCTGATCGGTCCATTGAGGAAAGTGCAGTGAAGTCACCCACAATTATTGTGTTAGGTGCATTGTGTGCTTTGAGTTTTAATAAAGTTTCTTTTACGAAAGAGGGTGCCCTTGCATTTGGAGCATAGATGTTCAGGATTGAGAGTTCTTCTTGTTGTATTTTTCCTTTGACCAGCAAGAAGTGTCCCTCAGAGTCTCTTTTGATGACTTTGGGTTGAAAGTCAATTTTATCTGATAATAAAATGGCTACTCCAGCTTGTTTCCTGAGACCATTTGCTTGTAAAATTGTCTTCCAGCCTTTTACTCTAAGGTAGTGTTTGTCTTTGACCCTGAGGTGTGTTTCCTGTAAGCAGCAAAATGTAGGGTCCTGTTTACGTATCCATTCAGTTAGTCTGTGTCTTTTTATTGGGGCATTAAGTCCGTTGATGTTAAGAGATATTAAGGAATAGTGATTGTTACTTCCTATCATTTTTGACGTTATTTTTTAAATTTGATTGCTTAACTTCTTTTGAGTTTGATGGAAGGTTACTATCTTGCTTTTTCCAGGGTGAAGTTTCCCTCCTTGTATTGGGGTTTTCCTCCTATTATCCTTTGTAGGGCTGGGTTTGTGGATAGATATTGGGTAAACTTGGTTTTT
This sequence comes from Apodemus sylvaticus, assembly GCF_947179515.1. Classification (NCBI taxonomy): domain Eukaryota; kingdom Metazoa; phylum Chordata; class Mammalia; order Rodentia; family Muridae; genus Apodemus; species Apodemus sylvaticus. The sequence goes on along the minus strand of NC_067473.1, from coordinate 15,321,942 downwards.
TCATGAAATATCTTAGTTTCTCCATCTATGGTGATTGAGAGTTTTGCTGGATATAGTAGTTTTGGTTGGCATTTGTGTTCTCTTAGAGTCTGCATGAGATCTGCCCAGGACCTTCTAGCCTTCATAGTCTCAGGTGAAAAGTCTGCTGTGATTCTGATAGGTCTTCCTTTATATGTTACTTGGCCTTTTTCTCTTACTGCCTTTAATATTCTTTCTTTGTTTAGAACATTTGGTGTTTTGATTATTATGTGACGGGAAGTATTTCTGTTCTGGTTCAGTCTGTTTGGAGTTCTGTAGGCTTCTTGTATATTCATGGGCATCTCTCTCTTTAGGTTAGGGAAGTTTTCTTCCATAATTTTATTGAAGATATTTGCTGGCCCTTTAAGTTGTAAATCTTCACTCTCATCTATGCCTATAATCCTTAGGTTTGGTCTTCTCATTGTGTCCTGGATTTCCTGGATATTTTGAGCTACAAGGTTTTTGCATTTTGCATTTTCTTTAACTGTTGAGTCCATGGTTTCTATGGAATCTTCAGCATCTGAGATTCTTTCTTCTATCTCTTGTATTCTGTTGTTGATATTTGCATCTCTGTCCCCTGATTTCTTCCCAAGGCTTTCTATCTCCAAAGTTGTCTCCCTTTGAGTTTTCTTAGTTGTTTCTACTTCTGATTTTAGATCCTGGATGGTTTTGCTTAGCTCCTTCACTTGCTTGTTTGTGCTTTCCTGTAATTTTTTAAGAGATTTTTGTGTTTCCTCTTTCATGACCTCAGCCTGTTGACCAAAGTTCTCCTGTATTTCTTTAAGTGTTTTTTGCGTTTCCTCATTGTTGCCTTTTGTATTCTCCTGGATTTCTTTCAATGATTTTTGTGTTTCCCTTGCAAGGGCTTCTAACTTTTGATCCATTTTCTCCTGAATTTCTTTAAGTATATCCTTCATGTGTTCATGACCAGTGATTTTAAATCCAAATCTTGTTTCACTGGTGTGATGGGGGTATCCAGGACATGTTGGTAGAGGAGAATTGGGTTCAGATGTTGCCATATTGCCTTGATTTCTGTTAGTGACGTTCCTGCGTTTGCCTTTTGCCATCTAGTTCTTACTGGTGTTAGTTTGTCTTGTCAGTGCTGGACTCACCAGTGCAAGCTGCCCCTTCCCAGTTGGCCTCTGGTGCATAGCTTACCTTCTGCACTGCCTGTAGACAGGGTGCTGCTGCCCAGGCTGTTCAGATCCCAAAACAGGCACCGGAAGGCTCCCACCTGGGGCCCGCTGGATTCACTGGAGCACACCGACTTCTCCCAGCTGGCCGCCCGGAAGCCCCTCTAGCCTCTTGCAGGACCTGGAGATGTGGTGCTGCCGCCCAGGCTGATCTGGATCTCAGTCTGTCTGATCTCTCTGGAGTCTGAAACCAAGATGTAGGTGAGCCTCTCCTGACTGGCGGGAGGCCAAATTCTGAAGTGGCTTCCGTGCAGCGAAAGGGGCCGCAAAACCGCAACTGCTTGTAGCCCGGCTGGTCAGCAACGGTCAGTGGTCATGGGCGCAGGGCCTAACTGGACCCTGTGTCACCTTGGTTCCACTGCTGATGGCCCTTCAGCTGGACCTGCCACTGCTGCACTGCCGCCGCCGCCGCCTCTCCAAAGTAACTCTTGATATCTTGCATATTAGCATATATAAAGCTTTGAAACTGAATATCAATACCTAAATACTGATAACTTATTTACTTATATACTTTACTAAACAAACCATTCCATTTATCCCACAATGAATACATCTATACATATATTTTGCTTTACCTTTTCATTAAAATATATTTGAGCAGAAACTTTTCAATACATAGACTTGTAAATAAGGTATGGTAGGTCAAGACTGATTGGATAAAAGTCTGAGAGAGTAAGGAAGAGGTATTTCTTAACAAAAGAAAGGAGTTAACAAAAGAGCACATGTGACTGGAAATAAGAAAGGAAACCCAATTCAGGAGTATGGCTCTCTCTCCTCTGTTGGTTTCTGTGCAAAATGTCCTGTCTGCTCGCGCTGCACTGGCTGCAGGGATGCATGGAGACATAGGCCACAATGAGATACACCAGGCCAAACAGTTCCATGTGGGACTTTATTTAAGATGGGGAAGGGGTAGTGGGTGGGAAGGAAAGAGAGAAAGAGAAAAGAAAAAAGAGAGCTGGGAAGAAGCGCTGCCCGGTTATATACTGGTGGTGATGTAATTACAGGTAAAGGTAGGCTATGGATTCTGGGTAAACGGTGGCTGTTACCTTGGCAACAGACCTATACATTGTCTTTTTATTTTAATTGATATATTTTTTATTTACATTTCAAATGATTTCCCCTTTTCTGGGTAACCACGCCCTGCAAGTCCCATAAGCCCTCTTCCCTCCCCCTGTTCCTCCATCTACCCCTCCCCACTTCCCTGTTCTGGAATTCCCCTATACTCTTGCACTGAGTCTTTCCAGAACCAGGGGCCACTCCTCCATTCTTTTTGGACATCATTTAATATGTGGATTATGTCTTGGGTACTCAAAGTTTCTAGGCTAATATCTACTTATCAGTGAGTGCATACCATGATTGATCTTTTGAGACTGGGTTACCTCACTTAGTATGATGTTCTCCAGCTCCATCCATTTGTCTAAGAACTTCATGAATTCATTGTTTCTAATGGCTGAATAGTACTCCATTGTGTAAATATACCACATTTTTTGCATCCATTCCTCCATTGAAGGACACCTGGGTTCTTTCCAGCTTCTGGCTACTACAAATAGGGCTGCTATGAACATAGTGGAGCATGTGTCCTTATTGCATGCTGAAGAATCCTCTGGGTATACGCCCATGAGTGGTATAACAGGGTCCTCAGGAAGTGTCCTGCCCAGTTTCCTGAGGAACCGCCAGACTGATTTCCAAAGTGGTTGCATCATCTTGCAATCCCACCAGCAGTGGAGGAGTGTTCCTCTTTCTCCACATCCTCGCCAACACCTGCTGTCTCCTGAGTTTTTGACCTTAGCCATTCTGACGGGTGTGAGGTGAAATCTCAGGGTTGTTTTGATTTGCATTTCCCTAATGAATTGTCGCTTGTATGATGTCACAAGCCTCGCAGGTCTCGGTATCTACACCCTCCCCCAATCCAATGATCTGGGCAGCATGGAAGAGCTGACCCTGGTGTCTGATGTGAGTGTAAGAGAGCCAGTCCTTCCTCTGCCTTGGACAAAGCTAGAGCTGTCTCTGGTGGCATGGGTGCAGGAGAGCTGACCAACAGGCCAAGATCCAGGATTCTGAGTCGGCCCACCCCAACATCCACCCTATCTATAAACTGGTGGAGTGCATGAAAGGGCTGATCCTACAAAAACCAAACTGCAGGTTCTCCATGATACAGTGCAACAACAGGATACCTAAGTGGAGTCCCTGTGTGGATCCAGTTTTGATAGTATAGCAGAAGCTAGGAGCCTCCAACCAAACCAATGACTCCTTCCAATAATCATTTGCAAGTTAAGCTGTTTGGGCAAAAATCAATACTGCATGATATACTGTGATAGTTTCCATGGCCATGTTTTTTCTTTTCTTTTCTTTTCTTTTCTTTTCTTTTCTTTTCTTTTCTTTTCTTTTCTTTTCTTTTTTCTTTTCTTTTCTTTTTCTTTTTGTTTTCTCTTGGTGAGTATGAAGAGGTCAGCTTAGGAACTTTGGAAAATTCCACCAGACCCCTTCCCTCCTGGAAGGGAAAGGTCATGGAACACTTAACCACCTCTCCCCTCCAGAAAGAAGAGGCTAATTGACATTCGTCAGATCATGGGGGGGGGGGGACGGCGCGGTGGTGGTGGTGGTGGTGGTGGTGGTGGTGGTGGTGGTGGTGGTAGTTAGGAGGTTTATCAGCCACATGAAGAAGGGAGAAGCCCAGAGCATATAGACACTTTCCCCAGGATGGACCTACTGTTGGCCACAGACAAGGGAAGTCCCTGCCACCTCATTCCCTAAAGACCAATTATAAAGTGTATAAGTTTATAAGTCACACTGGTCTGCCAATCACATTGTGCCTAATGGCTGATGCCTTGAAAACTGTATAAAGCTCACCAGAATGAGCTGCGAGGGGTCACCACCTCTCCTTCAGTTGTAAGACAACCCCATGAATTGGAACAACGAATTCCTCCTGTTTTTTGCATTGATTCCCAACTCAGCATTGTTCACTCAGGGTGTCTCTGGTAACCTAAGGCTTACCAGAGTCTTAAAGTAGGTTGCAAGGCAGAGGGCAGATATTGAGGGATAAGGAAATGAGTAAGATTGGGTTGAATTATGTTAAATTCACAAAGAATCAATTAAAAAGATTAGAAGAAAGAGAAAGAAAGAACGAATGAATGAACGAATGAAAGAACAAAAGAAAGAGAAAGAAAGAAAGAAAGAGAGAGAACGAAAAAGAAAGAAAGAAAGAAAGAAAAGAAAGAAAGAAAGAAAAGAAAGAAAGAAAGAAAGAAAGAAAGAAAGAAAGAAAGAAAGAAAGGAAAGGAAGGAAAGCATGGACACCTTGGTGGCTGATACCCTGGGACAATCTGGGGCTTGGAAAAGGTCCAGGAAAGAGAGAGTGAGGACAAGTTTTATTTAAATACTATCATAATGAAACCTAAAGTCTTTCTATGACAATACATATTTAAAATTAAATAGTAATAATAATATTACAGTGGCTGATATCATCATCTCTATTCAACACATAAGTGCACAGACACTTGAAGAAGCTGGTAGACCTTCCATAAGCCAGAATATTCATTTTATTTTTTTCTATATTTTTTGTTTATATTCCAAATGATTTTCCCTTTCCCGGTTCTCCCCTCCCCATAAGTCCCATAAGTCCTCTTCCCTCTGCTCATTCTCCAATCAACCCCCTCCTACTTCTCTGCCCTGGTACTCCCCTACAATGCTGCATCAAGACTTTCCAGGACCAGGGCCCTCTCCTTCCTTCTTCTTGGGAATCATTTGATAAGGGAATTGTGTCTTGGGTATTCAGAGCTTCTGGGCTAATATCCACTTATCCGTGACTGTATTCCATGTGTGTTCTTTTGTGATTGGGATACCTCACTTAGGATGATATTTTCCAGGTCCAACCATTTGCCTAAGAATTTCATGAATTCATTGTTTTTAATTGTTGAGTAGTATTCCATATTATTCCATTAAATATACCACATTTTCTGTATCCATTCCTCCATTGAGGGACATCTGGGTTCTTTCCAGCTTCTGTCTATTATAAATAAGGCTGCTATGAACATACTGGAGCATGTGTCCTTATTGCATGCCGGGAATCCTCTGGATATATTCCCAGAAATGGCATAGCAGGGTCCTCCAAAAGTGTCATGCCCTGTTTTCTGAGGAACTGCCAGACTGATTTCCAGAGTGGTTGTACCAGCTTGCAATCCCACCAGCAGTGGAGGAGTGTTCCTCTTTCTCCACATCTTTTCCAACTCTTGCTGTCTTCTGAATTTTTAATCTTAGCCAAGCCAGAATATTAGTTAAAACATACTTTAACTATACATTTTTCTTGTCAAAATTAATCTCTAATTTCTGCATATAGACTCTGTGATTCACCTACAGCCTTTCTTTTGTTGCTCTTCTATTTGTGTGTCTTTCCTGCCTTTTTCTATACTTGTGTGAGGACTGTGACTCTCCTGCATGAGGGGAAGGGCAAGGACAAGTCTGAGGTCAGATTTGCCCCATCCCTGGGGTTCTGAACACTGCCCTAGGGGAATGTAATCACTGAGTAGCTCCACCATGCTGACTCCTCAGAGTCCTTCACAGTAGAGTGCAGTACACCCACTGTGACACCTCAGGCTACCCTATGGAGAGTGGTATTGTGTTCCAAGTTCCCTGTTGACTGCAATGGAAATGCTCTCTTTGCCCACAAGGCATCAAGCTATCTTTTTCTTTTTGTTTTGTTGTTGGCGTTTTTTGTTTTGTTTGTTTGAAACTTTCTTTTTAAACCTTTTATCTAAGGCAAGAATCTCTGTCCCTCTGTCTCTATTTTTCTCTGTCTCTGTCTCCCTGTCTCTGTCTCCTTCTGTCTCAGTCTCTCTGTCTCTGTCTCCTCCCCCCCCCCTCTTTTTCTTTTAGGAGCAAGAAAGTAGATGCATGTGGAATGCTAGCTAGTACAGCACAAGTTATATTTTATTATGCTGAGGTTTTCAAACAAAGTTCATACTCTAAATTCCTTTTTTTTAAATTTTATTCGATATATTTTTTATTTACATTTCAAATGATTTCCCCTTTTCTGGTCCCCCACTCCCCGAAAATCCCATAAGCCCCCTTCCCTCCTCCTGTTCCCCCATCCACCCTTTCCCACTTCCCTGTTCTGGTATTGCCCTATACTGCTACACTGAGTCTTTCCAGAACCAGGGGCCACTCCTCCGTTCTTCTTGTACCTCATTTGATGTGTGGATTATGTTTTGGGTATTCCAGTTTTCCAGGCTAATATCCACTTATTAGTGAGTGCATACCATGATTGATCTTTTGAGACTGGGTCATCATACTAAGTGAGGTAACCCAGTCTCAAAACATACTCTAAATTCCTAACAGTCCTAAGCCTATTTCCCCAAGACTGAAGTGAAGGTAAGGTCAAATCTCTAACAGAAGTCTCTCATTCTAGGATCAAGATCCTGGGTAAGGCTGTCCAGCTGCAGGTTAAATCAAGGTGATGTCTCTTCCACTTTGCAGAGCTGAGCATTGCTCTTGGTCTCTGCTTAAATAATGTCCAGTGGGAGTCATGGGGTTCTCGGACAGTGTCTGGTTATCTCAAGAGAATTATGTCATTGAGTTTGCTTACTAGGTACAGCTTTGGGTATTGTGGGGATCCTGACTAAGTTATTTTTATGTATCTAAAATTCATTTTTATTGTACTCTTTATTCTCTAACACCCCCCTTCACATGTCTGTTTGGAAGTCAGAGCTAGCCTTCACTCTTTGTTTTATCCCTTTGCCATAGGGTGGGTTTCTTCCTTAATGTGGAGCTACACTGCAGGTTAGATTTTTTCAGATACATAGGGATCCTCCCGTGTCTACCTCTCACAAAGCTCTCTTGACACACTCACACAGCAATGTCCAGCGTTTTTGTGAGGACATTGGAACACTGGAAGCCATTTGCTTCTTATGTTCAACCTGTTTGATAACTACATGGTCAAGATTCTGTTTAACTCATTTACTTTATAAGACTTAAAAGATTGAGCACTTTTGCTGTCCAGGCCTTCCTGTTTTGCTTCTACAGGCTTAGAACAATCAAAATATCTCATCGAGAACACCAACCACTAACGTCACCTGAAAAGGGAAAACAGATGACAGGCTTTGTTGATACTGCCCATCGTCTTCATTTAGACTCCTTATGCCTACTGAAAGAATCTCTGTGCTGTGCCATGTTGTGGGTTGTCTCAAGGACTCATACCAACTTAAGCGCTGAGAAATTCTGACCCATTAAGTCAAAGCTGCTCTACTGTTCCATTTATCATTTAGTTTGTTCAAAAGAGAAACAACCATACTGCTCTGGTTCACCTAAGTGTCACAGGTAAACCTTTGATATATGGCCTGACAGCAAACCCACTTCTTCCTGTTGATCAGGGTCAATTTTATCAACAGATGATTCCCTTGCTTTCAAATATCACTAATGGGCTCAGAATTCTGAAGAGATGGAATAACCGCTATAAATCAGATTCCAATTGAGCTCTTACTCTGTCTTCTGATGGGAGCATTTTTTCCTTCAGGGAATGAGAACAGCATTTCTTTACAACTATTGACATATGTACTGGTAATTGTTCTAAGGGTTTGAAGTTCATGCACACAAGATGGTTTAGCATCATCTTTGGCCTCTAACCATGAGTTACTGATAACAGCATAGACTTTTGATAAACAATGTGTCTGTAGACATTTCCAGTTTGAATGATTGGAGAAAGGATGTCCTCCAATCCCCCAAGGCCTGCAAAGCCTGAAACTCAAAGGATGAGGAGCACAAATCCATCCACTGATGGTGGTTGAGGGACCCTGCATTTTACTATATAATAAACAGTATAAAACAGTATTCATTAATTGTGGCGAATTGTACACCACCTTTATAGGCATCTTTCTTTGGCCTTATAATGTCAAAAGGATCTTCTTTCACTTTTCAGTCTCTTTGTTTCAAGTTACCAGGAAATTCCGAAACCATGGAGCGGGGGGGGGGGGGGGGGGGGGGGATATCTTTATGGGTCGGAAAAGAAAGTGGGGAATATCATACAAGGAACTTTTTGAAAAGAAATTCATGTATTACTAAATTATCACATGTATATGCATTAACAGTAATATCACAATGACACTGGAATTTGAGCTATCTATGTCAATTCAACTCTACTTCTACTTCCAAAATTCTTTCCACTCCATACCTTGCTATTTGGGTGCTGATTAAACATCTTAGACATATGCTGGGAGCACTATACAAAACATACTTGCAGTGATGCTACTAATATGTGCTCATGGCCATTTGACCTGTCTTTCAGCAAAGTGATTCCATTCATGACCCTCTCTAATATTTGGAAAATATGTATAAGAAGGTGACATTTTCCATGGTAGGATGCTTTTAGCTTCCTGATCTTCCAGTTTATTTTATTTTCTCTTTTTGAATAAACAATAGCCATATAAGCTTCTCTTCTACTGGGTACATTGGAACACTCTGTTCTGTTTTGCTCTTTATGGGTCAAAATCTGCCACTCAGACTTTGCTACCCATTATAGTAATTGCTCCCACCTGAATTCTGATGCTTAAGTGCTGCCAGCTGGTGTCCAACATATCTGGATCCTTATTACTTTCATGGACTCTGTTGTGAATCAGGACTTTGCAGCACGAGCCTGGCCTACCTGGAGAAGAAACTGTAGTCTTCTTGATGGTATGCATTTCCTTCATTATCATTTTATTTTCATAAATAGAGTGCCCATTGGGCCCTCTCATGAATCATAGTTACTTGGTATATTTTCTAGTCTTACCTAAGCCAGCTACACCATTAAAGCCTATCTCCTTGAACTCTTCCTTGTAGCTACCCCTTTTTTCCACAATCCTAAGACTATCTTAGGAGCCTGCAAAATTCGTCTAATGCTATCTGTTCCAGGCTCTTAACACTTGTATTGAATCCTTTGTTAGACAACATGGGATTCTCTGTGGTCAAATAAACAATCTGATATTTACATATCACCCTATGTTGGTGGTCTTTCACCTCTGTATATTTTTTTCAGTCTTTAATGCATTAGTAGCTTCCAGCAACAATTATCTAATTTAGAATCCTTAAAATTATTTATATTTCAGGCTAGATATGGCTCAGAGGACAAGAACACTGGCTGGTCTTCCAGAGGTTCTGACTTCAATTCTCAGCCACCACATGATATCTCACCATTTGTAATGAGATCTAATTCCCTCTTCTGGTGTTCGTGAAGATAGTATACTCATATGCATAATACAAATAAATCTTTGTTAAATTTTTAAAAATTACTACTTTCTGCAATTTCTCTGAAAGGCTTGACAATTTTTACCAGGCTACATGTTCCTTTATAGTTATCCCTCCTGTATTTATCATCTGTGAGAATTTTTTCCAGTTGCATCACTATCAACTATTAGCAGCGACATCACCAGTCATCATCAGATGCTTGAATATTAATTATCATATGACCAATATGCAATTTATCCTTCAATTCTCACTTTATTTTCTGTTTCCTTAGAACACTCAGAAGCAACTTTTTATTCAGGCTTTGTAGAAATAAGATGCGGTGTCTTATGTGTAAGAGGTATGTTGGTGAAAACATTCTATTGAAATACTATAAAGTATTTCAGAGATATACTATTCAGAGATATATTTGGCAAAGAAAACAGAAATGGGAAGAGAAAAATTAGTTGAAGTCTAATGTGATTACAATCTTTCAGATGATCCCCTCTGGAAATGAAGGCTACCTTGGGCCTTTACAATCACTCAAATTTAAGGCAAAATGGAAAAGTTCTTTTCTTCAATATCACCTTGCTTCCCTTATGCCTACTCTCTCCCAACTTCATGTCACTGGAGTAGTTTGTAACAAGGAAATTTGCATAAGACACAATGGGGTATATGCACCTCTCCAGTGGTAATTTTCAGATCAGTAATCATGAATTTTGAAAAAAATGTTAGCCCTAATTCTGAAGGAAATTTGATGATAAACTTGATAATCAAGAAAGATCTCTTCTGATTCTTTTAAATAAAAAGTAATACAATTTATCCCTCACATAGCAACTTAAAAAAAGCAAGTCCTGTTCAAGAATCAAAATAAATTCAGTATCCATTTCATTTGCTTATCTTTTTTATTTGCTTTGAAGTCCAAAACCAATCAACCAAGCAAACAAAACAAGCAAATACATAAAATTAAACACACATGTTAATTGACTAGGCTTCCTATTGTAACTGAGAGTCAGCAACAGTTTGGAAGCTAAGTTTTTAACCTTAAAAAAATAGAAAAAAAGAAAAGAAAAGAAAAGAAATTCACAACCAAGCCAAAGTGAAAGGAAGAGATAATGAAAAGAAAAGCTAGAGTGCAATGAAATAGAAGCAAGTTTAGAATAATGTAAGCATGGAGAAGCCCAAGCAAAGTAAAGACAGCAAAGAGGTTATCTCAGAAGTGAATAGTTCAATGTCATGGTATAAAGTCCAGTAACAGCAAACCATACCAACAGAAAAGAGAATTGTGACAGGCTAGGGGCAAGATTAGAGGAGCAAACAGACTAGCACAAGGAACGGGGAAAACGTATTTTGATGCCTTGAAGTAGCTATGCTTATATAATTATGGGAGGCACCAACATTCATCCAAACATTACCTTTAATTGAATAAATGTGTGGAAACCAGAGTCCTTACCAAATAAGAAGAATTAGGTACACTCCTGAATGAATAAAACTTAAAAATAACAATATTAAAACAGAACAGAGGCTTTTTCTGAATATTCCATAGGAAATTGAATTTCAGAGCACTTAAAATAAAATCTTAAAACACAATGTTTGCCATATATTCCATTCTCATGACATTTGTCATATCTCTTCTGTGCCCTCACACTGTCTATAAACTAAACACCCTGGAGAGTTCTTCCAACATCATCCTGGGCTGTGTTCTGTCTTATAAGACTCAGGCAAGTTTTCCCTGACCATTGTTTGCTAATTAAGTAGGTTCCATCAAAGGACCCATGGTTTGTAGTGTGTTCATTTGTCTATCTGCTAATCAATCAGGGATCATTTTGGAACTCTTCCACAGTCCAGTGTGGGTGAATACAGGTTGAAAAATCATCAAACCTTTGCACTTAGCAGCTCACCTTCTACATTTGCTTATGATAATTATACTTATCAAATTACAACACTATTAAAGTAAAACACTGATGTTTAACTTCAAGATAATCAATGACTAATATGATAAAGAATCCAGGTCAGAATTCATCAGTATACCTCTAACCAAGTGATTCATTTTTATAATTGGATTTAATAGAAATATTTAAAAATGTGTTCCTCAGAAAAACAATAAACTTACAACTGAATGTTTTGAAAAGATGCATAGTAAGGATTAACAATATCTAAAGATGGTGGTAAATAAAAAAGATACATATTCCTATTGTGCTATTATAAATATACAAATAATATAAAACTATTATCTAGTCCTACATATTGTCATGTTTATATAATAATATTCATAAAAATATTAATCTGCAGATAAGATTATGCACAATTTTTATTCAAAGAGAGGAAATGGAAAATATCAAAACATAATCATCCCATGTGAGATGCAGTACATGGGCTAATGTGAAAATGGACCCAGGAAGACATGGACCCTGCCTGTCAGAGGAGAAGCCTGTCCTTCATGGGTCTCTGAGGATCCCTAAGAGATCATTGTTTCATCCTTTGAAAACTACTGGAAGCTGCTTTTGCTCTTCCTTGGACTCTGACAAAACTGTATTTTCTAATTTGCTTAGCCGTACAAAGTCAGCTTAATATTGCAAAGGTCTACATTAAAGGAGGAAACCCCCTCGATTATTAAGAACTATCCAACTATGACAATAAGTAAGGTAGAGCTTCCTTGATGAATTCCAACATCATTTCACATGAACCTGGCATGCTTTGTACTTGATTCATTGTATTTATACTAACTTTGGTGATGCTACAAAATATTACACTCAAATATAATGAATGTGTTTATCTTGAAAAATGATAGCTAGGCAGGCATGGTGCACACCTTTAATCCCAGGACTTGGGCAGCAGAGACAGGTGGATTTCTGAATTCGAGGCCAGTCTGGTGTACAGAATGAACTCCAGGACAGCCACCACTACACAGAGAAATCCTGTATCAAAACAAATACAAAAAGAGAGAAATGAACAAACAAACAAAAAAGATAGTTTCAGGATTAGTTTAACAGCTAGAGAATTGTGACACTGGTTTGTCAAAGTCAAAAGAAACTTTCTGGAGCAAAAATATTTCTCAAAATTTCAGTAAATTATTTTATATATGTGACTGTTTCTCCAAATATATTAACATGGAAGCACATTCAATTATCTTATGAATGAAAATTACTAAAGAACTTATTTTTTCAAAATCTTTGATGATTCTATTCAGTTAATTTTATGAAATGTAGATTCAGATGCTAATTACATATTTATTACTTCACTAAAGATTAGATAATTTTTATAACTCTTTTCTCTATGTTAAATATGAGATGATTGAAAGTTTCAGTCCTTACTTCTTGTAGAGGATCCAAGGATAATGAAAAAGCAAACAGAGACACTATTCATATAGAACATTTTTCTTTAATTGTTTTGAATATAAACACATACTATCAATCTACAAATATAAAAACATGCATAGAGATAGATAAACTCATGCACTCATAAACCAATGAATTTTGTGCACCAGTAAAGATGCTCTGTTCTTTGCCATTGGTAAAGTACTTTTAGCTGAATAAACCACTATAATCTGGCTTCCATTGAATTTATAGTTTAACTTCTTTTTTATTCGATATATTCGTTATTTACATTTAAAGTAATTTTCCCCAGCCCCCAGCCCCAAAAGTCCCATAAGCCCTCTTCCCTCCCCCTGTTCCCCAATCCACCTCTTCCCACTTCCCTATCCTGGTATTCCCCTACACTGAGGCACTGAGACTTTTCAGGACCAGAGGCCACTCCTTCCTTCTTCTTTGGCATCATTTAATATGTGAATTGTGTCTTGAGTATTCAGAGTTTCCAAGCTAATATCCACTTATCAGTGAGTGCATACCTTGAGTGTTCTCTTGAGACTGGGTTACCTCACTTAGGATGATATTCTCCAGTTCCATCCATTTGTCTAAGAATTTCATGAATTCATTGTTTCTAATGGCTGAATAGTACTCCATTGTGTATATATACCACATTTTCTGTATCCATTCCTCCACTGAAGGACATCTTGGTTTGTTCCAGATTCTGGCTATTATAAATAGGGCTGCTATGAACATCGTGGAGCTTATATCCTTATTACATGCTGGGGAATCCTCTAGGCTAAAACTGGTAATTATATGGTGTCAACTACAATAGAATCCAGACACTATTATAAGTGCTTTCTCAGTGTTAATTGATTTAATATGTTGTAGAAATACTAAAAGTGCTATAACTGAGCTCTTTAAGTGGACACCTTTCTCTGCTAGCTACAAATCTCCCAACTGTGTAAAAGTTACTTAGTCCACCTGCATCTCCTAAGGGTTCCAGGGAGAACTGCATGAAGGCACTTGACAAGCACTCAGAGGGAATATCCTGAAGTCCATAGACTGTCCTGGCTCATCCTCAGGCAGCTGGCAAATGGAGAGACAGGAAATGAATTTGTTCCCTCCATAATCCAGGCTGTTTCAGTTTTCCCAGATTTCATAACACTGAAACAATTCTGAAAAAAAATATATATATATACTACGCTTGAATTAATTTATGTCACTAATAATATTCTATGCAATTTAGGACATGCTCCCCTTTCGTACTTTATGTTCTCACTCTTCATTTAAGTACATGGCCTGTCAAGTCCTAGTAGTCATTTATCTGAACATCCTTGATGTCTCTGTGGGGCTTCTGCTTGGGGAATAGTTCTTACCACAGGCTCCATTCAGGGGAAGCCTTCTCAGGGCTGCAAAGAAGGCTCAGCAGTAGCTGATACTGTTGCAGAGGACCTGGAGGGTTCAGTTCCCAACATCCACTGCGATGTCTGTAACTCCAGTTCCAGGAGAACCTAGATACTCTTCTGACATCACATGTACATTCGGGCAAAATACTCAAACACATAAAATAAATAAATCTAAAAACATTTCAAGAAACCCATTCAGTTCTATTGAAGAAATATGGCTTCATCTGCATCACTGTATGTGATACAGCAAGTGATCCAAACACATCTCACATTTTCATACTTTGAATTATACTAGTGAGCCATTACGTAGAAAAGAAATTGCACCTACCCCCTTCACATACTAAGAACAGCTTCTGTAATGTAATAATGTTTCAGTAAATATTCATCAAATGTAAAACATATACATTGAATGTACAATGGCTCCTCAAGGACAATTTGAATGAAAGGTAGCCATGTCTGAAATACAGAAGGAAAACAAATATGAAAAATTTACATTGGAAAGTTGGTTGGCATTCAAGTTCTCAAAAACAAATTTGGAAAAAAAATTAATATAAAGCAGATACTCAGTTGATGGGAGCAAGCTGGAAAGGGCTGTTGCCAAACCATGTTTGAGAATAATCAAGTTCTCTAAATTGAGCAGAAGTCTGAAGCATGATCAGGTTAACAAAAAAAGAAAAGACCAGTGTTATTTTGACTGAATTGAAAACAGAGTGGGAAAATTTGTATTTTTTCATCTGAAACAGAGTGACTTTCTCCATTTTGTGCCCAAATCCTTAGAGCTTCAGATCTTTACCAATTCCTTCTGTTCTCATTGGGCTTATTTATAACTTGATTCATTTTCCAGCATAACATTGCTGTCAACAGAGTTTTTCCCCAACTGAAATTTAGTATGAGTGGTTATCAGTATAATGGCTTCTTTTGTATTCAATCCATGTTCCACCAGGCTCTCTGAATTTAAAGATAACTACTAATGCAACTAAAAGTAGAACTCCAGTTAACTAGGTAATACTGGCAGGCGGTCTATAGACTCAATGCATACTTATGTGCCAGCTGTTGTGCACATAGCAGTTGCATTTGAAAGTTCTATTCATTGTTCATGTGGAACTGGCAAACAGAGTCTAAAAACACAAGTCCTGGGTAACCAAATTAGGTGAGGTGGAGAAAACACTGGCCCGGGAGTAGAAACATGTATGAGCATTTAGATCAAACAATAGTAAGGCATGGTAGGAGAGGCCATTGTATTTTCTTGCAGAGAAGACAAGAATAAGACACATCGGGCAGGAGATGACTTCTTGGCTCCAGGATTTTGGTCTTGGTCTTTTCTCTTCAAAAACTCCTATTAACTGCAGTGACCACAGGCCATTCCTGTGGCAGACAGTGTCCTCACTCCTCCAGCCGACTGTGCCCTTGGTTCCTCAGTCACAAACTCTGTTACTCCACTTACCACTCTATTCCTATTTGGATCATTCCTGCATAAAACACCAATATACATCTCATATTTTTATTTGTATCTATTAATTACACAAGAGAATATCATTAAAAGTTACAATCAGCATACAAGTATGATGTTTTCAACATTAAAAAGTAAAGACTATTCCCAACAATACCATATTCTTTGTCAATTTTCTAAGCATGTCTTAAAAATATGTCTTCTAGTGATTCCTTTATTCTAACCATCTAAACTCTTACCAGTCCTCCTCACTTTTCTGGGATTAGATCAAGAGTTTGTCCTGAGAGGTCACAGAGCCTACTGTGGCAGAATTATCTGTGTGGCTGATTATGTGTGTTCCCACTGGTCCAGTAGCATGGAACAAAGTGTTATGTATTTAAATTTAAATTTGAATATCTTTGCTGGGTACTAAGTATATGTATTCCACTCTAGTACTATTATAAGTAAATGTATAATATGCTCCCAGAGAGTTTCTATTGGAGCCACCGTGTTACCGGTCATTTAGTGATATGGAGAAGTAGGTATTAAGGCATACAACATGAAAATAGCCTTTTCATTGTAAAGCCTATTTAGTACTTTATGGTTTTTGTTAAGCTTATAGTTTAGAGGACATATGGAATGTGAAATTGAAGAGCTGTATAATAATTTTTTAGACTTACCTCCAGATTTTAATTTACAGGAAAACTTTAAAGACCTACATTGTTGCCACACTTTGAAATAAAAGATTTTGAGTATGTTGTCCCAGATAAGCTGAGAGTAGAAAATTCTTAATTTCATATTTTCCTGTGAACATTGGAATGGACCATGCATTTTCAACTTATAGCAAGGAATCATTCTCCTTAGGACACATTTGAAAGGTCTTATGGTTACTTTTTGCTTTAATAAATTATTAGGTTGTGAGTAGTTGGTTAAGTACCAAGGTATGTTATACTAGTGTCTACAATGGGGTTGTTTCTTTTTCTCTGGATAAGAGGAAGTTACAAACTTAGGTGCTCTCAGAGAGCAGCAGCTTTGACCTCAAAACCTTCTATGTTAAGAAACAAGTAGATAAGAAAATATGGGAATATAGCTTTCTTTAATAAAGCAGATATGAATCACTTGAACAAGCATGGTATATTAGTCATTGTTCTCTTAAAAAACAATTAAATGAATATATGTTAAAGAAGTTTGGTTTTTTTTTTTCTTTTTTACTAGGTTGGCTTGCAGAACAAATCTGAGTAGTTCAACCTTGGCTATTGTTGAGAACACAATGGCTGGACATTACAATCAGCTGGATGCCTCTGTCATTGTGGTGCTAAAGGCTTTGAGGATGTCTGGAGAACCACTGTCTTCAGTCCTGTTTGCTTGACCTTGCCAAAAACAGCAAAAGTAAGTATGCAAAAGACAAGGTTCTTCAATCTTTTAACTGGTTTATACCTGTGTCGGAGGGTACTGTCCACATTTGGGATGTATTTTTTTACTTCAAATAATCTGATCAAGAAAATTCTTCATGAGAGTTCACAGTAGCTTCCTTGATTTAATTGATTCCAAAGTCAGTCAAGGACACAACCAGGTTGAACCTTCACAGGTAGCTTTGCAATGGTCAACTGCATGTTTCCTAATAGCAAATCTTAACATCCACTGTAGTGCATGCTTCTGTTTCCCTGGCAATAAAAACATGTATACATACAGGATTATGCAGTGAAATACACTTGCCAACATGCTATATGTAAAACATTAACTCATATTTTATAAGTTCTGCAATTTAAAACCAACACTCAATTATTGCTATTCTAACAAAGGATATAGAATTTACTGTTAATAACAACGTTCCCTAAAGATTATAGAATTTCAAATTTTGTATAAGATTGGTATCTCCAACTCATCAAATAAATGTATGTCTGATGGGAGAGATGTCTTGAAGGTTAAGAGCTGCATTAAAATAAATATTATATAATCCTGATGTGGGCTTTCTACCTGCCTTTAACACTTTCTGTTCCCGGATGAAAGCACACATACAGCCTCTATATTTAGTTTGCCATAGGCAGCACAGTAGCTGGGCAACTGCCTACCCTCCATGCTGTTAGAATTTACCTTCCTTTCATTAACCCAAGTTACAATTTACTACATTTCATCTGGGCTGCTCTTAGCTCCGATTGGCCAGCCCACATGGCCACATTTTTATGATTCAGTTAACCCGTGTTGGCTCCCCTTTCTCTTCTCCTGAATGTTGTTCTTCTTCTATCTCAAGCTAGCTTCTCTCCCTCCCTCTCTCTTTGTGATTTGAAACCCAGAAAACCTAAACCTCACCTGTGTCTCTTCTCCCCAGGTATTGGCTGTTGGCATTTTTATTCACCAATCAGAATTAACTTGGGAGCAGGTTACTGAGGCTCACACTTCGCATTGCAATGGACAGTAAAAGACAAAACCACAACAAAGAGCTTTTGATACTCTTGCAAAAGACCCAGTAACAGGTACATGGCAACTCACACCCTTCTGTAACTCCAGTTCCAGGAGATCAGACACTTTTTGGGTACACTGTGTGAACCTGTTACAGATACATACATGCAGATGATCATACACGAACATGAAATAAATTACATAACCTTTGATTTAAAAGTGTCAGAACTATAGAAATGTCTCAGTGGTCAAGAGCACTTGCTGCTTTTACAGATGAATCTGGATCATTTTCCAGCACCAACACAACCAAAGATCAGTTCCCAGGACCAACAGTGCAGGTCACAACTGCCTGTAACTATAACTGATTTGATTCCTTCTTCTTTCTGAAAGCATCTGTACACATGTGGTGCACAAGTATATGCAAAGCATTAATAAACATAAATTAAAATAAATAAATAAAAATTTTAAAAGTGTACTTTAAAATGTCACACAAGTCTGCCACATATCTGTAACTACATTTTAATCTGTACTTAAAATAACCATTGTAAGACCCTTATGTTAGTTCTCAGAAAACTGTTTTAAATAGAGTAATAATTTATAATTGAAAAATTATACATATGACACAGTTTACCACTTGCTCACAATCTATTACATAGCCATGTAGTATTATGCAATGTTGAAACCCTCTGTTACCTGAAAGGTAACATATTTTACCGCTCACATTTTATTCTGCTTTTTAATCAAATGTTCTCATCTGGAGTAATTTTATAACTTAGCAACTTGTGATGACCATGGATATCACTATAACAATTTAGACTGGTTATTCGTCCTTCATGCTAAGCTCATCTTGAATGGCTGAGATGGATACCATGTTATGGCTTTTACCATGCTGAGGGCATAACACATTCCATATACCCTACACATCTTGCCATAGAATTAATTCTACTTGTGAGAAGATACGCCATGCAACCTCTGCTGCCCTCATGAATGATTTAGAGAAAACTAATGAACAACTTGGTCAGTTATGCAACTGGACATATACATAACAGGAAAAGTAAGGGAAATATAAAGAAGTATGTTACTGTACTGGACAATACAACCCTAGATGTGTGGTATTGTGGAATTGGTTCATAAAATGGAAATGCTGTGATTTCTCTAACAGGGTGTTTCTAGTGCGTTACTATTCTAGGTGTGCTGCTTTGGTTTTGCTTGTGAGACTAGGGATCTAATAGACTTCTTTATGTTCTATTTGTTCTGAGGTAGATTCTTCTCTCATTAATCTTGTGACTTAGTGCTAAAGAAATAAAAATATTAGTTCTGAAAAGGCATCATAAGGTGTGAAGTATAACAAGTACATAAATTCATAGTTTCTGTTTTTGTCAGTTATGCCAGCATCTAGTATAAAGTGTTAGTACTGTTTTAACTCATCATAAGGCCATATCTTATACGCAAAGTTCTATTGACAAGTAGACTCACAAAATCTTTAAGAAATCCTCATCATTGAGTAGAGATGTGCCTTGCTGTCACCATATTCCACTTGCTGCTTTTCTGATTGACTCTAGAGAAGAGGGGCTTTTGTTTAAAGATGAAGTTTAGGAAACAGGAAAATATGAGCACTTGGAAATTCATCTGAACCCTAACCTTTAGGTGTTTTTCTTTGTTTATTCTTGGCAAACGTAACACTAGTTTAAAGATAAAAAGGCTTAAATGGGCTGTGAAAAGATCCTTGAACTTCAAAGACCTCTTAAAGTGAACATTGTCACATTTTAAATAGAAATGAATGGAACCATGTGAGTCAGAATTTTCTTATGTTGTACACTCACTTAGGAATTAAGAAAATATACATGAAAAGTGAACTTCGGATTTTTATTTAACTCTCCATTAGAGAGTTAAAAACATGTATTTATTGAGTCTAAAACTTAAATGTGTCTAAAGCAAAAAAAAAAAAAAGTATCGAGGAAAAGATGACAGCTTACAAATTCATTTTACCCTAATACAAATCTTCAATTACTGAGGCTAAGAGATGGCTCAGCTGTTAAGACCTTTGACAGCTCTTCCAAAGGACTGGAGTTTGACTTCTTGCAGCCATATGCCAGCAGATAATCATTTGTATCTCTAGTCCCACATGATTGAACACCATCTTCTGGAGTCCTCAGGTGGACATCAGTCTGCAGGCCCTTCTGGCTTAGGCCTGCTTACCTGCGGAGGGAGACCTGGGCAGGTGAAGTGCATGCAGGCTGGGCCTATGTACCTGTTTTGTTTTTTGTTTTTTATTTGATATATTCTTTATTCACATTTCAAATTATTTCACCTTTCTTGACTCTCCACTCCTGAAAAGTCCCATAAACCTTCTTTCCTCCCCCTGCTCCCCCATCCACCCCTTCCAACTTCCCTGTTCCGGTATTGCCCTACACTGCTGCATTGAGCCTTTCCAGAACCAGAGGTCACTCCTTCCTTCTTCTTAGTCATCATTTGATATGTGGATTATGTCTTGGGTATTCCAAGTTTCTAGGCTAATATCCGCTTATCATTGAGGGCATAGCATGAGTGATCTTTTGAGACTGGGTTACCTCACTTAGGATGATGTTCACCAGCTCCATTCATTTGTCTAAAAAATTCATAAATTCATTGTGTCTAATGGCTGAATAGTACTACATTGGGTATATATACCACATTTTTTGTATCCATTCCACCATTGAGGAACATCTGGGTTTTTTTCCAGCTTCTGGCTATTATAAATAGGGCTGCTATGAACATAGTGGAGCATGTGTCCTTATTACATGTTGGGGAATCCTCTGGGTATATGCCAAGGAGTGGTATAGCAGGGTCCTCCGGAAGTGTCATGCCCAGATTTCTGAGGAACCACCAGACTGATTTCCAGAGTGGTTGTACGAGCTTGCAACTCCACCAACAGTGGATGAGTGTTACTCTTTCTCCACATTCTCACCAACAGCTGCTGTCTCCTGAGTTTTTAATCTTAGCCATTCTGACTGGTGTGAGGTAAAATCTCAGGGTTGTTTTAATTTGCATTTCCCTAATGACTAATGATGTTGAACATTTTATAAGATGCTTCTCAGCCATCCAAAGTTCTTCAGGTGAAAATTCTTTATTTAGCTCTGTACCCCATTTTAATAGGGTTATTTGGTTTTCTGGGGTCCAACTTCTTAAGTTCTTTGTATATATTGGATATTAGCCCTCTGTCAGATGTAAGGTTGGTGAAGACCTGCATGGTATTGGTACAGTGACAGGCAGGTGGATCAATGGAATAGGATTGAAGTTCCAGAAATGAACCCACACACCTATGGTGACTTGATCATCTACAAAGGAGCTGAAAACATCCAGTGGAAAAAAGATAGCCTTTTCAACAAATGGTGCTGGCTCAACTGGAGGTCAGCATGCAGAAGTTTGCGAATTGACCCATTCTTATCTCCTTTTACTAAGCTCAACTCCAAGTGGATCAAGGACCTCCACATAAAACCTGACACACTGAAACTAATAGAGAAGAAACTGGGGAAGACCCTTGAGGACATGGGCACAGGTGAAAAGTTCTTGAACAGAGCACCAATAGCTTATGCTCTAAGATCAAGAATTGACAAATGGGACCTCATAAAATTGCAAAGTTTCTGTAAGGCAAAGGACACTATCAAAAGGACAAATCAGCAGCCTGTGTACCTGTTGAGGGAGGCAACCTGGCTAGGGGGATGGAGTCCTTGATCTGTCAGGCAGCTGGAAGCACTGAGAGGCCTGTCCCATTGTTCTTGTGTGGCAGGTTCAGATGAAGAGGTGTGCTTATGATTTTAAAGTTTTATTGTAGAAGAGTAAAGAGAAAAGGGAAAGTTAGAGAGGTGAAATCCAGCCATAGGCAGGTGGAAGCCAAGGCCATGTGGAAAGAGAGCAAAGGAAAGGGGGAAAGGAGAAGAGGGCAAGAGAGAAAGAAGGGGTTATGCAGCCTCTTTTTAATGGGCCAGGCTTTCTGGCAACTGTGAGGCAGGGCAAACCTGGCTGTAGCCATTGGGTTGGAGTCTAGCCAGAGGCTTGGGTGGCACTGCCCTACGTGTGGTCCAACATCAGGCATCTGTATGGTCCACAGACATACATGCAGGCAAAACAATTATATACATAATCTAAAAAACAAAAATATTTCAAATCCTTAATTTCACCCTAAATTATTGATTTTCTGACTGCTTATGGAAATATACTAAAAAGTGATGCTAAGTTCAGTGTAGTCCTTACTATCTGGAAATTTACAAAAATTCATTAAAAGGCTGGATGGGGTTTACCAATATCCCTTAAAACATAACGAAATAATAGACACTAGAATATTTGTAGGTTTTATAATATGCCAAGAACTGCATCAGTTATTTCAAGCCCGTGAGCATAGCTGAAGAATACCTACATCACTAAGTCAGGAAGAGAAAAGAAATGGGAGGAAGATTATGAACTAGTTTTGGTCACATCTGGAAGTGAAATATGAACATCTGAAATTTAGTTTGGAAATGATGAGAAGACAGTGGTTTGGCAAGTTAGAGTTCTGCACGGCATTCCACATACCTGCTACTGTTAATCAAATCAATTCAATGCACATTTTTGAGTCTCAGCTATTATAGTATACCACTAGAAAATATAAACTAAGATACAAGACACTAAGAACTCCTTTTATAAGAGGCCTCTTGTAAAGAAAGCATGGGATCTTTGAAGGGATCCAAAAATTGTGTTTTCTTGACTCAGTTCATTTTAGGCTCCTCAAATGAAAAGGCAACATAAAAAATATCAAGAAATTTCTAAAATATCAAAATAATAGGGCCCATGTGTCCGACATAAGGTCAATAGAGATATTCATGCATAAATGAGATAATTTATGTCATGTTAATTTTAATTTTTTAAACTTTATTTTTATTTTTAATTGGTTATTTTCTTTACATTTCAAATGTTTTTCCCCTATCCTGTGTCCCCTTCCTGGTTTCCCCTCTACAAAACCCCTATCCTATCCCCATCCAACCTGCTTCTATGAGGGTGTTCCCCCATATATACATATATGTATATATTTGTATATGTTTGCATAGTAAATAACATTATTATATTTATCATACTGATGTCTGCCAATGCCTCTGCATTTTGAACAATATTATTAAGATGATTTTGTGCCTCAGTGACTTCATTATTCACAGTCCAACTCAAAATCAGGGAGTGGGAATATGGTAGCTTAGAGGTGCTTGAGAAACCCCTGCTTTTTAACAGCATTTTGGTTTGATTGAATGAGCATGGCCCGAAGGGGCATGTATCTGAATGCCTGGTCCACATTGGTGGAACGGTTTGGAAAGGGTTAGGTGTGCCATTGGTGGAGGAGGTGTATAACTGGCAGCAGGACTTGAGGGTTTAAATGATTTTCACACCATGCCAAGCTAACTTTACCTGAGTTGTGTTCTGGTTATGTCTCAGAATGTGAGCTCTTATCTACTACTCTAGCCCAACCTCCTTGTTTGCTGTGATGATGGTCCCTGCTATGGTAGTCAAGGACTCTAACCCTCTGAAACTGTAAGCAAGTCTCCAGTAAACTTAGATAAATAGCCTTGATAATGATGTCTTCTAACAAATAAAAAAAAAGTAGCTAAGACAATAATGGATTTTGGTTTTGTTTTTCTTTTTCCCCATTTGCTAGTAATCTCACATACATACAGACACACACACACACACACACACACACACACACACCAATGTTTATTGCTTTCCTCGGGTATTGTTAGTACCCTGGTCCTTCGTATCTCACTTGCTTTTAAATTTATTTTTCCTTCTTATTTGCTCATATTTGTTGTTTGAATTCCTCTTTGCAGTGTGACCAAGTGGTGGTGGAACCAGCACTTGGAGGTGGTTACATGAATGCTTCACCACTGAGCTATTTTATTGTCAAGCTCTGCTGAGAAAAAAAATAGTACCTTACTCTACCCAGAAACAAACCTCAGGACCTTAGTTCTTTTAACTAAAAGCAGAGAGGAAGCAACATTCCTCCTGCTGACAACACAGCTCCAAGTAGGCAGGGGTGAGCATGTAAGGAGCTAAAGATGCAACCTTGTACTGAGAGGACAAACCTACTCCATCTTGGTACTGGCCTCCATCGTAATAGGGGGAAAAAAAAGCCTGAGAATTTGACCCACAGCTGAACCTAAGCTACACCCGAGTACCAGGAAGGACTACATGGTTTGGTTTGTCCTTGGCCAGAGTTACTCCCTAGCTACTTCTTAGCAACAGTTAATCAAAGATTAGTCTGATTGTTTTAGATGTACTTTCAGACCATTTGTGATTGTACACAGTCTTGCTTCAGAGCACCCACCTTTTAGCTTACAATAGATATTCTATTATAGATGCTTGCCAGTCTGAATACCTCCACACCTACTCCCATTCCCTATAAAACCTTGTCCTGCTGAGAGTTGAGACTGCTCCACCTTCACTTCCTGCCTGCTGTGTCAGGGCTGGGTTGGAACCCAAGCCTGAGCTTATAATAAAGAGAACCCTAATGTGATTACAGGGAAACTGCTATGTGGTGTTCTTTTGGGGTTCATAAACACCTCCTGACACAACAATACAATAATCCCTTCTACAGACAGCACATCTAAAACTCACCACCCTGTTCTTTAATCCTTGTAGAAATGTAAAATGATGAATAAACCATAAACTTCATAACAAACATTTTATAAGTCTCTTAGTCATCTTGAGCTACTGTAACTTGCTGTAGACTAAATGGTTTAAGCAAAAGGTACCCATTACTTCCATTTCTTAAAGATACAGTCTCTAAGGTAAGGACACCTTACTTCAGCTGTTTGGTGTTCTGATAATTTATAAGGTAAGGACATTAATTAATTAATTGGTGGTTTGATAACCTATAAGAACACCAGCTGTCTGGGGTTTCAATGCTCTATACGTTGTGGATGCCATCTGCTTGGGGTTTACATAATCTATACGGTAAGAACAACAGCTGTTTGGGATTCTGATTAGAATCCTTTCCTAGTTTGAAAACCTTCACACTATATACTTACATGGTTGAAAAAAATGTTATTTTTTTTATCATTTCTCTTGTCATGAGGGCACTGCTATTATTTGTGTGCAATGTCCCTTCATGATCTAATTGCCTTCTCTTCTCTTCCCGCTGTGCCCCCCAATCACAATTAGCATAGGGTTTCAGCTTACTAACTTTAGAAGAACAAGAACATTTAGTCCTTATCAGGAAGGAAGGAGGGAAGGAACGAAGGAAGGAAGGAAGGAAGGAAGGAAGGAAAAAAAGAAGAAGGGAGGGAAGGAAAAGGGGGGGAAATCAACTATAGAAGTATTCATTTATTTTGTGTGCAAATTTCAAATGTATATTCTTTTATTAAAGTCCTATGATGTTAACTTTTGAATGTGAAATTTTGGAGCTTATATGTACCTAAATTTCAGAATGGAAAAAAAATTAAGTTACAGCTAAAGAGAGAGCAGATATGAAAACATGAGGCCTAAATAATCAAAACAAAAGTGGAGAAAGAAATGGAAAGTGGTTGAAATATGAGAAATAAGAATGAAATGTTTATAGATGAGCAATATGATACAATGTTTGAATCATGACTGTTTCTCATTGGGAAACAGAATAGTTATCCACAAAAACACATCCACAGTGTCCTTCTTGATAAATATGTACAGATATCACAAACAGACATTCTGTACAACCATTTTAAGCAATCTCTGGTTATTGTTATGCACATTCCCTCTGTGCTCCTGTGGGCTATGAGTCCATTCTATGATTGTTTGTCTATCATTACTCTTAATGACATTTTAAATCTCTTTATTCCACCTCAAGGGAATGAGAATGACTAGACAATGAATGGTCCATGACTACTAATGAGATTTTTCCTACTTTGCACTGAAACAATGTTATTTGGGATAGTAAACCAACTCTCTCTAAGTAATCTTGCTGTTAGATTATAGCCATTTGCTCTGTTTTCCCCACCAAGACAAATACAGCATTTAAGAGCATTAGGGCTAATGATATGAAATAGTGAAAAATAATTGCCATTATCAGCCATATTTTTATACGAACACCATAATTAAATGTGCACACAACATTACTTAAATTTTTTTCATCAACTACTTTTACTGAGCTATATAGAAGAAAGAAAAAAAAAGCTTCCATTCCGGTTATTGCATGAACTAATAGAAACTTAAAGAGTCACTTAGAAAGATGTTCAGAAGCACCTAAATAGTACTTATAGAAAGAACATTTTCCTGATGTTTCTAATTGGAGATGAGTGACAATGGGGGAGGGGCAGACGAGCTTGAAGAAACCCTTTCTTCTTAGGGAAACATAGCTTCATTCTGTTCAGATACTCCACTTGTCATGAGCACAGTAAGGCTTTGATTGTGCAATTGAAGAAACAAACTGTGAAGGTATATACTTTAAAGACGTCTGAGGGGAGACAATACTTCAGAAGGAGAAAAAAACGTTAGGTAAGACATGTATGGATAGCAGTAGCTGCTTTAAATTGGGTAAATTTGGCAATTTTTCTGATGCTATGGTCTAAAATATAGCTAGTCATATTTTAGCTGTCATAACTATGTTGAGGAATGTCACAGTAAATCAAACAATATAAATATATATAAAATTTTCTTAGTTGAAATGAAGAGAGTAAAATACAAGCAAGTATACTTTATTTTAATTTTTTTAGAAACCATCAAAAAGAACATAAGTGTGAAAATAAATCTTATTGACCATAGTCACCAGTTTATAATGGATTTGTAAGAATTATTCCTACTCTTTAGTTGAAATCTATATCCCTTTTTATATAATCCCCAATATCACATCATTCCTGAATGCCTTGATCTCACCATTTTCTTATTTTATTTTCTGCTTCTGAGTTCAGCTGGATCAAATCCACATCAGAGCCATCATGCAGCACCAGTCCTTGGTGTTCACCTAGTGTCATTAGAGAGTGCCCTTCTCCCAGAAAAGCATGAGTAGGTTAACTAATTCACTCTAGTCATTCAACAGATAGATACACATTTTAGATTATCATATTTTACATGATTAATATAGTAAAATATATATTTGATAGTTAAACGAATAAGAAACATTTAGAAAAGCTAAGTTTGACTTTTCTCCCCATGGAGATGGTGAAAGAGGGACACATTTTCTTTCATACACTGAGTGGGTAGCTGCCAGATGATGTTATGTCAAAAAGGGGAATTGGTCAATGCCAATGCTCAGCAGGATGCAGGAAGCAAATAGATTCAGAGAACAAAGATAACAATAAGAGTAAACACAACCTGGTCATCCAGGCAGTGTCATGCATGGGCTCCATCTCCTGGCATGGGCCACAAGTTGGACCAGTCCTATGTTGGCACTTCCACATGTGCTGGTCCATCATTGCCCCAGAACATTTCATAGGCAGAACAGGGTATATAGGTTAAGGGTTTTGTGGCTGGGCTAATGTCCCAGGCCACTGCTAGGAGCCTTGCCTTGTTATAGAAGATGGTCGTTTCAGGCTCTCTTTCCTCCATTACTAAGAAACTTTTCTAGGATCACTCTCATAGATTCCAGGGAAATTCCATTGTACTATGTTTTTACATTATTCCCCCAATTTCCCCCCAAGTACTGTAAAGTCTCCTGGTACTCTCTCCCTCCATCTCACACCCACAAGCCCTGGCTGCCTGATCTCTCCTGTTCCCATCCCCATCTACTCCCAGTCCATTCACAAACTCTATTCTAATTCCCCTTCCCAGGATGATCCCGGCATCGCTCCATTGAGCCTTTCTTGATACTTAGCTTTTTTGGAGCTATGGACTGTAGCATGGTTGTCCTTCACTTAAACGCTACTGTTCAGTTACAAGTACATACATACCATATTTATCATTCCAGGTGTGAGTAACCTCACCCAGGATGACTTTTTCTATTTCCATTCATTTGCTTGTAAAGCCCAGAGACCTCAGATAGAACCAAACAGGACTGAGAAAAAAATTAAGTCAATGACATAATTGTTAATGATATTTTGGTATGCTGATAGATGGGTGCCTAGCCCAACTGTCATCAGAAAGATGTCATCTAGCAATAGATTAGAGTAGATGCAGAGACCTAAAGCAAGCAGTAGTCAGAGGCAGGAGAAACAAGCAGAATATGGGCAGGAAGGATTGTAGGAGCCAGAGGGGGTCAAGCACACCATGGGAACATGGCCCACAGAATCGACTAACCAGAGATGATAGGAACTCACAGAAACTGAAGTGATTCCTTATGAATCTGAGTTAAGTCCTCTGAATATACCTATGGTTGTGCAAACTGGTGTTCTTGTGAAACTCCCAACAGTGTGAATTCAGAGTATCCCTGACTCTTTTAAATGTACTTGGGGCCATTCCTACTGGATTGCCACATCTGGCTATTATATGAGGCTTTTTACCCAATTTTTGTATCTTGTTAGGCCATGTTTGGTCACTATCCTTGGGGGGAACTCATTTATTTTTTCTAAATGGTAAAGGAGGAATTGATCTGCAATATAGGGGATGTTGGGAGGGATTGGGATGAGTGGAGAGAAAGGAAACTATGACCGGGAAATAATATATGAGAAGAATAAAAGTTTTTTTTTAGGTAAACATATTCAGTTGGGTGGTAATAGCTTATGCCAGCACTCACCAGGCAATTGCAGATCTGTGATGTCAAGGCCAACCTGGTCTACAGAGCCACATGACAGCCAAGGCTACATAAAAAGTAAAGACATCCTTTCTACAATGCTATCTACCCTTTTGAGTACAATACTTGGAGGCTTTTCTAAACTTGACTGTAATAATGTCCAAAGGGCAAAACAAAGGAATGTCCAGGAGAAGTTAGGAATAATGGTGCATCTGAAGGTGTGGTCATGCAGAAAACAAACAAAATCATTTTTAAAGCTTGTCAAAGTAGTCATATAAAAAACTTGAAGCACATAGCCAACACACAAACCATATCCCTAAAAAGTCCTAGAAATTGCATTGGGCAGTGATGATATGTTTGGGTTTGTGTATATGTATGTATGTATGTATGTATGTATGTATGTATACAGCTATTTTTTGAAATCTCTATTGTTCAGAAATCTCTATTGTTAATCAGTACAACAGATATATATAAAAGCATGTATAAAATATGATATGCATTTTATGATAGAGGTATAAGGGACTGTATACAAGAAAGCATTGAAACCTCTCTTTCCACCCACAAACATACACTCTTCCAGGACCCATGCTCCATTATGTTCATAGCAGTCCTATTTATAATAGTCAGAATCTGGAAAGAACCCAGATGTCCCTCAACAGAGTAATGGATACAGAAAATGTGGTATATATACACAATGAAGTTCTATTCAGCCACTAAAAACAATGAATTCATGAAATTCTTAGACAAATGGATGGAACTGGAGAATATCATCCTGAGTGAGGTAACCCAATCACAAAAGAACACTCATGGTATGCACTCACTGATAAGTTGATATTAACCTAGAAGCTTGCAATACCCAAGACTCAATTCACATATCAAATGGTGCCCAAGAAGGAGGAAGAACAAAGTATGGATCCTTGGGTCCCTTGTAGAAAGGGGGAAAATACCCACAGAAAGAGATACAAAGACAAAAGTTTGAGCAGAGTCTGAGGGAAAGACCACCCAGAGACTACCCCACCCAGGGATGCATCCCATATACAGTTACAAACCCCAGACACTATTGTAGATGCCCACAAGTGCTGGCTGACAGGAGTCAGATATAGCTATCACCTGGGAGGCTCTCCTAGTGCATGACAAATACAGAGGGGGACATTCTCAGCCAGCCATTGAGGTGAGCACAGGGTCCCCAATGGGAGTGCTAGCGAAAGAACCCACGGAGCTGAAGGGGCTTGCAGCAGCACCACAGAAGGAACAACAGTATGAGTCACCCAGTACTCCCAGAGCTCCCAGGTACAAAACCATCAACCAAAGAGTACACATGGATTTACCCATAGTTCCAGACACATCAGCAGCAGAGGATGGTCTTGTTAGACACCAAAGGGAGCAAAGTCCCTGGAAAGACTTGATGCCATAGTGTAGAGGAATACCAGGACAGGGAAGTGGGGGAGGATTGATTGGGGAAGGGGAGATGGCTTATGGGATTTTTGAGGGGGGGGAACCAGAAAATGGGACAACATTTGATATGTAAATAAAGAATATACCTAATTAAAAAAAGAAGAACACATGCACTGTGAGTTTCTCTAAGACAGAAATCAACCACATTCACAATGCACTGTATATACTTCTGTTCCTCTTGAGAATACAATACATATTTCACACAAATAAAAAAAGTGTAAGTATAGAGAAAAGAAGATAAATATTGACAACCAGTAGTTTAACACCCCTCCTCACATATCTTTGGAAGTGCAGGCAATCATATACAATGCCTTATATACCAGGACCAAGAGGAACAGTAAATTCATTTAGCTTCCAAATTCTATGTTAAGAAGCCATGCAATTCTAAGAAAGAAGATCCTAAAAATGTACTAAGTTTTATAATTTCTTGGGTGTTGTTTCTGTTCCAAATTGAATTCAGCCTACATTTTACAAGGTTTAGAAAAACTAATTTCAAACTTCATTGCATCATGTTCAGCATAAAAAGTAACTTTTATAAAAAGTAATTTACCATAGATGTAATGGAAAAATAAAGAAATCTACAAGTCTTTGTTTCTCCATGAATTTAAGAATTTTCTATGTAGGTTTTGGACTATAGTTGAGAAATTTTCTTAATTTTAGGAATATAGTTATATTTTTACTGCAAATGAGCAGTTTTAGCATAGCATGTAGAGAGGTCATTTGTGACTTATAAAATTGATAATTCATTCAAAAATATAGAATAGAGTCAGCCATTGCTAATCGAAGTACTTATAGTAATTTTTAGACTCTATTGATGTCTGTATTACATACAAATATCACTATGATCTACTATTTGTTCATGAGACCTTTTTTGGAAAAAAAATAAAATTGTTGCAATTACTATGGAATGCAGGCTTGAGAACCTGGACATGCAAAGTATATATCTGAGACTTATAAAACATCAGTAATTTAGCAGAGATCATGTACAATCATAGATGGATAGATTGGTTTTATAAGTCAATTGCTAGCCACTGCTGAGCTTGAGAGACCAGTAATATGAAACTGTTTTTGAGTGATTGCTGTCTTGTGGGAAACAAAGCACAAAGCAGTGCTGACATATGAAATAGATAAAAATCAGCCAAGATAGAATGAGACTGCCATCGGTATTATCACTGCTCACTGAGAAGCTACTTTCTGCAGCTGCATGTGAATTTCACAAATTATACTCACGTTTGTTATGCACAAAAAATTGAACGTGATGGTGAGATTAAAACCATATGCATCTACATCATACAAATAAGACCACTAGTGCCAAAGCCAGGGAAAATGAACCTAATAAGAAAATAGAAATAGTTCTTTTATTTTTCCTGACCATTCTGTTACTCTACATTCTACTTTACCTGTTAAAAATAGGAAAATTACTTGAAGTTGCCCTCTATGACCTATTTGTCCCATATTCTAGTAGTATAGACTTAATTATCAGTAAAAAAAAAATGCATGCAGCTACAAACAATCAACTACTATCTATAGGTAAAAGGACAGATGTGCCCTCTTCATGTAATACAGAAAGCTAATACAGAGGTATTTGGATTTTTACTACATATTTCAACATGGTTCCTACAGTCATAAGCTTTCTTTCTGTTAGGTAAAAACAACAACAACAAAAATCCAAAAACCCTTTCGAATTCTAATGTGTGTACAGATTTGCATGCATATGAGCCACAAAATGAAAAAAGCAAATAGCCGGTATTTCCATCTGCTACAGTTGGAGATAGATACTTTATCTGCAGGACTGAAGAAATAGCTATGTGTATGGCCAAATATGTACTGAAGGCCTTTCCCAACTGTGTGTTGTCAGCTCTTGGGTTATCTTTATTTGGGAGACAAACACGTCACCACCCATGGGCTTTCACCTTACAATTTTCTTATAATAAAGGAAATAAATTAACATTATTTTACTGTCCCTCAAAATAAAGCTACTCTGAAATTAGTTTTAATAGTTTTATAAGAGCACCACTGCATTTTTAACTTTGTAAAAAAAATGTTTGAGAACAAAAACAATCTTTGTGTCCAAATATTTCAAACCCCATTGTATGCCTTCAGTTAAGAAAAATCCAGATTATCACTGAAGGCTTTTACTGACTCTTTTCATGTAGAATTAGAACCACTGGATTGTGTTGACTTGCCATCAATTATGTAATCAGGCATTCATTGTTGGACATGGAGATTCTTGAAATTGTTTGATATCTTAAATGGTACAGCCCTAAAATATACATATTCATTGTTCACATATTGAAAGGTTTACATAAGATGTAAAGAACGTTGCAATTACAGTGTATTTATACTAATTTCACACATAGCTGGTAAATATTTATTTCACATTTAGTAATATCTTAGAGTATTTATTTCTAAACAGATTCATCAACAAAATATGTTTCTAAATGTTAGGATTCTAATGATATATATATTATTATGCTTGATACAGTTTCAATAGATTATGATCATTTTTAAACACTTTTATTTATATTCTGACTTATTTATGGTATATTTTTCTAAGAGGCAGGAAATACACATATAAAACAAAAATGAAATAAAAAACACCCACACACAACAAACAATTAAGACCATGGAAATTGCTCAGTGGCTGATCAATCATGAAGACTTAAGGTTCAATCAATCCCCATACCAACATAAAGGTCAAGAGCAGTAACAGGTATCTAGTGCTAGAGGCAGTAGTACTGAGCACACAGATACATTCCAGGGCTCATTAACCAGCAAGCCTAGCCAGAGGAGTGAGCACTGGGCTCACTGAAAGACTAAACAACCCTGAGATTTCACCTCACACCAGTTAGAATGGCTAAGATCAAGAACTCAGGAGACAGCAGATGCTGGCAAGGATGTGGAGAAAGAGAACACTCCTCCACTGCTGGGTGGGTTTGCAAGCTGGTACAACCACTCTGGAAATCAGTCTGGTGGTTCCTCAGAAAACTGGGCATGATACTACTAGAGGACCCTGTTATACCACTCCTGGATATACTCAGAGGATTCCTCAGCATGTAATAAGGACACATGCTCCACTATGTTCATAGCAGCTGTATTTATAATAGCTAGAAGTGGGAAAGAACCCAGATGTCCTTCAACAGAGGAATGGATACAGAAAATGTGGTATATTTACATAATGGAATACTACTCAGCTATTAAAAATAATGAATTCATGAAATTCTTATGCAAATAGGTGGAACTGGAAAATATCCTAAGTGAGATAACCCAATCACAAAGAACACATGATATATGCACTAACTGATAAGTGGATATTAGCCCAGAAGCTTGGAATACCCAAGACACAATTCACATATCAAATGGTGCCCAAGAAGAAGGAAGAAAAAAGTATGGATACTTTGGTCCTTCTTAAAAGGGGGAACAAAATATCCACACTAGAAGATACAAAGTGTGGAGCAGAGTCTGAGGGAAAGATCTAGTGAACCATCCCATATCCAGTTACATAACCCAGACACTATTATCAATAACCACAAGTTCTTGCTGGCCTGAGCTGGATATAGCTGTCACCTGAGAGGCTCTGCTAGTGCTTGAAAAATACAGAGGGGGACACTCTCAGCCAGCCATTGAACTGAGCACAGGGACTCCGATGGAGTAGCTAGGGAAAGGACCCGAGAAACTGAATGGGTCTTCAGTGCCATAGAAGGAACAACAATATGAGTCACCCAATATGCCCAGAGCTCCCAAGGACAAAAATATCAATCAGATTCTACACATGGTGTTACCCATGGTTCCAGATGCAAAGACAGCAGAGGATGGCCTTGTTGGACATCAAAAGGAGGAGAGGCACCTGGTCCTGGAAAGGCTAGATGCAGCAGTGTAGGGGAATGCCAGGACAGGGAAGCAGGAGGGGGTTGATTGCAGAATGGTGGGGGGAGGGTGGAGATGGCTTATGTGACTTTGGGAGGGCAGGAAAGGAGAAATCATTTGAAATATAGATAAAGAATTTATCTAATCCAAAAATAAAATATAAAACTAAAAGAAAAATGAAAAACTTTCTCTAAGCTGGAGAGTAATAGAGAAAAACAATTATAATCAACCTCTGGCCTCCACACATGCATTCATGTGCAAGCACACTTGTGCATACACCACATACAAACACAAAACAATTTATTAAAGAATGTAAAATGAAAACTATTAATGATTAGAGCTCTGAATTACTACGTAATCATAAAAATACAATCAGATGGTAAGTCAGTAAATACAGGATATCTTGGAAATGTTAAACATTTTCTACTTCAATCTCTAATGTTGTTAATTACAGCATTTGACTGCCAAATCTGTGTGAATCTACCTATGACTTTCAGTAGACTGATATCAAATGTAAAGTATAATCTTCTGTGTGTCACTGTTCTTTGTAAGTCCAACTTATTGAACATATAGTTACCTTCCAAACTGCCCATGTTTACTTGGTGACAGGAACATGCAGGTCTCTTGTACCCTCCTTTTTAATCTTGCTACTCTCTTCTAGGTACACTTTAGTGATATCTTATATCTATAGATCAATGTACCAACTTCTCTCATCTTTCTTTCTCTCTTGTAGCACTCAGGAATAATTGTAGAATATGCAGGATGTAGAAAATGCAGCATCAGACCTGCACCACATCTGGCACGGAGAGGACACCACTTCCTGATGCTCTCTAGAGAACTGGCAGGAGCAGGGTATTAGTTCGCCTATCCCCTTCTGCCCCTTCTACCCCTCCCTCCTCCCCTGTCACCATCGGGGGTGGGAGACCTGGTACAAAGAGGACACCACTTCCTGATACTCTCTAGAGAACGACAGGAGCAGGGTATTAGGTAAACATCACTGCCCAACACAGAGAGTCACTGAGCCCCTCTGCTCAGGGACTCACTACCCAGCAACCTCCAGTTTGCCTATCCCCTTCAGCCCCTTCTACCCCTCCCTCCTCCCTCTTCGCTGCCCCTTGCTCTCGGATGTGGGAGACCTGCACTACATCTGGCACAGGAGAGGACACCACTTCCTGATACTCTCTAGAGAACCCACTAGAGCAGGGTATTAAAGAACCAATGGGAGTAGGGTATTAGCAAACCAACAGGAGCAGGGCATTCAAGAATTGGCAGGATCAGTGCATTCAGTCCTTGCCAAGTCTGCCACAGGGGAGATCCCATCGCCTGATACTTCCTGGAGAAACAGCTGTTTGCAGGGCATTGTATAGAAAGAGAGTCCCAGGAGTACAAAAGCACAGGCCTGCAGGATAGAGAAGATAGTGTCAGCAAGACCAGCTAACACCAGAGATAATGAGATGGCTAAAGGAAAATGCAAGATCATTACCACCAGAAACCAAGGCAACATGGCACATCAGAACCCAGCTCTCCCACAAGAGCAAATCCTGCATACTCTATCACATCCGAAAAGCAAGAACCAGATTTGAAATCACATCTAATATCACTGATGGAGGACTTCAAGAAGGACATAAATAATTCCCTTAAAGAAATACAAGAGAACATGGGTCAACAGGTAGAAGTACAAAAATCCCTTAAAGACAGACAAGAGAATATGGATCAAAAGATAGAAGCCCTTAAAGAGGAAACACAAAAATCTCTTAAATAAATATGGGAGAATATGGGTCAACAGGTTTAAGCCCTTAAAGAGGCAATACAAAAATTCCATATGGAATTATGGAGGAACACGGGTCAACATGCAGAAACCCATAAAGAGGAATCACAAAAATCCCTAAAAGAAACACAGGAGAACATGGGTCAACAGGTAGAAGCCCTTAAAGAGGTAGCACAAAAATTCCTTAAAGACTTTCAGGAAAAAACAAATAATCAAGTGAAGGAACTGAACAAAACTATCCAGGGTCTAAACCTGGAAATAGAATCAACAAAGAAATCACAAAGTGAGACATCTCTGAAAATAGAAAACTTTAGAAAGAATTCAGGAGTCATAGATGCAAGCATCGATAACAGAATACAAGAGATAGAAGAATCTTGGATGCTGACGATACCATAGAAATCATTGATTCAACAGTCAAAGAAAATGCAAAATGCAAAAAGCTTGTAACCCAAAACATCCAGGAACTCCAGAAAACCATGAGAAGACCAAACCTAAGGATTATAGGAATAGAAGAAAGTGAGGATTTACATCTTAAAGGCCCAATAAATGTCTTCAACAAAATTATAGAAGAAAATTTCCCTAACCTAAAGAGATGCCCATGAACATACAGGAAGCCTACAAAACTCCAAACAAACTGCACCAGAGCAGAAACTCCTACCATCACATAATAATCAAAACACCAAATGCACTAAACAAAGAAAGAATATTGAAAGCAGTGAGATAAAAAGATCAAGTAACATATAAAGGCAGACCTATCAAAATTATACCAGACTTCTTTCTCACAAGAGACTATGAAAGCCAGAAGAGTCTGGGCAGATATCATACAGACCCTAAGAGAACATAAATGTCAGCCCAGACTACTATACCCAGCAAAACTTTCAAGTACCATAGATGGTGAAAACAAGACATTCCATTACAAAAGCAAATTTACACAGTATCTTTCCACAACTCCAGCTCTGCAAAGGATAATGGGTAGAAAATACCAACACAAGACAGTGAACCACACTGTAGAAAAATCAACAAGGTAATCTTTCATCAAACCCAATAGAAGATAGCTACACAACCAGAATGTCACCTGTAACTAAGAAGATAACAGTAAGCAACAATCACTTTTCCTTAATATCTCTTAATATCAATGGTCTCAATTCCCCTATTAATCTCTATCCCCCATAGATTAATGGACTGGATACGTAAACAGGACCCAACGTTTTGCTGCATACAAGAAATGGACCTCAGTGACAAAAACATTCACTATTTAAGAGTCAAAGGATGGAAAACAATTTTCCAAGCAAATGGTCCCAAGAAACAAGCTGGAGTGGCTATTCTTGTATTGGATAAAATTGATTTTCTACCAAAAGTTATCAAAAAAGATAAGGAGGTACACTTCATACTGGTCAAAGGAAAAGTCTTCCAAGATGAACTCTCAATTCTGAACATCTATGCTCCAAATGCAAGGGCAACCACATTCATAAAAGAAACTTTACTAAAGCTCAAAGCACGCATTGCACCCCACACAGTAATAGTGGGAGACTTCAACACCCCACTGTCAAAAATGGACAAATCATGGAACCAGAAACTAAACAGAGATACAGTGAAACTAACTGAAGTTATGGACCAACTGGATCTTTATAGAACATTCCACCCTAAATCAAAAGAATATGCCTTCTTCTCAGGACCTCATGGTACCTTCTCCAAAATTGACCATATAATTGGTCACAAAACAGGCCTCAACAGATATAGAAATATTAAAATTATTCCATGTATCTTATCAGATCACCACAGCCTAAGGCTGGTCTTAAGCTCAAACAAAAGCAATGGAAAACACACATACACATGGACTTTGAACAATGCTCTTCTCAATGATAGCTTGGTCAAGGAAGAAATAAAGAACTAAATTAAAGGCTTATTAGAATTCAATGAAAATGAAGACACATCATACCAAAATTTATGGGACACAATGAAAGCAGTGCTAAGAGGAAAACTTATAGCTCTGTGTGCCTCCAAAAAGAAAATGGAGAAAGCTTGCACAACAGCTTGACTGTACACTTGAAGGCTCTAGAACAAAAGGAAGCAAATACCCCAAAGAGGAGTAGACGGCAGGAAATAATCAAACTTAGAGCCAAAATCAACCAAGCAGAAACAAAAAGAGCTATACAAAGAATCAACAAAACAAGGAGCTGGTTCTTTGAAAAGATCAACAAGATTGATAAACCCTTAGCCAGACTAGTGAGGGGGAACAGAAACAGTATCCAAATTAATAAAATCAGAAATGAAAAGAGAGACCTAATAACAGAAACTGTGGAAATTCAAAACATCATCAGATCCTCCTACAAGAGTTTATACTCAAAAAAGTTTGAAAACCTGGATGAAATGGATAGCTTTCTAGATACATACCAGGTGCCAATGTTAAAACAGGATCAGATAAACCATCTAAATAGTCCTATAAGCCCTGAGAACACAGAAGCAATCATGAATAGTCTCCCTTCAAAAAAAAAAAAAAAAAAAAAAAAAAGCACAGGACCAGATGGGTTTAGTGGGGGAATTCTATCAGATCTTTAAAAGAGAGTTAATACCAATACTTGTCAAACTTTTCCACAAAATAGAAAATCAAGGAACACTACCCAACTCATTTTATGAAGCCACAGTCATGCTTACACCTAAACCAAAGACCAAACAAGGAAGGAGAACTTGAGACCAATCTTCCTCATGAACATTGATGCAAAAATACTGAAAAAAATCCTGGCCAGCTGAATCCAAGAATGCATCAGAACTATAATTCACCACAATCAGGTAGGCTTCATCCCAGGAATGCAGGGATGGTTCAATATATGGAAATCTGTCAATGTAATTCACTATATAAACAAACTAAAGGAAAAAAAAAACACATGGTCATTTCATTAGATGCTGAAAAGGCTTTTGACAAAATTCAGCATCCCTTCCTGATAAAAGTCTTGGAGAGATGGGGAATCCAAGGCCCATACCTAAACATAGTGAAAGCAATATACTGCAAACTGGTAGCCAACATCAAACTAAATGGAGAGAAACTTGAGGCAATCCCACTAAAATCCGGAAACAGACAAGGCTGCCCACTCTCTCCCTCTCTATTCAATATAGTACTTGAAGTCCTAGGCAGAGCAATCAGGCAGCAAAAAGAGGTCAAAGGAATGTAAATTGGAAAAGAGGAAGTCAAACTAGCACTATTTGCAGATGATATGATAGTATACTTAAGCAACCCCAAGACTTCCACCAAAGAACTCCTAAAGCTGATAAACAACTTGAGCAAAGTGGCTGGATATAAAATTAACTCAAACAAATTAGTAGCCTTCCTCTACTCAAAGGATAAATAGGATGAGAAAGAAATTAGGGAAATGACAGCCTTCACAGTAGTCCCAAATAATATTTCATACCTAGGTGTGACCCTGACAAAGCAAGTGAAGGGTTTATTAAGCCTGTGAAGAAAGAAATTGAAGAAAGTCTCAGAAGATCGAAAGATCTCCCATGTTCAGAGATTGGCAGGATCAATGTAGTAAAAATGGCCATCTTGCTGAAAGCAATCTACAGATTCAATGCAATCCCCATCAAAATTCCAAATCAAGTCTTCATAGATCTAGAAAGAGCAATTCTCAAATTCATCTGGAATAACAAAAAACCCAGGATAGCAAAAACTATTCTCTACAACAAAAGATATTCTGGGGGAATCACCTTCCCTGATCTCAAGCTCTACTACAGAGTGATACTGATAAAAATTGCTTGGTATTGGTATGCAGACAGGCAGGAAGATCAATGGAATAGAATTGAAGACCCAGAAAAAAAAACCCACACACGTATGGTCACTTGATATTTGACAAAGGAGCTAAAAAAAATCCAGTGGAAAAAAAGACAGCATTTTTAGCAAATGGTGGTGGATCAACTGGAGGTCTGCATCTAGAAAAATGCAAATCGACCCATTCTTATCTCCTTGTACAAAGCTCAAGTCCAAGTGGATCAAAGATCTACACATAAAATCACACACACTGAAGCTTATAGAGGAGAAAGTGGGAACAAACCTTGAACACATGGCCACAGGGGAAAAGTTCCTGAACAGAACACCAATGGCTTATGCTCTAAGAACAAGAATCAACAAATGGGACCTCATAAAATTGCAAAGCTTCTGTAAGGCAAAGAACATAGTCAATAGGACAAAACGGCAACCAACAAATTGGGAAAAGATCTTTACTAACCCTACATCCGATAGAGGGCTAATATCCAATGTATATAAAGAACTCAAGAAGTTAGTCTCCAGAGAATCAAATAACCCTATTAAAAAATGGGGTACAGAACTAAACAAGGAATTCTCAACTGAGGAAACTCAAATGGCTCTAAAGCACCTAAAGAAATGTTCAACATCCTTAGTTATCAGGGAAATGCAAATCAAAACAACACTGAGATTCTACCTTACACCAGTCAGAATGGCTAAGATGAAAAACTCAGGGGACAGCAGATGCTGGAGAGGATGCGGGGGAAAAAGGAACACTTCTCCATTGTTGGTGGAATTGCAAGCTGGTAAAACCACTCTGGAAATCAGTTTGACAATTCCTCAGAAAATTAGACATAGTGCTACCTATGGACCCAGCTCTACCACTCCTGGGTATATACCCAGAAAGTGCTCCTATATGTAATAAGGACACATGCTCCACTCAAAATAAACAAGCTACAATTCAC
Organism: Apodemus sylvaticus; assembly: GCF_947179515.1. Lineage (NCBI taxonomy): Eukaryota > Metazoa > Chordata > Mammalia > Rodentia > Muridae > Apodemus > Apodemus sylvaticus. The sequence continues at coordinate 15,281,565 of NC_067473.1, read as the reverse complement.
ACAGCACAGGAAGCTCAAGAAGAAGGAAGACTTAAATGAGGGTGCTATGGTTCCTCTGAGAAAGGGAACAAAATACAGGAGCAAGAAGGGAGGCAATGTGTGGAGCAGAGTCTGAAGTAAAGGCCACCCAGTGCGTGCCCTACCTGTCGTTTCATCCTATAAACAGTCATCAAACCCCGACACTACAATGAGACGCTTGTACCAAAAGGAGCATGCCATGTCTGTCTCTAGAGGGGCCCTGCAAGAACCTTACAAATACAGAGGCAGAAACTAGCGACCAACTATTGGACTGAGCTTGGGGTCCCCAATGGAGGATCTGGAGGGTGGTCCGGAGGAGCTGAAGGGGTATATAGCCCCATGGGAAGAACAATGACTTCGGACACCCAGACACCCCAAGACTCCCAGGGACTGAATCATCAACCAAGGGGTATACATGGTTCCAGCCAAAAATGTGGCAGAGGAATGCTTTTTTGGGCATCACAGGGAGGAGTGGTCTTTGGTCAGGTAAAGGCTCAATAGAGAGGCCACAACAAAGGGAAACAGAAGGGGGGAAGTTGGGGGGAGGTGGGACTGTGTGGGTTAGAGGGGCATATACATGGAGGCAGTGGGAGGGGGAGGGGGAGGGAATCGTTGGGAAGGGGGGCTTTTGGGTGGGGGAAATTGGGAGAGGTCTTACCATTGGCAATGTAAATGAAGAAGATACTCAATAAAAGAAAGAAAAGAAAGAAAGAAAGAAAGAAAGAAAGAAAGAAAGAAAGAAAGAAAGAAAGAAAGAAAGAAAGAAAGAAAGAAAGAAAGAAAGCAGCATCCTGAAAAAGGGCCCAGGCTCTGTTCTTTCCTTTGGATCTGAATTTCTTTTTAGATCTTTAGCGTATTTCCTATTATTGTTGCACACACCAGAGTGGGCAGCTTCTGAGTTCATTGAGCTTCAGTGCAGAGAAAATGGAAAGGTGAAATATGACCCATCCCCAGCAACTTCTCAGAGCCTAGGGTACTAGGTGACAATGATTCCCATTTTCCCTCTTCCCTTGCTGCTTATGGGTAAGTAGCACACTTGCTATATTGGGCAGAGATTTGTTTCATTGAGATCAGAAAAGTTACTAACTAGTACACAGTGAGTTTTTACATGTAATATGAAGAGTCATTCATTCTTGTGTTTCTTAGGTTTGCATTCCTCTGTTCTGTTAACTACCTATTCACCATTCTGTCCCAATCTCCTCCTTTCATTTCTACATCCTTTCTCTTTTTCTCTCTTGCCCCAGTGTAGTTATTTGAATGAGAATTGCTCCCCAGGCTCATATATTTGAATACCTAGTCTTCAGTTGGTAGATTTGTTTGAGAAGGATTAAAGAGGTGCCCTTGTATGTCAATAGGATATGACTTAAGGTTTGAAAAGACTCCTACAGGGGGTTGAAGAGATTCTGAGCAATTAAGAGCATTGACTGCTCTTCCACAGGTCGTGTGTTTTATTCCCACAACCATATGATGGCTCACAACCATCTGTCATGGTATATGATGCCTTCTTCTAGTGTGTCTGAAAACAGTGACAGTGTAATCACATAAATAAAATCTAAAAGAGAGAAAGGGGGGAAAGGTGCCTGCCATTTCCAGTGTGTTCTCAGCTTCCTGTTTGTGGAATGAAATGTGAGTTCTCAGTTGCTGCTCTAGCACTATGCCTGCCTGCCTTCCTCTGTACCCCATGCCAGGACGAGAATGGATTTCTATAAACCTAAAACTGTAAGTCCCAAACAAACCTTCTATGAGTTGTGTTCTCCGTGATGTTTCATCATCCGAGTGATAGGAGAGAAAGTAAGGCAGAGTTAGTACCAGGGTTTGGTGAAGAGGAATTCTTAATCTAGCAATGAGTTTGCGTTGATCAGATCCAAAGATCTTCTAGGCCTGTGTCATCTGGCTGGAATGCAGGCACGCCTTTAGTGCACACCTTTAATCCCTCAAGCTGCTATCCTTTAGTCAAATTTTTAATCCCAAACAATGATGTCTAATTGAGGGGCAGACAAAGTGACAAATCATAGAAAGATTTGACAAAATAAATCAGAGTTAGCATATATCCAACTCTCAGAGAAAAGCTATTTAAGAGTAGCACATGGAGACAGAGTTCACTTCTCAGTGAGTTTGGGGTCAGTGAGTACAGTGCAGTAGAGTTGAGTTTTTTCGTGAATTCACACAGCTCAGTGCACATCAGCAAAGCCATTTGAAGCCAGAGAATAAGGAGGAGTCAGAAGATTAGAGCAAATTGCCAGAGTTAGTTTGAGGCCAAGCACAGCAATTCAGTGAAAAACCCAGAGAAGAAAGATTGAATCAGTTGGTCAGCATGGAGAGAAGTTTGAGCCAGAAGAACTGAGTAGAACCAACTACCCAGAGTTCAGAAAGAGTTAGAAAGGTGAGATCACTTTGAAGTAAGCCTCCAAGATGACATTTACATCAAGTGAATAAAAGTTATTTTCCCAATGCTGGCTACTACTGTGACAAGCATGACCACACTGTTTTGTTTGTTTGTTTGTTTGTTTGTTTGTTTTTCAGAATGTGGAAGACTTTGGGATGTTGGACTAAAAAAGCATTTGAGCACTATAAATGGGATGTAGTGAACCACCCTAGTTAGAGCTTCAAAGACATTTGTTCTGAGAACAGTGTGTAGTAATTTTGGAGGCAAAAAGAAATATACAAAGTGTAGTTCAAAGGGGAAAAAAATACCATAGCCATGGTTAATGTTGAAAGAGCTTAGCAGGGTCAAGAATATTCCTGCTCTGCTGTGTGATGATGAAAAGGTCAAGTGCTCTCAAGGCAAGACCCCCACCCAGCTAAGCTTCAGAGTTATGACAAAGAAATGCCCAAGGAATCACCTGTTCTTAGAAAGACACAACAAACAAAGGCCTCTGCAAATGTGAATCAATGGCATCAGGGTTCCTCCCAAGTGCCCAGCTGAACCTGGCAGATTTTACACATGATGCTGCCTTTAGAGTCACAAAGGACATGGAAATCTAGGGGTTTTAAAATCAAATTCGATGGTTAAAGAGAGTCATTGATAACTGACATGTGGCAAGGAAGTCCCCCACATGAAGGTCCTGAGTGGGCAAGGGACTCTGAGAGGCCATTGCTTGAAGCTATGAGTAAATCCTGAGGTGTATTGGAGCCCCCAAGATGTTAGAGGTGGCAGACCCAAGGGATATTTGCCAAGGACACAGCATACAGGAATGGAACAAAAGCAAGGGTGGAGGCACTGAAGCTGGATAGAGCCAGCTAAGCCCTTTGTCATTGGACATGAAACTAAAGAATTCAGTGTTTCAGTCTTTTTTGACTCAGCCTTTCCTCACTTTGTCCTCGCTCCTCCCACCTGGCATGGTAATGTATATTCTATGCAACTGTATGTTTTTGTAACTGTATGTATGAGATTTGCTTTTTTAATTCACCGGCATTTGCCGTTAAGAGATTGTCTTGAATCTCAGAAGAAAGTTTGGACTTCAGTGTCAAGACAGAAAGAGTATGGGAGAGTTTTGAATTTGAAATAACTACATTTTATATTATGATATAACCTGAAGTCTAAGGGTGCCAGGGAGTGGAAGATAGGTGGAATATAGTGGTTTAAGTGAAAATGACCACACACTCATATTTTTGAATTCTTTGTTCCCAGTTTATGAGATTTTTAGGAAGGATTAGAAGAATGGCTGGTTTTGTGTGTCAATTTGACACAGGCTGGAGTTATCACAGAGAAAGGAGCTTCAGTTGGGGAAGTGCCTCCATGAGATCCAGCTGTGGGGCATTTTCTCAATTAGGAATCAAGGGGGGAGGGCCCCTTGTGGGTGGTGCCATCCTTGGGCTGGTAGTCTTGGATTCTATAAGAGAGCAGGCTGAGCAAGCCAGTAAGGAACATCTCTCCATGGCCTCTGCATCAGCTCCTGCTTCCTGACCTGCTTGAGTTCCAGTTCTGACTTCCTTTGGTGATGAACAGCTATGTGGAAGTGTAAGCTGAATAAACCCTTTCCTCTCCAACTTGTTTCTTGGTCATGTTTGTGCAGGAATAGAAACCCTGACTAAGACAGATAGCATTGTTAGAAAATCAGTGTCACTGGGAACCAGCTTGAAGTTTCAAAATATTCTTCCCATTTTCATTGTGCTCAACTAACTGTTGTGGGCTGAAATATGAGCTGCTGCTCCAGCTCTAGGTTTGCCTACCTGCTGCCATAATACTATCCCTGATGGCTGATGAACTCCTATCCCTCTAAATCTTTAAATCCCAGATAAACCCTTCTGAGTTACCTTGGTCATAGTGTTTTATCATAGCAGGACAAAAATAACCAAGGCAACGCGCGCGCACGCGCGCTCACACACACAGACACAGACACACAGACAGACAGACAGACACACACACACAGAGAGAGGGGGGGGGTAGTACTTTTGTGTACAAAATCTTCTATTTGGCTTCAGTTGGATTTGGAACCCTGACCTTTTCTTCTAACAGCTCTGTAGTTGTATATCCAGTTCTCCATATTAAGTTTTTACTTTACGAAAGATTGACATTTGTGATTTGACATTTATTCTTTTCTGTTTTACTTGCTGCTTTAATTTATTCTTCATTAACCTCATAAGTTTTGCCCCCCCCCCTGGGAGATTCTTTCTGCCCTGTGGTTCTTCATTTAGCAATAGTTTAATAATCCCCTGCTTACTGAGTGCCAGTTACCCCATACTTTCATAGTAACACTGGTAAATCTTTTTCTAATTTTTCTAAAGATGGAACAACTGAAATTCTACATCATTGGGTTTAATTTTAAAAGTGTATCATTATACATTTCAAAATGAGCTCATAGAATTCACAGTAATCTTTCCTAATATCAATAGAACAGATGTGCATATTGGTAGTCAAACTCTCCCCTCACTCAGCTATAGTGTGAGTAAGCTACAAGGACACACACACCCTTGCCTTAAAACCACACAAAGATCCAACAAAGAAAGAGAATTTCAGGCCAATTTCCCTTATGGATATCGATGCAAAAATACTCAATAAAATTCTTGCCAACAGAATCCATGAACACATCAAAATGATCATCCACCACGATCAAGTGGGCTTCATACAAGGGATGAAGGTATGGTTCAATATTAGGAAATCCATCAATGCAATCCACTACATAAACAAACTCAAAGAAAAAAAACATATGATCATTTCATTAGATGCTGAAAAAGCATTTGACAAAATTCAACATCTCTTCATACTAAAAGTCTTGGAAAGAACAGGAATTCAAGGCCCATACCTAAACATAATAAAAGCAATATACAGCAAACCAGTAGCCAACATCAAACTAAATGGAGAGAAACTTGAAGCAATCCCACTAAAATCAGGGACTAGACAAGGCTGCCCTCTCTTTCCATATCTTTTCAATATAGTACTTGAAGTTCTAGCTAGAGCAATTAGACAACATAAGGAGGTCAAAGGGATACAAATTGGAAAGGAAGAAGTAAAATTATCACTTTTTGCAGATGACATGACAGTCTACTTAAGTGACCCAAAAAACTCCACCAGAGAACTCCTACAGCTGATAAACAACTTCAGCAAAGTGGCAGGTTATAAAATCAACTCAAGCAAATCAGTTGCCTTCCTATACTCAAAGGATAAACAGGCTGAGAAAGAATTTAGGGAAATGACCCTTCACAATAGCCACAAACAATATAAGGTATCTTGGTGTGACTCTAACAAAACAAGTGAACGATCTATATGACAAGAACTTCAGGTCTCTGAAGAAGAAAATCAAAGAAGACCTCAGAAAATGGAAAAATCTTCCATGATCTTGGATTGGCAGGATTAATATAGTTAAAATGGCCATCTTGCCAATAGCAATATACAGATTCAATGCAATCCCCATCAAAATCCCAACTCAGCTCTTCACAGAGTTAGAAAAAGCATTTCTCAAATTTATCTGGAATAACAAAAACCCAGGATAGCTAAAACTCTTCTCAACAGTAACTTCTGTGGGAATTTGTATCCCAGACCTCAAGCAACCCTACAGAGCAATAGTGTTAAAACCTGCATGGTATTGGCACAGGGACAGGCAAGTGGACCAATGGAATAGAATTGAAGACCCAGAAATGAATCCACACACCTATGGTCACTTGATCTTCTACAAAGGAACTGAAAACATCCAGTGGACAAAAGATAGCCTTTTCAACAAATGGTGCTGGTTCAACTGGAGGTCAGCATGCGGAGAATGCGAATTGATCCATTCTTATGTCCTTGTACTAAGCTCAACTCCAAGTGGATCAAGGACCTCCACATAAAACCAGACACACTGAAAGTAATAGAAAAGAAACTGGGGAAAACCCTTGAGGACATGGGGAAAGGGGGAAAGTTCCTGAACAGAACACCAATAGTTTATGCTCTAAGATCAAGAATTGACAAATGAGATCTCATAAAATTACAAAGTTTTTCTATGTAGTGTGCACCTTCAAATCAATCAATTCCTCTGTATCTCTGTCCTTATGTGCCTTACATAAGCCCAAATAATCACTCTTCTAGAAAGTAACACAGCTTCCAACTGAACACTCAGTTTATCATTAACTCTTCTGTGCTTAGTAACAAAACTAACATTTTGATTTTTCATAGATTCTTTTTATTTTTAGGGAAGGGAAGGTTTATTTTGTGTTTAAGTTTGTAAGGATTTCAATCCATCCTGGCTTAGGCTTTATGTGCCTTAGGAGTATCTTTGAAACTTATTCACACTGTAGCTGATGGAGAGCAGAGTTCGGCTGTTAATATGTGCATCTGTTCTATTTCTTTTTTTTTTTCAATATATTTTTATTTACATTTCAAATGATTTCCCATTTTCTGCCCCCCCTCCCCGAACGTCACATAAGCCCCCTTCCCTCCCCGTCTTCACCCATCCACCCCTTCCCACTTACCTGTTCTGGTTTTGCCCTATACTGCTACACTGAGTCTTTTCAGAACCAGGGGCCACTCCTCCGTTCTTCTTTTTTTTTTTTTAATATTTTTATTTTCTATATTCTTTGTTTACATTCCAAATGATTTCCCCTTTCCTGGATTCCCCCTCCCATATGTCCCATAAACCTCTTCTCTCCATCCATTCTCCAATCACCTCCCTCCTTTTTCTCTGTCCTTATAGTTTCCTCAATGGACCAATTAGGAAAACAGAAACTGAACAGGGACTCAGTGAAACTAATATCAAATCCTCCGTTCTTCTTGTACCTCATTTGATGTGTGGATTATGTTTTGGGTATTCCAATTTTCTAGCCTAATGTCCACTTATTAGTGAGTGCATACCATGATTGATCATTTGAGACTGGGTTATTTAGTATGATGTTCTCCAGCTCCATCCATTTGTCTAAGAATTTAATGGATTCATTGTTTCTAATGGCTGAATAGTACTCATATATATATATATATATATATATATATATATATATATATATATATATACCGCATTTTTTTGCATTTATTCTTCCATTGAGGGATACCTGGGTTCTTTCCAGCTTCTGGCTATTATAAATAGGGCTGCTATGAACGTAGTGGAGCACATATCCTTATTACATGCTGGGGAATCATCTGGGTATATGCCCAGGAGTGTTATAGCAGGATCCTCTGGAAGTGACATGCCCAGTTTTCTGAGGAACTGCCAGACTGACTTCCAGAGTGGTTGTACCAATTTGCAACCCCACCAGCAGTAGAGAAGTGTTCCTCTTTCTCCACATCCTCGCCAACACCTGCTGTCTCCTGAATTTTTAATCTTAGCCATTCTGCCTGGTGTAAGGTGAAATATCAGGGTTGTTTTGATTTGCATTTCCCTAATGACAAATGAAGTTGAGCATTTTTTTAAGATGCTACTCAGCCATCTGAAGTTCCTCAGGTGAAAATTTGTTGTTTAGATCTTTACCCCATTTTTTAATAGGGTTATTTGGTGTGCTGGGGTCTAACTTCTTGAGTTCTTTGTATATATTGGATATTAGCCCTCTATCTGATGTAGGGTTGGTGAAGATCTTTTCCCAATTTGTTGATTGCCGATTTGTCCTTTTGATGTTGTCCTTTGCCTTACAGAAATTTGGTAATTTTATGAGGTCCCGTTTGTCAATTCTTGATCTTAGAGCATATGCTATTGGTGTTCTGTTCAGGAACTCCCCCCCCCCCCCCACATACTGGTGTCCTCAAGGGTTTTCTCCAGTTTTTTATCTATTAGCTTCAGAGTGTCTGAATTTATGTGGAGGTCCTTGATCCATTTGGAGTTGAGCTTAGTACAAGGAGACAAGGATGGATCAATTCGCATTCTTCTGCATGCTGACCTCCAGTTGAACCAGCACCATTTGTTGAAAAGGCTATCTTTTTCCAATTGGATGTTTTCAGCTCCTTTGTCGAGGATAAAGTGGTCATAGTTGTGTGGGTTCATTTCTGGATCTTCAATTCTGTTCCATTGATCCGCCTGCCTGTCAGTGTACCAATACCATGCAGTTTTTAACGCTATTGCTCTGTAGTATTTCTTGAGGTCAGGGATACTGATTCCCCCAGAAGTTCTTTTGTTGTTGAGAATAGTTTTAGCTATTGTGGGTTTTTTGTTATTCCAGATGAATTTCAGAATTGTTCTTTCTAACTCTATGAAGAACTGAGTTGGGATTTTGATGGGTATTGCATTGAATCTGTATATTGCTTTTGGCAAAATGGCCATTTTAACTATATTGATTCTACCGATCCATGAGCATGGGAGGTTTTCCCATTTTTTGACGTCTTCTTCCATTTCCTTCTTCAGAGTCTTGAAGTTCTTGTCATACAGATCTTTCACATGTTTGGTAAGAGTCACCCCAAGGTACTTTATACTGTTTATGGCTACTGTGAAGGGGGTCATTTCCCTAATTTCTTTCTCAGCCTGCTTCTCCTTTGAGTGTAGGAAAGCTACTGATTTGCTTGAGTTGATTTTATAACCTGCCACTTTGCTGAAGCTATCAGCTGTAGGATTTCTCTAGTGGAGTTTTTTGGATCACTTAGGTAGATTATCATATCATCTGCAAATAGTGATAGTTTGACTTCTTCCTTTCCAATTTGTATCCCTTTGACTTCCTTATGTTGTCTAATTGCACTAGCTAGTACCTCAAGTACAATATTGAAAAGATAAGAAGAAAGGGGGCAGCCCTATGTAGTCTCTGATTTTAGTGGAATTGCTTCAAGTTTCTCTCCATTTAGTTTGATGTTGGGTACCGGTTTTCTGTATATTGGTTTTTACTGTGTTTAGGTATGGGCCTTAAATTCCTGTTCTATCCAAGACTTTAAGCATGAAAGGATGCTGAATTTTGTCAAATACTTTTTCAGCATCCAATGAAATGACCATGTGGTTTTTTTCTTTGAGTATGTTTATGTATGGATTGCATTGATGGATTTCCATATATTGAACCAACCCTGCATCCCTGGAATAAAACCTACTTGATCATGCTGGATGATTGTTTTTTATGTGTTATTGGATTCAGTGGGCAAGAATTTTATTGAGTATTTTTGCATCGATGTTCATAAGGGAAATTGGTCTGAAGTTCTTGTTCTTTGTTGGATCTTTGTGTGGTTTTGGTTTCAGCATAATTGTGGCTTCATAGAATGAGTTGGGTAGTGTTCCTTCTGTTTGATTTGGTAGAATAGTTTGGAGAGTATTGGTGTTAGGTCTTTTTTGAAGGTCTGATAGAATTCTGCACTGAAACCATCTGGTCCTGTGCTTTTTTTGGTTGGAAGACTTTCTATGACCCCTTCTATTTCTTTTGGGGGTTATTGGACTGTTTAGATGATCTATTTGGTCCTGATTTAAATTTGGTATTTGGTGTCTGTCTAGGAAATTGTCCATTTCCTCCAGATTCTCCAGTTGTGTTGAGTATAGGCTTTTGTAGTAGGATCTGATAATTTTTTGAATTTCTTCAGTTTCTGTTCTTCCCTTGCATTTGGCGCATAAATGTTCAGAATTGAAAGTTCTTGGTGGATTTTTTCCTTTGACCAGCAAGAAGTGTCCTTCTGGGTCTCTTTTGATAACTTTAGGTTGAAAGTCAATTTTATCTGATATTAGAATGGTTACTCTGGCTCGTTTCCTGAGACCATTAGCTTGTAAAATTGTTTTTCAGCCTTTTACTCTAAGGTAGTTTTTGTCTTTGACACTGAGGTGTGTTTCCTATATGCAGCAAAATATAGGGTCCTGTTTACATATCCAGTCTGTTAGTCTATGTCTTTTTATTGGGGAATTGAGCCCATTGATTTAAGAGATATTAAGGAATAGTGATTATTACTTCTTGTCATTTTTGATGTTATTTTTATATGTGAGTGTTTATCTTCTTTTGGGTTTGATGAAAGAAGGTTACTCTCTTGCTTTTTCCATGGTGTAGTTTCCCTTGTCGTATTGGAGTTTTCCTCCTATTATTCTTTGTAGAACTGGGTTTGTGGAAAGCAATTGTGTAAATTTGGTTTTGTCATGGAATATCTTGGTTTCTCCATCTATGGTGATTGAGAATTTTGCTGGGTGTAGTAGTCTTGGCTGACATTTGTGTTCTCTTAGGGTCTGCATGAGATCTGCCCAGGATCTTCTAGCTTTCCTGGTCTCTGGTGAGAAGTCTGGTGTGATTCTGATAGGTCTTCTTTATATGTTACTTGGGCTTTTTCTTACTGCCTTTAGTATTCTTTCTTTGTTTAGTACATTTGGGGTTTTGATTACTATGTGACGGGATGTATTTCTGTTTGGAGTTCTGTAGGCTTCTTGTATATTCACAGGCATCTCTCTCTTTAAGTTAGGAGAGTTTTCTTCCATAATTTTGTTGAAGATATTTGCTGGCCCTTTCAGTTGTAAATCTTCACTCTCATCTATACCTATAATCCTTAGGTCTGGTCTTCTCATTGTGTCCTAGATTTCCTGGATGTTCTGGGATACAAGCTTTTTTCCATTTTGCATTTCCTTTGACTGTTGAGTCAATGGTTTCTATGGTATCTTTGGCATCTGAGATTCTTTCCTTCATCTCTTTTATTCTGTTGTTGATATTTGCATCTATGACCCCTGATTTCTTCCCAAGGTTTTCTATCTCCAAAGTTGTCTCCCTTTGTGATTTCTTAGTTGTTTCTACTTCTGTTTTTAGATCTAGGATGGTTTTGCTCAGTTCCTTTATTTGTTTGTTTGTGTTTTCCTTTAATTCTTTAAGAGATTTTTGTGTTTCCTCTTTCATGACTTCTGCCATTTGATTCACTTTCTCCTGCATTTCTTTAATTTTTTCCATTTCTTCTTTATTGGCTTCTATCTCTTGAGCCTTATTCTCCTGAATTTCTTTAAGTGATTTTTGTGTTTCCATTACACAGGTTTCTAGCTTATTCATGTTCCCCTGTATTTCTTTAAGAGATTCATTTATGTCCTTTTTGTGTTCTTCTAGCAGCATCATGACCAGTGATTTTAAATCCAAATCTTGATTTTTAAATCCAAATCTGGTGTGTTGGCATATCCAGGACTTGCTGATGTTGGAGAGTTTGGTTCAGACACTTCCATATTGCCTAGATTTTTGTTAGTAGCATTCCTACATTTGCCCTTTGCCATCTTGTTATCTCTGGTGTTAGTTGGTCTTGTCTTTGGCTGATGTTTGAGCCTCCTATAAGGCTATAAGGCTATTTCTGCAACACTGGATGACTGGGTTTCCCCTGTCACAGATTGCTGATGTGCTGCCCTCCTCTTGGGTGCCCTTGGAGCCCTAGTGTGCTTTGCCCGAGATTGTCTCTGTGAACCAGGTGATGCCTGTTTGCTCCTTTAGGGAGTGCTGATGGTGTATCCAGTGGGGACCTTTTTCTGAGTGTTGATCACTCTGCTGGGCAGCCGCTCCCACAACCGGGTTGGAGCACACAAGTCTAGCCTAGCTACTGAGGCCCTGAGTCTAGGCAAAAGCCTGGCAGGCTTAGGCCTGAGAAATGTTCTCCTTGGGCTATGAGTGTTAGCTGTTGAGTTCTGTCAGGTAGCCAAGATGGAGGCGTGCATGCGCTCCCTGAAAGTGCCAGGAGTCTGCTGGGCTAACACCCTCCTGGCTGGGTTGGCACACAGATGGCCCACTGGACAGCCCAGGGCCTGGGGTCAGTCCAATGCCTGTCAGGTTTAGACCCCCGTTATGTTAGCCTTGGGCTATGACTGTTAGCTGGCTTTGCCTGCTAGAACTCTCTGTTGTCCTGTAGCTAAAATGGCACTGCGTGCACAAGCCGGGACAGACTGCCGGGCAAATAACCTCCTGGCTGGTTTGGCACACCAATGGACCCCAAATAGCCCAAGGCCTGGATGCAGGCCAATGCCTGTTGGACTTAGACCCCTGCGATGTTGGTCTTGGGTTATGCTTGCGTACCTTAGGCTGTCAGTTCTCTCTGGCATCTGAGAGCTAAGATGGTGGAGAGTCTCTCATAACTGACTGGCAGGAGGCAGAGCTCTGATGTATCTGTTTTATTTCTTATTTTGGTAATATTTATCCATGAAAAAAGGACAAAACCCTTCTCACTCAGGATGAAAATGAAATAAAAATAATCTACAATATTTATTTTAATCTCCAAGGAAAGTAAAAGTTGTAATAAAGGCAAACTTTGAGATCAAGCAGCATAAAACAAAGGAATTAAAAGTCACTTATGGGTCCAGGCAGTAAAGGCATGCTACCAAGCCTAACCACCTAGTTCAAAACCAGACCCACATAGTAGGAGTAGCAAAATAATCTTCCTGTTGTTTTCTTCTGACCTCCACTTGTTGTAATCATAAAACGAGAAAGAGGCGAGAGAATATGTTCTATGGTGGTGTGGGGGTAATGGGGTGCCTCTGTGGGCCCATGCTGAGGCATCCCTTCCCCCTGAGGGACCACACAGGATGGTATAGTATAGCATAGAGTTTATTCAAGGCAGGGGGATGGGAGTTAAGGGGATAATAGAGGTAGAGAAAGGTGGAGAGAGGGAGAGAGTGGAGAAGCAGACACCAGCCATGACCATGTGGAAAGGGGATGAGTAGAGGAGGAAGGGAAGAGCCCAAGAGTGCAAGAGAGAAGGTAAGAGAGTGAGAGAATAAGAGAAAGAGGAGGGGCCAAGCAGTCTCTTTTATAGTGGACCAGGCCTACCTGACTATTGCCAGGTAATGGTAGGGTGGAGCTTAGACAGAATACTAACACCACTTATACACACACACAAACACACACACACACACACACACACACACACACACACGGCACTGCATGAGCGCTAAATAAATATTTTTATTCAGGGGTTGAGGAAAGACCTCAGTTGCTACACAAACATGAGACCCTGAATTTGATCCCCACAATTCATATAAAGACCTGACATGGTAGTGTGACCCAATGCCGAAGGAACAGAAGCAGAAAGATCCCTCATACTTGCAAATCAGTCAGTCTAAGTTCATGAGCTTTGGGTCTGAGAGAACCTATAACAAACAAGTCAGTGTTATTAAGGTTCAAATAACATCCTATGTTATCCTCTGGCCTGCACAATAAACACACACACACACACACACAGACATTTTCATATAGAGATTCATATTCGCTAACATACACATTAGCACACATACACACAGTTACATGTGCATTTCTCAAAATGGATTTATGAAAATATTAAATAGCTAATATATTTATTTTTTATTTTTTATTTTCTATATTCTTTGTTTACATTCCAAATGATTTTCCCTTTCCCGGTTCCCCCTTCCCCTAAGTCCCATAAGCCCTCTTCCGTCCACCAGTTCCCGAATCAACCCACTCCCACTCCTCTGTCCTGGCAAACCCCTACAATGCTGCATCAGTCCTTTCCAGGACCAGGGCCCTCTCCTTCCTTCTGCTTGGGAATGATTTGATATGTAAAATGTGTTTTGGGTATTCTGAGCTTCTGGACTAATATTCATTTATCAGTGACTGCATAGCATGTGTGTTCTTTTGTGATTGGGTTACCTCACTTAGCATGATATTTTCCAGATCCAACTATTTGCCTAATACATGAATTCATTGTTTTTTATTGCTGAGTAGTATTCCATTGTATAAATATACCACATTTTCTGTATCCATTACTCCATTGAGGGACATCTGGGTTCTTTCCAGCTTCTGGCTATTATAAATAAGGCTGCTATGAACATAGTGGAGCATGTGTCCTTATTGCATGCTGGGGAATCCTCTGAGTATATACCCAGGAGTGGTATAGCAGGGTCCTCCAGAAGTGTCATGCCCTGTTTTATGAGGAACCGACAAACTGATTTACAGAGTAGTTGTACCAATTTGCATTCCCACCAGCAGTACAGGAGTGTTCCTCTTGCTCCACATACTCACCAACACCTGCTGTCTCCCAAGTTTTTAATCTTAGCCGTCTGACTGCTGTGAGTTGAAATCTCAGGGTTGTTTTGATTTGCATTTCCCTAATGACTAATGATGCTTAACATTTCCTAAGGTGCTTCTCATCAATTCAAAGTTCTTTAGGAGAAAATTCTTTGTTTAGCTCTGTACCACACTTTTTAATAGGGTTATTTGTCTCTCTGGAGTCTAACTTCTTGAGTTCTTTTTATGTACTGCATATTAGCCCTCTGTCGGGATGTAGGGTTGGTTTTATGTTTGTTTGTTTGCTTGCTTGTTTGTTTGTTTGTTTGTTTGTTTGTTTTCTGAGATAGGGTTCCTCTGTGTAGCCCAGGCTGGTCTGGAACTCACTCTGTAGACCAGGCTGGCCTCGAACTCAGAAATCTGCCTGCCTCTGCCTCCCAAGTGCTGGGATTAAAAGCTTGTGCCACTACCGGCCTGCTCCCTGCTGGATGTAGGGTTGGTGAAGATCTTTTCCCAATTTGTTAGTTGCCATTTTGTCCTTTTGACAGTGCCCATTGCCTTACAGAAATTTTGTAATTTTATGAGGTCCCATTTGTCAATTCTTGATCTTAGAGCATAAGCTATTGGTGTTCTGTTCAGGAACTTTTCCCCTGTGCCCATGTGCTCAAAGGTCTTCCCCAGTTTCTTTTCTATTAGTTTCAGTGTGTCTTGTTTTATGTGAAGGTTTTTGATCCACTTGGAGTTGAGCTTAGTACAAGGAGATAAGAATGGATCAGTTTGCATTCTTCTCCATGCTGACCTCCAGTTGAGCCAGTACCATTTGTTGAAAAGACAATTTTTTTTCCACTGGAAGGTTTCAGCTTTTTTGTCAAAGATCAAGTGACCATAGGTGTGTGGGTTCATTTCTGGGTCTTCCATCCTATTCCATTGATCTACCTGCCTATCGCTATACCAATACCATGCACTTTTTAACACTATTGCTCTGTAGCACTGCTTGAGGTCCAGGATACTGATTCCCCTAGAAGTTCTTTCACTGTTGAGAATAGTTTTAGCTATCCTGGGTTTTTGGTTATTCCAGATGAATTTGAGAATTGTTCTTTGTACCTCTATGAAGAACTGAGTTGGATTTGATGGAAATTGCATTGAATCTGTATATTGTTTTTGGCAAGATAGCCATTTTTACTATATTAATCCTGCCAACCCAAGAGTGTGGAAGATTTTTCCATTTTCTGAGGACTTCTTTGATTCCCTTTTTCAGAGACCTGAAGTTCTTATAATACAGATCTTATATTTGTTTGGTTAGAGTCACACCAATATACTTTATATTGTTTGTGGTGAATGGTGTCATTTCCCTAATTTCCTTCTCAGCCTGTTTATCCTTTGAGTATAGGAAGGCTAATGATTTGCTTGAGTTGATTTTATAACCTGCCACTTTGCTGAAGTAGTTTATCAGCAGTAGGAGTTCTCTAGTGGATTTTTTTGGGTCGCTTAAGTAGACTATCATATCATGTGCATATAGTGATAGTTTGATTTTTCCTTTCCAATTTGTGACCGTTTCACCTCCTTATGTTGTCTAATTTCTCTAGCTAGAACTTCAAGTACTATATTGAAAATATAGGGAGAGAGGGGGCAGCCTTATCTAGTGAAGTTTCTCTTCATTTACTTTGATGTTGGCCACTGGTTTGCTATATATTGCTTTTACTATGTTTAGGTCTGGGCATTGAATTCCTGTTCTTTCCAAGTCCTTTAGCATGAAAGGATGCTGAATTTTGTCAAATGCTTTTTCAGCATCTAATGAAATGACCATGTGGTTTTTTTTCTTTGAGTTTGTTTATGTAGTAGATTGTATTGATGGATTTCCAAATATTGAAACATCCCTGAATCCCTGGGATAAAGCCTACTTGATCATGGTGAATGATTATTTTGATGTATTCTTGGATTCGATTGGCAAGAATTTTATTGAGCATTTCTGCATTGATATTCATGAGGGAAATTTGTCTGAACTTCTCTTTATTTGTTGAATCTTTGTGTGGTTTTGGTATCAGTGCAATTGTGGCTTCATAGAACGAGTTGGGTAGTGTTCCTTCTGTTTCTATTTTGTGGAATAGTTTGAAGAATATTGGTGTTAGGTCTTTGAAGGTCTGATAGAATTCTGCACTGAAACCATCTGGTCCTGTGCTTTTTTTGGTTGGAAGACTTTCTATGACCCCTTCTATTTCTTTGGGGGTTATGAGACTGTTTAGATGATCTATTTGATCCTGATTTAATTTTGGTATTTGGTATCAGTCTAGGAAATTGTCTATTTCCTCTAGATTTTCCTGTTGTGTTGAGTATAGGCTTTTCTAGTAGGATCTGATGATTTTTTAAATTTCCTGTTTCTGTTGTTACATTTCCCTTTTCAGTTCTAATTTTGTTAATTTGGATACTGTCTCTGTGTCCTTTGGTTAGTCTAGCTAAGGGTTGATCTATCTTGCTGATTTTCTCAAAGAACCAGCTCCTGGTTTTTTTTTTTTTCATTCTTTGATGATTCCCTGTCTTCTACTCCTCCTTTGTGAATTAGCTTGTTTTTGTTAAAGGGTTTTTCAGGTGTGCTGCTAAGCTGTTAGTGTATGCTCTCTCCAGTTTCTTTTTGGAGGCACTCAGGGCTATGAGTTTTCCTCTTAGCACTGCTTTCATTGTGTCCCATAGATTTGGGTATGTTGTGCCTTCATTTTCATTAAATTCTAAAAAGTCTTTGATTTCTTTCTTTATTAATTCCTTGGCCAAGGCATCATTGAGTAAAATATTGTTCAGCCTCCATATGTATATGGGCTTTTTGATGTTTCTGTTGCTGTTGAAGACCACTCTTACTCCATAGTAATCTGACAGGAGCCATGGGATTAGTTCGATCTTCTTATATTTTTTGAGGTCTGTCTTGTGACTAACTATATGGTCGATTTTGGAGAAGGTACCACGAGGTGCTGAAAAAAGGTATATTCTTTTGCATTAGCATGAAATGTTCTATATATATCTGTTAATTCCAATTGGTCCAAAGCTTTAATTAGTTTCACTGTGTCCCTGTTTATTTTCTGTTTTCTTGATCCGTCCATTGAGGAGAGTGGAGTGTTAAAGTCACCCACAATTATTGTGCTAGGTGCAATGTGTGCTTTGAGCTTTAGTAAAGTTTATTTTACAAATGAGGGTGCACTTGCATTTGGAACATAGATGTTCAGAATTGAGAGTTCATCTTGGTGGATTTTTTCTTTGACCAGTAAGAAGTGTCCTTCTGTGTCTCTTTTGATGACTTTGGGATGGAAGTCAATTTTATCTGATATTAGAATGGCTACTCCGGCTCGTTTCCTGAGACCATTGACTTGTAAAATTGTTTTTCATCTTTTTAATCTGAGGTAGTGTTTGTCTTTGACACTGAGGTTTGTTTCCTGTGTGCAGCAAAATGTAGGGTCCTGTTTACATATCACATCTGTTAGTCTATATCTTTTTAATGGAAAATTGGTCCTTTGATGTTAAGAGATATTAAGGAATAGTGATACTTCCTGCTATTTTTGATGTTATTTTTTTGAGTGCTTATATTCTTTTTGGTTTGTTAAAAGAAGGTGTCTATCTTTCTTTTTCCAGGGTGTACTTTCACTCCTTGTATTGGTGTTTTCCTCCTATTTTGTTTGTAAGGCTGGATTTGTGGAAAGATATTGTGTAAATTTGGTTTTATCATGGAATATCTTGGTTTCTCCATCTATGGTGATTGAGAGTTTTGCTGGGTATATTACTCTTGGCTGGCATTTGTGTTCTCTTAGAGTCTGCATGAGATTTGCCCAGGATCTTCTAGCTTTCATGGTCTCTGGTGAGAAGTCTGGTGTAATTCTGATAGGTTTTCTTTTATATGTTACTTGGCCTCTTTCTCTTACTGCCTTTAATATTCTTTCTTTGTTTAGTACATTTGGGGTTTTGATTATTATGTGACGGGAGGTATTTCTGTTCTGTTCAAGTCTGTTTGGAGTTCTGTAGGGTTCTTGTATATTCATAGGCAATTCTATCTTTAGGTTAGGGAAGTTTTCTTCCATAATTTTGTTGAAGATATTTGCTGCCCTTTAAGTTGTAAATGAATCCTTAGGTTTGTTCTTCTCATTGTGTCCTGGATTCCCTGGGTGTTTTGGATTAAAAGCCTTTTGCTTTTGGCATTTTTCTTTGACTGTTAAGTCCATGATTTCTATGGTATCTTAGGCATCTGAGGTTCTTTCTTCTATCTCTTCCATTCTGTTTTTGATATTTGCATCTATGCTCCCTGATTTCTTCCCAAGGTTTGCTATCTCCAAAGTTGACTCCCTTTGTGATTTCTTAGTTGTTTCTTCTTCTGTTTTTAGATCCTGGATGTAACAATCACTATTCCTTAATATCTCTTAACATCAATGGACTTAATGCCCCAATAAAAAGACATAGACTAACCGACTGGATACATAAACAGGACCCTACATTTTGCTGCATACAGGAAACACACCTCAGGGTCAAAGACAAACACTACCTTAGAGTAAAAGGATGGAAGACAATTTTACAAGCAAATGGTCTCAGGAAACAAGCTGGAGTAGCCATTTTAATATCAGATAAAATTGACTTTCAACCCAAAGTCATCAAAAGAGACTCTGAGGGACACTTCTTGTTGGTCAAAGGAAAAATACAACAAGAAGAACTCTCAATCCTGAATATCTATGCTCCAAATGCAAGGGCACCCTCTTTCATAAAAAAAACTTTATTAAAACTCAAAGCACACATTGCACCTAACACAATAATTGTGGGTGACTTCAACACTGCACTTTTCTCAATGGACCGATCAGGAAAACAGAAACTAAATAGGGACACAATGAAACTAACTGAAGCTTTGGACCAATTAGATTTAACAGGTATATACAGAACATTCTATCCTAAAACAAAAGAATATACCTTTTTCTCAGCACCTCATGGTACCTTCTCCAAAATCGACCATATAATTGGTCACAAGACAGACCTCAACAAATATAAGAAGATAGAACTAATCCCATGCCTCCTATCAGATCACTATGGAGTAAAAGTGGTCTTCAATAGCAGCAAAGACAACAGAAAACCCACATACACGTGGAAACTGAACAATATTCTACTCAATTATACCCTGGCCAAGGAAGAAATAAAGAAAGAAATTAAAGACTTTTTAGAACACAATGAAAATAAAGATACAACATACCCAAATCTATGGGACACAATGAAAGCAGTGCTAAGAGGAAAACTCATAGCCCTGAGTGCCTCCAAAAAGAAAATGGAGAGAGCATACATTACCAGCTTAATGACACACCTGAAAGCCCTGGAACAAAAAGAAGCTATTTCACCCCGGAGGAGCAGAAGGCAGGAAATCATCAAACTCAGGGCCGAAATCAATCAAGTAGAAACAAAGAGAACCATACAAAGAATCAACAAAACCAGGAGCTGGTTCTTTGAGAAAATCAACAAGATAGATAAACCCTTAGCCAGACTAACCAAAGGGCACAGAGACAGTATCCAGATTAACAAACTTAGAAATGAAAAGGGAGATATAACAACAGAAACTGAGGAAATTCAAAAAATCATTAGATCCTACTACAAAAGCCTATACTCAACACAACTGGAGAATCTGGAGGAAATGGACAGTTTCCTAGACAGATATCCGACACCAAAACTAAATCAGGATCAAATAGATCAACTAAACAGTCCCATAAGACCTGAAGAAATAAAAAGGGTCATAGAAAGTCTCCCAACCAATAAAAGCACGGGACCAGATGGTTTCAGTGCAGTGTTCTATCAGACCTTCATAGAAGACCTAACACCAATACTCTTCAAACTATTCCACAAAATAGAAACAGAAGGAACTCTCCCCAACTTGTTCTATGAAGCCAAAATTATGCTGATACCAAAACCACACAAAGATCCAACAAAGAAAGAGAACTTCAGGCCAATTTCTCTTATGAATATTGATGCAAAAATACTAATAAAATTCTTGCCAACTGAATCCAAGAACACATCAAAACGATCATCCACCATGATCAAGTAGGCTTCATCCCAGGGATGCAGGGATGGTTCAATATAAGGAAATCCATCAATGCTATCCACTACATAAACAAACTCAAAGAAAAAACCCATATGATCATCTCATTAGTTGCAGAAAAAGCATTTGACAAAATTCAGCATCCTTTCATGCTAAAAGTCTTGGAAAGAACAGGAATTAAAGGCCCATACCTAAACATAGTAAAAGCAATATACAGCAAACCAGTAGCCAACATCAAACTAAATGGACAGAAACTTGAAGCAATCCCACTAAAATCAGGGACTAGACAAGGCTGTCCTCTCTCTCCATATCTTTTCAATATAGTACTTGAAGTTCTAGATAGAGCAATTAGACAACATAAGGAGGTGAAAGAGGATACAAATTGGAAAGGAAGAAGTAAAATTATCACTATTTGCAATGACATGATAGTCTACTTAAGTGACCCGAAAACCTCCACCAGAGAACTCCTACAGCTGATAAATAACTTCAGTTGGCTATAAAATCAACTCAAGCAAATCAGTAGCCATCCTATACTCAAAGGATAAGCAGGCTGAGAAAGAAGTTAAGGAAATGACACCCTTCAAAATAGCCACAAACAATATAAAGTATCTTGGTGTGACTCTAACCAAACAAGTGAAAGATCTATATGACAAGAACTTCAGGTCTCTGAAGAAGGAAATCAAAGAAGACCTCAGAAAATGGAAAAATCTGCCATGCTCGTGGATTGGCAGGATTAATATAGTTAAAATGGCCATCTTGCCAAAAGTGATCTACAGATTCAATGCAATCCCCATCAAAATCCCAACTCAGTTCTTCACAGAGTTAGAAAAAGCAATTCTCAAATTCATCTGGAATAACAAGAAACCCAGGATAGCTAAAACTCTTCTCAACAACAAAAGAAATTCTGGGGGAATCAGTATCCCTGACTTCAAGCAATACTACAGAGCAATAGTGTTAAAAACTGCATGGTATTGGCACAGTGACAGACAAGTAGACCAATGGAATAGAATTGAAGATGCAGAAATGAATCCACACACCTATGGTCACTTGATCTTTGACAAAGGAGCCAAAAACACCCAGTGGAAAAAAGATAGCCTTTTCTTTTCTTTTTTTTTTTTATTTATTTTATTATTCGATATAATTTATTTACATTTCAAATGATTTCCCCTTTTCTAGCCCCCCCACTCCCCGAAAGTCCCGCAAGCCCCCTTCTCTTCCCCTGTCCTCCCACCCACCCCTTCCCACTTCCCCTTTCTGGTTTTGCTGAATACTGTTTCACTGAGTCTTTCCAGAATCAGGGGCCACTCCTCCTTTCTTCTTGTACCTCATTTGATGTGTGGATTATGTTTTGGGTATTCCAGTTTTCTAGGTTAATATCCACTTATTAGTGAGTGCATACCATGATTCACCTTTTGAGTCTGGGTTACCTCACTTAGTATGATATTCTCTAGCTCCATCCATTTGCCTAAGAATTTCGTGAATTCATTGTTTCTAATGGCTGAATAGTACTCCATTGTGTAGATATACCACATTTTTTGCATCCACTCTTCTGTTGAGGGATACCTGGGTTCTTTCCAGCATCTGGCAATTACAAATAGGGCTGCTATGAACATAGTAGAACATGTATCCTTATTACATGGTGGGGAATCTTCTGGGTATATGCCCAGGAGTGGTATAGCAGGATCTTCTGGAAGTAAGGTGCCCAGTTTTCGGAGGAACCGCCAGACTGATTTCCAGAGTGGTTGTACCAATTTGCAACCTCACCAGCAGTGGAGGAGTGTTCCTCTTTCTCCACACCCTCTCCAACACCTGCTGTCTCCTGATTTTTTAATCTTAGCCATTCTGACTGGTGTAAGATGAAATCTTAGGGTTGTTTTGATTTGCATTTCCCTAATGACTAATGAAGTTGAGCATTTTTTAAGATGCTTCTCCGCCATCCGAAGTTCTTCAGGTGAAAATTCTTTGTTTAACTCTGTACCCCATTTTTTAATAGGGTTGTTTGGTTTTCTGGAGTCTAACTTCTTGAGTTCTTTATATATATTGGATATTAGCCCTCTATCTGATGTAGAATTGGTGAAGATCTTTTCCCAATTTGTTGGTTGCCGATTTGTCCTCTTGATGGTGTCCTTTGCCTTACAGAAACTTTGTAATTTTATGAGGTCCCATTTGTCAATTCTTGCTCTTAGAGCATACGCTATTGGTGTTCTGTTCAGAAACTTTTTCCCTGTACCGATGTCCTCAAGGGTCTTCCCCAGTTTCTTTTCTATTAGCTTCAGAGTGTCTGGCTTTATGTGGAGGTCCTTGATCCATTTGGATTTGAGCTTAGTACAAGGAGACAAGGATGGATCAATTCGCATTCTTCTGCATGCTGACCTCCAGTTGAACCAGCACCATTTGTTGAAAAGGCTATCTTTTTTCCATTGGATGTTTTCAGCCTCTTTGTCGAGGATCAAGTGGCCATAGGTGTGTGGGTTCATTTCTGGATCTTCAATCCTGTTCCATTGATCCTCCTGCCTGTCACTGTACCAATACCATGCAGTTTTTAACACTATTGCTCTGTAGTATTGCTTGAGGTCAGGGATACTGATTCCCCCAGATTTCCTTTTGTTGCTGAGAATAGTTTTAGCTATCCTGGGTTTTTTGTTGTTCCAGATGAATTTGATAATTGCTCTTTCTAACTCTGTGAAGAATTGAGTTGGGATTTTGATGGGTATTGCATTGAATCTGTATAGTGCTTTTGGCAAAATGGCCATTTTAACTATATTGATTCTACCGATCCATGAGCATGGGAGGTTTTCCCATTTTTTGAGGTCTTCTTCCATTTCCTTCTTCAGAGTCTTGAAGTTCTTGTCATACAGATCTTTCACATGTTTGGTAAGAGTCACCCCAAGATACTTTATACTGTTTGTGGCTATTGTGAAGGGGGTCATTTCCCTAATTTCTTTCTCAGCCTGCTTATCCTTTGAGTATAGGAAGGCCACTGATTTGCTTGAGTTGATTTTATAACCTGCCACTTTGCTGAAGTTGTTTATCAGCTGTAGGAGCTCTATAGTGGAGTTCTTTGGGTCACTTAGGTAGACGATCATGTCGTCTGCAAATAATGATAGTTTGACTTCTTCCTTTCCAATTTGTATCCCTTTGACCTCCTTATGTTGTCGAATTGCCTGAGCTAGTACCTCAAGTACAATATTGAAAAGATAAGGAGAAAGGAGGCAGCCTTGTCTGGTCCCTGATTTCAGTGGGATTGCTTCAAGTTTCTCTCCATTTAGTTTGATGCTGGCTACCGGTTTGCTGTATATTGCTTTTACTATGTTTAGGTATGGGCCTTGAATTCCTGTTCTGTCCAAGACTTTAAGCATGAAGGGATGCTGAATTTTGTCAAATGCTTTTTCAGCATCCAATGAAATGACCATGTGGTTTTGTTCTTTGAGTTTGTTTATGTAGTGGATTGTATTGATGGATTTCCGTATATTGAACCAACCCTGCATTCCCGGGATAAAGCCTACTTGATCATGGTGGATGATCGTTTTGATGTGTTCTTGGATTCGGTTGGCAAGAATTTTATTGAGTATTTTTGCATCGATGTTCATAAGGGAAATTGGTCTGAAGTTCTCTTTCTTTGTTGGATCTTTGTGTGGCTTTGGTATCAGCGTAATTGTGGCTTCGTAGAAGGAATTGGGTAGTGTTCCTTCTGTTTCTATTTTGTGGAATAGTTTGAAGAGTATTGGTGTTAACTCTTCTTTGAAGGTCTGGTAGAATTCTGCACTGAAGCCATCTGGTCCTGTGCTTTTTTTGGTTGGAAGACTTTCTATGACTCCTTCTATTTCTTTAGGCATTATGGGACTGTTTAGATGGTCTAGTTGGTCCTGATTTAATTTTGGTATTTGGTATCTGTCAAGGAAATTGTCCATTTCCTCCAG
Organism: Apodemus sylvaticus; assembly: GCF_947179515.1. Taxonomy (NCBI): domain Eukaryota; kingdom Metazoa; phylum Chordata; class Mammalia; order Rodentia; family Muridae; genus Apodemus; species Apodemus sylvaticus. Next base: position 15,257,319 of record NC_067473.1, on the reverse strand, counting down.
ATTCTCCAGTTGTGTTGAGTATAGGCTCTTGTAGTAGGATCTGATGATTTTTTGGATTTCCTCAGTTTCCGTTGTTATATCTCCCTTTTCATTTCTAAGTTTGTTAATTTGGATACTTTCTCTGTGCCCTTTGGTCATTCTGGCTAAGGGTTTATCTATCTTGTTGATTTTCTCAAAGAACCAGCTCCTGGTATTGTTGATTTTTTGTATGGTTCTCTTTGTTTCTACTTGATTGATTTCGGCCCTGAGTTTGATGATTTCCTGCCTTCTACTCCTCCTGGGCGAAGTAGCTTCTTTTTGTTCTAGGGCTTTCAGGTGTGTCATTAAGCTGGTAATGTATGCTCTCTCCATTTTCTTTTTGGAGGCACTCAGGGCTATGAGTTTTCCTCTTAGCACTGCTTTCATTGTGTCCCATAGATTTGGGTATGTTGTGTTTTCATTTTCATTGTGTTCTAAAAAGTCTTTAATTTCTTTCTTTATTTCTTCCTTGACCAAGGTATCATTGAGTAGAGTATTGTTCAGTTTCCACGTGTATGTGGACTTTCTGTTGTTTCTGTTGCTATTGAAGACCACTTTTACTCCATAGTGGTCAGATAGGAGGCATGGGATTAGTTCTATCTTCTTATATTTGTTGAGGTCTGTCTTGTGACCAATTATATGGTCGATTTTGGAGAAGGTACCATGAGGTGCTGAGACAAAGGTATATTCTTTTGTTTTAGGATAGAATGTTCTATATATATCTGTTAAATCTAATTGGTCCAAAGCTTCAATTAGTTTCATTGTGTCCCTGTTTAGTTTCTGTTTTCCTGATCAGTCCATTGAGGAAAGTGCAGTGTTGAAGTCGCCCACAATTATTGTGTTAGGTGCAATGTGTGCTTTTAGTTTTAATAAAGTTTCTTTTACGAAAGAGGGTGCCCTTGCATTTGGGGCATAGATGTTCAGGATTGACAGTTCTTCTTTTTGTATTTTTCCTTTGACCAGCAAGAAGTGTCCCTCAGGGTCTCTTTTGATGACTTTGGGTTGAAAGTCAATTTTATCTGATATTAAAATGGCTACTCCAGCTTGTTTCCTGAGACCATTTGCTTGTAAAATTGTCTTCCAGCCTTTTACTCTAAGGTAGTGTTTGTCTTTGACCCTGAGGTGAGTTTCCTGTAAGCAGAAAAATGTAGGGTCCTGTTTACGTATCCATTCAGTTAGTCTGTGTCTTTTTATTGGGGCATTAAGTCCATTGATGTTAAGAGATATTAAGGAATAATGATTGTTACTTCCTATCATTTTTGACCTTATTTTTTAAATTTGAATGCTTAACTTCTTTTGGGTTTGATGAAAGGTTACTATCTTGCTTTTTCCAGGGTGAAGTTTCCCTCCTTGTATTGGTGTTGTCCTCCTATTATCCTTTTTAGGGCCGGGTTTGTGGATAGATATTGGGTAAACTTGGTTTTGTCATGAAATATCTTAGTTTCTCCATCTATGGTGATTGAGAGTTTTGCTGGATATAGTAGTTTTGGTTGGCATTTGTGTTCTCTTAGAGTCTGCATGAGATCTGCCCAGGACCTTCTAGCCTTCATAGTCTCAGGTGAAAAGTCTGCTGTGATTCTGATAGGTCTTCCTTTATATGTTACTTGGCCTTTTTCTCTTACTGCCTTTAGTATTGTTTCTTTGTTTAGAACATTTGGTGTTTTGATTATTATGTGACGGGAAGTATTTCTGTTCTGGTCCAGTCTGTTTGGAGTTCTGTAGGCTTCTTGTATATTCATGGGCATCTCTCTCTTTAGGTTAGGGAAGTTTTCTTCCATAATTTTATTAAAAATATTTGCTGGTCCTTTAAGTTGTAAATCTTCACTCTCATCTATGCCTATAATCCTTAGGTTTGGTCTTTTCATTGTGTCCTGGATTTCCTGGATATTTTGGGTTACAAGCTTTTTGCATTTTGCATTTTCTTTAACTGTTGAGTCCATGGTTTCTATGGTATCTTCAGCATATGAGATTCTTTCTTCTATCTCTTGTATTCTGTTGTTCATATTTGCATCTATGTCCCCTGATTTCTTCCCAAGGCTTTCTATCTCCAAAGTTGTCTCTCTTTGAGTTTTCTTAGTTGTTTCTACTTCTGATTTTAGATCCTCAATTGTTTTGCTTAGCTCCTTCACTTGCTTGTTTGTGTTTTCCTGTTATTCTTTAAGAGATTTTTGTGTTTCCTCTTTCATGACCTCAGCCTGTTGACCAAAGTTCTCCTGTATTTCTTTAAGTGTTTCTTGCATTTCCTCCTTATTGGCTTTTGTATTCTCCTGGATTTCTTTCTATGATTTTTGTGTTTCCCTTGCAAGGGCTTCTAACTTTTGATCCATTTTCTCCTCAATTTCTTTAAGTATGTCCTTTATGTGTTCCTGTACCAGCATCATGACCAGTGATTTTAAATCCAAATCTTGTTTTACTGGTGTGATGGGGTATCCAGGACATGCTGATAAAGGAGAATTGGGTTCAGATGTTGCCATATTTCCTTGATTTCTGTTAGTGACGTTCCTGCGTTTGCCTTTTGCCATCTAGTTCTCACTGGTGTTAGTTGGTCTTGTCAATGCTGGACTCACCAGTGCAAGCTGCCCCTTCCCAGGTGGCCTCTGGTGCACAGCTTACCTCCTGCACTGCCTGGAGACAGGGTGCTGTTGCCCAAGCTGTTCTGATCCCGAAGCAGACACCTGGAGGCTCCTGCAGGGGCCCACTGGATTCACCAGAGCACACTGACTTCACCCTGCTGGCCGCCCGGAAGCCCCTCTTGCCTCTTGCAGGACCTGGAGATGTGGTGTTGCTGCCCAGACTGATCTGGATCCGGAAGCAGAGAGATCTGAGGGCTCCTGCCAGAGGCCTCAGGACTGGAACCTAAGCTCCGTGCCACCAGAGCAAGCTGTGCTCTCCCAGACTGCCTCTGGGTGCACACCAGGTCTCCTGCATTTCCTGGAGACCAAGTGCTGTGGCCCAGGCTGTTCAGATCCCAAAGCAGACACCTGGAGGCTCCTGCTGGGGCCCTCTGGATTCACCAGAGTACAGTGACTTCTCCCCGCTGGCCACCCAGAAGCCCCTCTTGCCTCTTGCTGGACCTGGAGGTGTGTTGTTGCTGCCCAGGCTGATCTGGATCAAAGAGATCTGAGGGCTCCTGCCAGAGGCCTCAGGACTGGAACCTAAGCTCCGTGCCACCAGACCAAGGTCCCTATATTTCTTTAATAGGTTTTTGTGCTTCCTCTTTCATGACTTTTGCCTGTTGTCCCAATTTGTACTGCATTTCCTTAAGTGATTTTTGCATTTCCTCTTTATTGGCTTCTATCTGTTGACCCATATTCTCCTGAATTTCTTTAACTGATTTTTGTTTTTCCATTGTAAGGACTTCTGTCTTATAGAAGATAGATTGTTCTTTCTGTTCCCCTGTATTTCTTTAAGAGATTTATTTATGTCCTTTTTTGTGTTCCTCTAACAGCATCATGACCAGTGATTTTAAAACCAAACCTTGTTTTTCTGGTGTGTTGGGGTATCCAGGACTTTCTGTTGGAGAATTGGGTTCAGATGCTGCCATATTGCCTTGATTTCTGTTAGCATTCCTATGTTTGCCCTTTGCCATCTGTTTATCTCTGGCATTAGTTGGTCCTGCTGTGACTGGCTGGTACTTGAACCTCCTATGGGCCTGTAAGGCTATTTCCACACCCCTGGATGATTGGGTTTCGCCTGGCACAGATTGTTGATATGCTGCCCTACTCTTGGGTACTCTTGGAGCCCTGATGTGCCTTGTCCCAAGCAATGCTATACTCAGGTTGTTTCTGTGTACCTGGTGTTGCTTCTCTGGTCTGCCCGGTAGTGAAGAAGGTGAACACCATGAGGACCCTTCCAAGTGCCGATCACTCTGCAAGGCAAACGGCCCAGGACAGGGCTTGCTGCTGGATTTCAAATGCTCTGATGATGCTGGTTCTTGAATGCCCCACTTATACCAAATAACCTGCTTATACTGAATATTCTCGAGAGAGTATCAGGAAGTAGGATCTTCCCTGTGTCAGATGTGGCATAGGATCAGATATGTCTACTATGTCTGATGGAAAGGAGCAGTGGTGGTTAACCTGCTACTGCTGGTTCTCTAGAGAGTATCATGAAGTGGAATCTTCCCAGTGTCAGATGTGGCACAGGTCTCTGGCTGAACTGGCTGCTTGGTCACAGGAGCCAAGATGGTGGCAACCTCAGACCACAGGGCTCCCTCTAACCATGAGACTCCCTGCAGGTCAGATGTTCCCATGCAGGATACATGCCTAGACAGCTGCAGAGCTGCCCAGAGACAGAAGGAACCCAGGTGGACTGTGTCCCATGCGATCTCTCACTCTGGTGTTCCCTGTGCACCTGCCTGAGCTGTCTGCTTGGTCACAGAAGCCAAGATGGTATACTTACATTTTAGAGTTTCAAAATATATACATAAATAAAATCATGGGCAACAATGATTTTTTCAAAATAAAATCTCAATTGTTCAATTTTGCAAAATAAAGTCTCAGAAGCCAGATGCTAGGGTGAAAACCTACTAGCTCAGAGAGGCAGAGAAAGCACCCAGCTGAACTTCCTCTTCAAACAGTGTCCCAGAAGAAAGAGTGCCTTCTTCTCAAAAATGTCTTAAGTCTTTGAAACTAAATATCCCTCCTTTCTACTTCCTGTGAGGCTCTATCCATCCTCCTTACTTCCTCCCACTCTGTGTTTTTTTTTTTCCAACTAGCTTGTTGCTTGTTTTGTTTGACCTTTGGTTGGCTTTATTTAGTCTTGTTTACAATAAACAGAAAGCTCTCAGATTAAAAGTGTGTACTACGGCTGAGGTACACCACAACTAGAAACAGATTTTTCCAGTACACAATCTCATAATGTGATCACCTATCCTACAATACTTTTGAATTAAAATTGTGTGCTAAGACCAAGCCATACCACAACTAGAGATGCTTTTCTAGTATACAATCTCAGAGTTCATAGTGTGATCAAATATCCTGCAACAAATAATATTGAATACATACAAAGAAGCCCTAACACAGCTTACAAAGTCCTTTCTGTTCTGAATGAGAGGAATTCAGATACTAGTTAAACAACTTATATCAGCATTGAGAAAAATAAATTAATCAGAGCTTAACAATGTTTCATAATAACCAAATTTAGGTGGATTAGAAACTCATTATGTGATGAGAAAAACAGAAAATCTTAACTAAAAAAAAAATGTAGGGTAAAACTCAAGAATCTTAGAGTAAAATGGAGTTTATAAACAAACCAGAAAGAGAATTGTAACTGGCAAGTTATGCTTCACTTCTGCTACTCCTCAAATACCTTTAGACTATAAAAAAACAAGCCAGGAACTAAGAAATGCATAACAGCCCAGAAAGACCTCAAATCAGTCCACAATGAAGTACATGAGACCCAGGAGCAGGCAGAATACTGTGGGTAGGGATGGAAGAGGCACCTCTGCACAGTCTGCTCAAATATTCTTTAAACTTAAAGATGCTCTAAAATGTCAGATCTAGTTTTTAAATATGAAAAGGCATTTCCTTTTGCCTCAGAGTGAAATATAAACCTTCATACAAAAGCATTTCTAGGTAATGTTCACATGCAATCACCACCATTTCCACTTCTAACTGCAAATCAGCAAGCCCTAAGACCTCTGATGAAACTGGTTCTGAGTGTGCTAATGGGTCACTGGAACTCTATATGACTGGTAAGAGTAGGAAACTGTACAATCATTTTAAAGGCCAATATGCCTTTGATAGATGAATATGTAGAATTTACACAACTCTAGGGTAGAATGTTATAATCACAAAAATCAGGAAATTGCTCATATATTTCCTTAGATAAATTGTGAGATATAATTATCATATCCAGCACACATTATTAAAATCAGTCAATGAAAATAAATAAACTCTTGCCTTGTTATAAGAGATAGCCATTTCAGGCTCCATATCCTCCATTGCTAGGAGTCTTTGCTAGGGTCACCTTAAAATTCCTGAGAGTTTATATTGCACTCAGATTCCACTTCCCAGAGATGCTCTACCCCACTCATTCCAGTTGTCTCTCAGTACTTTCTATCTCTCCTTTCCATGTCTACCCACTCCAAACCCAGTGCCCTGTCTTCATCCACCCCTGCCAACCAGAAATCATGCATGGAACAGACTTAGGCCCTCTGCACAAATGTAACAGATATGCACTTGGGTCTTCCTGTGGGACTCCGAACAGTAAGAACAGGGGCTGTCTCTGACTCTGCTGCCTGCCTTTGGATCCCTTTCCTCTAATGAGATGCCTTATCTAGCCTCTGTAAGAGAAGATTCACCTAGTCTCACTAGAACTTGATATACCAATCCTGGTTAATATCTACGGGATACCTCCCTTTTCTGGGGAGAATAAAAAAAGGAGAGTTGGATGGAGGGTATAAGAGAGAGGGACTGGGAGGAGAAGAGGGAGGGGAAGCTGCAATCAAGACATTCAAAAAGTGATAAATTATAAGAGATCATATGGTATGCTTAATGAACCCCAAGAAAACAAAATTAACAACACATGGGTCATTTCTACACATGTATCCTGATAAAAAACATTTAGCCAAGTGAAAACTTTGAGGGTCTGAAGAAAGAAAATGAGAGCCCCTAAGTCCAAAGCTGAGAGACCAGATGGTATGTGGAAGCCCATGAAGACAGATGCCAGAGGGTTGGGGGTTAGTATCATTCTAGCTGTAATGCTGGGTGGTGCGTGCTGTACTGTTCTGTGTCCTATGTCTGAATGTTCTGTGTTTTTGAAGGTAACTGGACTTGATTCAAAGCTGAACTGAATTGATTTCCATCAAATTATTTGCAATAATATTTTTACAGAACCAGCAGAGAGAGAGAAAAAATAAATTTACTTTGAAAAATAGATATAAACAGTGATCACATGTTTGCTTTAAACTATAGGAAATGTATTTCTAACCTACAAAGGGAGTAGGTGCTTCTCCACTGCACACCCTCTGTCACTTGTTAAAATTCCCTTTCAAAAGATAAGACTCTGGCAGTCTAGAGAAATAATCTTAAGAGCTCACAGGGATTGTGAGTTATAAAAATACATTAATATTTTCTTTATGAGTTTCAAAGATATAGAGAAAGCAGCTACAAAGGAGGAGCCAGGCCTGCACATACATAAGCTGCAAACTCGTAACTAGGTTGAGAACCACATGTATAGCACATGTTTATGTACTTTAATAATTCCTCCTTCTCAAAAAACCACCATTACCTTTACCCACATAGTTCTCAGCAAGCTCAGTAAACCTAGTTTGCCTTCATGACTCCAGTTAGTATGTGAGATTTGCTACAAAAAATAAACATGAATGAAGACAGTCTCATTAAAATTTGTCATATTGTGTGTAAAATCCATCAAACCACACTTATCCTGACATAATGACCAATATAAATATAAGAACACCCTGTAGTAGTAGTAGTAACAAAACAATGGGGAAATTTTCAGTTTAATCTAAATGTTCAAAATTAATTATTTTTAAGTATTTTATGATTCTGCAAATCCTTCTCTTTGAAAAAATAATTGTTCTCTAAACTTATTTAATTTTAAACTTCTTTTGGGGGGACTAGAGAAATGGCTCGGGGGTTAAGAGCACTGACTGCTCCTCTAGAGGTCCTGAGATCAATTTCCAGCAACCACATTCACAATCATTTGTAATGGGGTCTGATGCCCTCTTCTGAGGTGTCTGAAGACAGCTACAGTGTGCTCACATACATAAAAATAAATAAATCTTTAAACTTATTTTAATTTTAATTACTTAATTTAATTTTATTCAAAATAATTTTTATTAAAAATATTAATTTAATAATGAGATTCATTCCTGAAATATGAAAATTGTCCACTTCTGAATATATAACAAGGGACAAATACTCATTCTATGTGTGTTTAGCATCGCAAGTATGACCACATTGTTTCCTGAACTTTAAAAAGCTATAGATTTTTGTTGTAGATGTTTGATTTATTTGTTCTTCCCAGTGCTATTTTTGTCCAAAAGTACCTCCCAACCTTCTTACATCGGCACCAAACAGCACTTTCAACTAGACCTGAAGCAGTCATCAGAAGCACAATCACTAGCTAAGCCCAAATTGTATACAATTGTGGCAGTGACCCAAGCCCAAAGAGCTAGCTAGATTTCCTGATATGGAGGCAAGAGTATCCAAAATCAAGGTCTAGGTTACCCTTGCCTACATAAGTGCTTGAGACTTTATCTTAGGAAGATAAAGGAAGACAGGAACACTGAGAGAAGAAGAGAAAAATGAAAAAATAGAAAAAAAGAAATAGGAAACGTGAAAACCATGGTAAAAGTTATTACATATATGGATCATTTGCTGTGTTATAAAGTGTGAGCTGGGATCATGAGGGGTCAGGTGGGTTTGTGTACCTTGGTGAGAATATACATATGGTAACTGTAATTCTTACCTTTGTGTATGCTTCTCTGTTCATAACTTATCACCACTGCATTTTGACTACTGATTTAGATCTACAAATTAATTTAAACAATAATTAGAAAACACTTGGTCAGTGAACAGGGTCTGACTACAACTACACCCATCTTATATCAAATGCTTAAAATAAAATAGACTGAGTCTGTATCCTCTCTGGTGTGTTAAGTCTTCACATATTTAAAGACAAAAGTCACCGCTAACATTAATTGTACATTTGACAAATGTCTGATCTCTTTTCTTAAGATTTTCTATGCATGCACTTATACAATCCTCAGAGCAGTTCCACAAAGGAGAAATATCTCCATCTTCATTTTACAAAGGAGTGAGCAAGCACAGAGGACTTTTAGTGGTGCTAGTCAAGTTACACAGTATATAAGTGGCAAAGAAGGAGTTGAGTCCAAACCACCTAGCAAAACTGGTTTAGTTGAGCACTCTGCAATAAAGTACTCCTGAGACCTCCTGTAACTGGTCTCCTGAACACTCCCACCACCAAAGTCTACTCATGCCCTGGTGACTTATTCTCAAATCCCCCCTGTTTCACAGTTTCTCAGTCAAGCTAAAAGTGGAGAAATGCTGCAGTCACAGGTCATAGACAGGACTCCTGGATTTATTTTCATGGTGTGTTTCTTCTAGGTGCTATACAGTACAAAACACCCTGGGCTGCATATGGAATATATCATTGAATTTACTGTTGGGGATGTTTTCTACATTACTCAGTGTTTCCAGCATAGACATCCATGTGCCTTATTTCTTTCAGGCTTTATTCCAGAAAGAATCTGAGTATTGTTCATACATTTCATTTATGTTTTGTGATAGTGTGAGTCAGACTAATAACCAAGCTTTCTAAGTGGATGTCTAGCAGCTCTAGTATTCTCAAGACCATGTATCCATAGAAACATACACAGGCATTAAACTTACACCACAACAAACTCATCACATGTTTTCAGTCTCTTCTTACTTTGACTCCTCTTTTTAAATTATTTTATTACTTTTCTATGCGTGGGTGTTTTGCCTTCCTATATATTTGTGAACCGCGTGTGTCCCTGGTGGCTTAGAAAGTCAGACAGTGTAGGATTCCATGAAAATAAAGTTACATATGTTTGTGTGTTGTTTTGTTGGTACTGGGAATTGAACATACATCATCTGAAAGAGCAGCCAGTGCTCTGAACCAATGATTCATCTTTCCACATACATAGGAGTGACTTCAAAACAGATGTGTGATTAAACAGAGAAAAGGTCTTTAAATATGTAAAAGGATGAATTAATTTCATCTGATGTCACCTCAGATTCCTTGTCAGTATCATCTAATGTCTTCTATTTTGCAGACTTTAGAAATAACTCCTAAAAGACACCTAACAGGTTTCTTGGAATAATAACTTGGACCCATTCTAACTCACTTTTGTCAACTTTTTATTACAATATAATATACATTTTTATAATCTTTATAAATGCACTGCAAGGAGTGATCATAATGATTTATAAAATGTGTGTTAATGTATTTGGTTAATTTCTATTTAGGCATGCAAGCATCTGTTCTTTGATTAAGCTCTATTTTAATAGCCTTTGTTGAAGCTTCTTTTTAAAGGTCTATTTTAAATAAGCCATGAGCAAAACTAAAGTAATTACATTTTCCAACCTGGGCTGCACTAGGCACCGTTGTGGTCCCCCAATCCTGGGAGGTCACCATATTGATGCCGAGCATTGTGTGGACACTGGATCAACACAGCTCACTACAGCCCAGACCTCCCGGATTCAATATCCTCCTGTCTCAACTCCTGAGTATCTGGGATCACAGGCATGCATCACAGTGCCCTTCTACTAATTACATTTTTGTTTTCTTTGCTTAATTTTTATTCGATATATTCTTCATTTACATTTCAAATGTTGCCCCCTTTTCTGGTCCTGAAAGTCTCATAACTTATCTCCCATCCCCCTATTCCCTAATCAACCTTCTCCTGCAGCTGCCCTATCCCAGCATTCCCCCACGCTGTGCAATCGAGCCTTTCCAGGACCCAGGGCCTCTCCTTCCTTTGATGTCCAACAAGGCCATCCTCTGCTGCCTATGTGTCTGGAGCCATGGGTAACACCGTGTACATTCTCTGGTTGATGGTTTATGGCCCTGGGAGCTCTAGAAGTGCTGGGTGACTCATACAGTTGTTCCTTCTATGGCACTGCAAACCCCTTCAGCTCCTTGGGTCCTTTCTATAACTTCCCCATTGGGGACCCTTTCCTCAGGTCAATGGCAGGCTGAGAGTGTCCCCCTCTGTATTTTTTATGCACTAGCAGAGCCTCCCAGGTAACAACTATATCCTGCTAAGGTCATCAACTACTTGTGGGCATCGATAATAGTGTCTGGGTTTTGTAACTGTATATGGGATTGATCCCTAGGTGGGGTAGTCTCTGGATGGTCCTTCCCTCAGTGCCAGGAGCCATTCTCACAGAGAGCTCGAAACCCCCTCCTCTCAGCCATTTCTAGCCTGCTTTCTCTAGGCTGATTTTAGAAGTAAATGTACTAATTTAAAGATTAGCCAAGTAAGCTAGATGGTCAGTACATGCAGAACTCACCAGAGTGGGCTCAAACAAATGAAACTCACCTGTGGTTAGGTTACCATAGCAATTCCTTTCCACTTCACCTCCTCATAATCGAATTATGATGCCAAATTCCTACTGCCCCTGCCAAATCTTCCCTGAAATTCTGAGAGACAATTCTGAGAATTGATGCTAACCCCCTGAGATTGTTCCCCGAATACAATGACTTTCCCCTTTTACCCCTCCCCACACCTGCTTGCTTGCCTTTATAATGCCTTGTGTAAAAATTAAAATTTGACAACTTGATCAGAATCAGACTTGCTGTCCATCTCTCATGTCACTTGTCTCTCATCTTTCCTTAGGTAGTTCAGGGGACCCTGTTGACTGTCATGCGGGTTGGGACACCTCAGACTCTGTTCCACATGTTGTCTCTGTATTTCCTCCTGTCATTATTTTGTTCCCCCTTCTAAAAAGGACCAGAGCATCCATACTTTGGTCTTCCTTCTTCTTGGGCATCATTTACTACCAGAGGACCTTGCTATACTACTCCTGGGCATATACCCAGAGGATTCTCTAGCATGTAATAAGGACACATGCTCCACTATGTTCATAGCACCCTTATTTATAATAGCCAGAAACTGGAAAGAACCCAGATGTCCCTCAACGGAGGAATGGATACAGAAAATGTGGTATATTTATACAATGGAATACTACTCAGCTATTAAAAACATTGAATTCCTGAAATTCTTGGGCAAATGGGTGGAACTGGAAAATATCATCCTGAGTGAGGTAACCCAATCACAAAAAAACACACATGATATGCACTCACTGATAAGTGGATATTAGCCCAGAAGTTTGGAATACCCAAGACACAATTTACATATCGATTGATGCTCTAATTACATTTTCTAAGCAGCCAGATGAACAGATATGAATATGTAAGGAGTCATATCTGTAAAATTCCTGCCACAAAATCAACAACTACTGTTTTATAATCATTCCCAGCCTAGCAGCAGCATCCTACCAAAGTTCATTCAAGAATCCATACCATTGACAAAAGAATCCATTATGTTTGCAAAATGTAATGACTTCTAGAAATGTAATGACTAATTACTATGGATTAAGAAATGTACCAAGAAGTTATTTGAAAATATTAAACAAAAAATGAATATGATAATACAAAAGAGACATTTCTACTTGAGTTTGCATGCATTATGACTGTAAAAACAATTCTAAAGTTGGCATTTAGAAATCAGAAGAGGAGAATAAGCTATTATTTGTCTCATAGGATAGATAAGTGATTTATAAAGTAAAACCTGGTTTTATTTTACTTATTTAAGTTAACTTTATTCTATCAAGAGTATTTTAAACCCCGAAAATATGCTCCATCTTGAAGAGTATAAACCTCTTTACGCCCTTTAAAAGTCTTTAAATTTATTTATATTAAAAGAAATTAACTCTATTAATTTGTTCTCAACAGAACCACCCATTCTTCTCAAGTAATTTTGCATGTGATCTTGAATATAATTAAAAAGTAAATTTTGGATAGGTTAGTTTTTTTAACTTTAAGCATTTTATATATAGAGATAGTAATAAAAAGTAAAGGATAGGTATTATATAGCGTGACAGATGTACGAAGAAAAATATATGCTTGGAGAGAAAGAGATGGATCTTATGTATTAATAAGCAAAATAATTCAGGAACAAGATCCATCTTTGGTTATTTTAGGAAACCAAAATCAAGCCTGAATAATAATCAAGTGTAATTATATTTCCTTAAAAGTTACTGAAATTTTACAACTTGATTTTCAGATATTTTTTATGAAATTCCTGCTTTTAATTATTCATATATAAGGAAGATTCGGGAAGAATAAACTAAATTTTATTTAGTGTACAAAGGAAGAAAACCTATAGTATAACAAAATATACATACATCCATACACATATATGTGTGTGTATGTATAATTATGTATATATAGAATTAAATAATTATAAGGCTATTATTGAAGAATTTATATTTTGGTGTTTATTTCAATACATATTTCTGATATTAAAAAGTGTGTCAAAGAATATTCTGCTATACAAGAGAAAATGTTTTCTGAAATATGTGTACTAAAGAATGAAACCACAAACCTTAGGCTTTTTTTAATTCTCACTTATATGGTCACCAGATTTAAGTTTGCAAGTAAGCAGATCTGTTTTTGATAATATAGCTTTTATCTTGGCATGAATCCCTTAAAATAAAATAAAATTTATCATACTCAAGCTATGGAAAACTTTAGGAACTGTTCCTTCCAAGTAAGAGAAACATTCACTTATAAAATGATAGGAAGTATACATTCTACAACCATTAATGCATTTGACAGAGAAGGTGCATATAGTAAAAAATTATGTATATATGTATATAATATATTTCAATTTTAATTTCTTACTCTGCTCAGTCTTTTGTCTAAGATAAAGTTCAATTTCTCTCCACAGTAGTGAGAAGGAATTCTCTCTGCAGAATCCAAAATCCAATCATAGCAAAGCATTTTTTTATGTGGGTAATATATTAATAGCTAAAAGAAAAGAAAAAAAACAGGCCTCTATGTTAGAACAATCAATGTGACACTTTACAGCATCTAAATTTACTTTTCCTTTTTTAAAAATTATTTTATTTACATTTTATATGTTGTCATCCTTCCCAGTCTCCCCTCCACAAATACCCCTCCCACCCCCTTCTCCTTTGCCTCTAAGAAGGCACTACTCCACCCACCAACTCCCACCTCACCCCTCTAGTAAAAATTACTTTTTTATGTACAGTAATTAAAATAATGGCAGGACATTATGTTGGTTTGAATGGTTTACCTCCATAGGCTTATATATTTTACTCCAGTTGGTAGAACTATTTGAGAAAGATTGGGAGGTGTGGTTTTGTTGGAGCAGGTGTGTCACCAGAAGTGGTCTTAAAAGTTGCGAAATACCATACCATCCTTGCTAGTTCTCTGCTTCTCAGCCTACTGTTTGTGGATCAGATGATGCTCTAGTGCCATGCCTGTCTGCCTGCTGCCTTGTTTCCCATCATGATAGTTATGGACTCTAACCCTGTGAAGTAATAAACAAGTCCCCAATAAGTTCTTTCTTCTATAAGTTACCTTGCTCATGGTGTCTTATCATGGCAATAGAAAAAGTAACTAAGACATTTCAAAGTATACATTTAAAAAAAATGATGCTAAGGATTCTTTCAGTCATATTGGAATGAAATTCTCACAGGAATCCTAGGAGAATAACTACAAATAATTAATGGTTTCTAAGAGAGATAAATTGGACTTCTATAAAGATAAGATCCCTGACAGACTAGCCAATCTCAAGTCTTCAGCTCTAGACATATATAAGAGATACTAAATGATCTCAGCATGCTGTGTTTATAAAATGCACAAGCATGCATACACATGTGCATGTTTGTGTGGATGTATGTATGACAATTATAGTTAAAGAATAAGAGGCAATGAATTTAACGAAGAGTTACACCGTGGAAGAACTGGAAGGAGAAAAGAGTGGAGAATGCTGTAAATACAGAACCTTTATATAAAAAAAATTTAAAGATGTTTTTAAATAATCGTATCTTCAAAAGCTGTGATGTGAAGTATTAATTTGAGAAACATGAAAATAAATAGAATCCACACAAAAAAGCGACTATTTTTCTTTATCTTTTCATTTACTTTTTTCATTAATTTATTTACTTTACATCCTGATCACAGCTTTCCCTCCCTTCTCTCCTCCCAGTCTCTCCCTCTTCCTTCCCTTCCCCCATTCTCCCTCCCTTTCTCCTCAAAGAAGGGTAAGCCTCCCATGTATATCAACTGGCCTTGGTGAGTTGTAGTTGGATAAAGTGTATATTCTTCTATTGAAGCTAAATAAGGTAGCTTAATGACGGGAAAGGAACCTAGGCAACAGAATCATAGATAGCTCCTGCTCCTACTTTTAGGAGGCTACAAGCTGAACATCTGTTACATAAGTGTAGGGCACCTAGGTCTGTCCCATGCAAACCCTATGGTGGTTCAGACTCAGTGAATCCCTCTGGGACCAGGTTATTTGATTCTGTAGATTTTTTTGTGGTATTCTTTACTTCAATCCTTCCCCTCTTCTTCAAAAGTCTCTGAGCTCCACCTAATGTTTGGCTGTGGGTCTCTGCATCTGTTTTCATCAGCTGCTAAGTTAGTTCTCTCAGATGACAGTTATGCTAAGCTCCAGTCTACAAGTATAGCATATTATTATTAAAAATTTCATGGGTGGGATTTCTCTCATCACACAGGCCTCAAGTTTGGCCAGTCATTCGTTGGCTATTCCCTTAATTTTCTGACCAAGGCACTCTTATAAAGACAGCATTTAGTTCAACCCATTATCACCAAGGCAGGAACATGGCAGTATCCAGGCAGGCATGATATAGGAGGAACTGAGAATTCCATATCTTCATGTGAAGGCTGATAGCAGAATACTGACTTCCAGGCAGTTAGAGTGAGGGTCTTAATGCCCACATCCACAGTGCTATGCCTACTCCAAAAAGGCCACATTTACTCGAAAAGGGCCACACCTTCTAATAGTGCCACTCCCTAGGTCTAGCATATGTAAACCATCACAGCTGGTGTCCCCATGCCTCCTCCATTGGAAGTCTTGCCTGGTGATGGGAGGTGGCCATTTTGGTTCCATATCCTCTATTGCATTTCATTTATTCTTAAGAAGCAAATTCTGTATATCCACTCAACAGCTAGTTGTTACATCTCATGTATAGCATTAAGCTTATTAAAGTTATTAGTATAAGCTAATATTCATAATATTTTGTAGAAATAAAAATTC
This sequence comes from Apodemus sylvaticus, assembly GCF_947179515.1. Lineage (NCBI taxonomy): Eukaryota > Metazoa > Chordata > Mammalia > Rodentia > Muridae > Apodemus > Apodemus sylvaticus. The sequence goes on along the minus strand of NC_067473.1, from coordinate 15,241,475 downwards.
TTTGTATTACCAGCCAATAAATTATTCTCTACCTCATGTGGCTAGTAAGCACTAGAAAAGAAGTTGGTATTACTGGAAAACAGAATTCTAAATTCACTTAATTCTTTGAATTTTAGTAAAATACAAACAGTTGTATATGTCTACCATATTAGACAGAATTGTGTCACTAAAAGACTGTAGAAAATTAGAATACAAGATAATTAAAGAATAATTCAGTCAAGTTAGTGCCCAGAGTACAAATGAATGTGTTCAGGATGGGATTGAGGGCTCTTTGTCATCACAGGAGGAAATGCACATTAATGTTTATCAAGTTTATCACTATATAAAAGGATCAGTTTAGAATTGTGTTTTGCCTATAAATAATTTGGGTTAAAAAATAAAATTTACATACACTTTCAGCATCCTGAAATCATAACATGATTAAAAGAATTCTTTAGTTGTTTTTGAGGAAAATATTTGACAAACTAAGAAAAAAGTGTATGCCGCAGTAGCTGTTGGTATGTTTAAAGATAACATTTTGTCAATTTTGACTTCTTTTTAGATTCATCATGCATATCATCTAAAGCTAGTTACTTACTCTACGAGAAGAACTAAAGTGTAGGCTTAGATTTTTTAAATCCTACTTTAATGAGGGTTCTCAGATGCTTTGATGCCCCTTCTAGCCTACTATCAAAAGGTAGGAGAGAAAAGATGGGTATAGGACAATGGATATGTAGACCTGTTTAGAAGTAGTTCTTCAGGGTGATTCCAATCTTCATTGTCAGGATATGAACAATCTAGTTTTATGGTATCATGATAACAGCAGTCCATTTTAAAAATGTCACCAAACATGATTCAACAGTGGTGGTGCAATCCAGCAGAAATATCCTGGCATCTACCAAATTGCTATGAGTCAGCAAGAGTGATCAGAACCATCTAGAATTCGAGAAGTTCTGGCATGTCTTTCTCAGTGAACTGAAAATAAAAACTTGAGACCAACAAAGCATTTCACAGCTAGCAATGCAAAAACTCCAGCATGTGTGTGTGTGTGTGTGTATGTGTGTGTGTGTGTGTGTGTATGAGTATGTTTATGGGCATATGTGTGTCTATCTCTGTGCTTGTGTGTGTGTCTGTGTATATATATTCTTTCATGAGTATGGGTCTGCACATATGTATGTGTATGGGCATTTGTATGCATATGTATATGTGTCTGCATGTGTGTTTGTGTATTTGCATGTGTATGTGTGTACATATGTGTCTTGTGTCTGTATGTGTGTCTGTGTATACAATGTATATCTGTGTGTGTTTGTATATGTGTGTCTGTGTGTATTTGTCTGTGTGTATATGTCTGTGTTTGTATGTGTGTCTGTGTGTCTGTGTTGGTGTGTAAATGAGCTTTTATTTATTTACTTTGTTATTTGCCATGGCAATCAACTTAAAAGTTTTATGTTCTTCAGTTAGTGGCAAGTGACTTCTAAGCAGGATGCCTTATGTGAGACAATGAGCTCACAGTTTTCTTGTAATCAATGTCAAATTAGAAGACTTTAAGCATAGAAACGCCTTTCACCTCATCAGATTTCTGATTATAAATCCCAGAACCACATCACAGTCAAGACTAGGACATAAGGCTTTTGACTGACTTGTGCATTTTCATGACCTAAAATTTACAAAGATTATAAATTATTTTAAGTATAAAAGTTATAATAGTCAAATTTACAATAACACCTTGACTTTATTTTATAAAGATTAATTACTATTATTTAAAGTAAGCACCATGTCTTGTAAGGTTTCTCAGTTGATGGAATTCGTGCTTCCATTCCCTACAATATACATTTGTCTCCTGGACATACATGATGGAAGGTGAGAACAAGGATTGTCCTCTGACCTCCATAGAGGTTCCTTGGCACATGAACACATGCTCTGTCTGTCTGTCTCTCTGTGTGTCAGTCTCTCTGTGTAAAGTTTTTCTGTCTCTGTCTCTCTGTCTCTCTCTCTGTCTGTCTGTGTGTATGTGTCTCTCTCATACACACATTCACTCACATACACACACACACACACACGTTTGCACACTCACAAATGTGATGCCTTCAGTTTTCTGTAAAAGAAAAAATAGAGATGTCTGTTTTCTTACATACTAGGCTTCAGTACATATTGTGAAGCTTAGAAAAGAATATCTAACAATAAACAGTCTTGTTGAGCACGGTGTTTGCTAAATTAGAAGGATTAAATATAGTTTTTGCATCAAATATTTCCACCTGTCCCAGATTAAATAGGAAAAACTAAGTCATTTAATAATATCTGTACTGATGTGTCATATTACTATATATTTTACTTGTATGATGGTAGTCATTTGAAAAAAAATGTTCCTTGATAAGCAAAAACCTTGATATATTTGAGGGCCTGTGTAAAGTGACATTCCACAAGACTAACTTGGCAGATTATAAATGTGACAAAATAGTTTTCTTACTGAAGGGAAAATATCAAAACAGGTAGAATGCATGGTTCACATAATCCATCTATCATTACCATTAAATGTTTGTTGGAAATGCATTCTCTCGTCTAATTTGCCAGCTCTTTATGGTGAATAGCTTCCACATAAAGGAATATCATATGTTGCTAAAGGTATAGTAGACAGAATGCTAACCTATAATGTCATAATGTCATTCTAGACTAAAGCAATCATATGATTTTTTTTCATCTTGACACTCTCATCCATTCAGATGAGATCCCCCCCAAGAGCCTTCTCTGAACAGAAATATAAGTTCCTAAACCTTACCTTGCAGTCTGTTATATCACAGCTAATATAGTATTTGCACAGCTCTGCATTTACAGCGTTGACTAATCCTGGATGCAAGAGATACTTTGTCACATACAACAGTGTCATGAAAATGGTGCTTTGAGGTTAGTTCTTTAAACAGCTAAAATATGTAAGATACTATACTTATAGAATAAATTATCTCTTAGTGAGAAATTGGAAAGGTCACTGATAGACACAACGAATTTTTTCAACTTTACTTACTAAGAGTTATTTTCCACTTAAGTTTCTAAGAGTTATTACCTGAGAAAGTTGCTTCATAGTAAAAAGATAATTACATTTTTGCTGAAATGGAATTATGCATAGGACATTCCATTTTCTTCTATATATAATTGCCATATAATTTTTAGATAATTATTTAAAAACCAAAGTTTGTGATGCTACACAATAAAGCCTTTTCTTTGTTTTCTTTTCAGGTTATAATTCATCACTTTTGACACTTATTTGTTTTATCTTTCCAAAGCTTCCAGTATATTTCTCCCACTCTTCTTAAAATTCATGGCCCCTTTTTAAAAAAGCAAAACAATGGAGGATCAGATCTGCCCCATCTTATCTAGTTAATTTTTAGTACTTTGTATTTCAGATGTATTAAATATAAGAATGTGCTAATTGGTTTAGAATGAGTTCATAATATATATATAAGAGTGAAATCAATATTACCCACTAGTTCAAAACCAAGTTCCATATAAACAAAAGGAATGGCATCAAAAGGGGACATGTCTTACTTCACAAAACAGACAACTCTCCAGAAAACTTCTGTCCTCATTCAGACTGTATCTTCTTATCCCAATTTTCCTAGGGAGCTAACTTCACAATTACCACTTTAAGATGCACAGAAGAAATTGCTATTTTCATGTCAAGCATGGGCTCATGAAGGCCATAGCATGCCTGTGCATGTATATAATCCTCTGCTTCAAAATGTAATGTTTATCCCACTTACATCAAAGGAGCTACTCTTTACAGGAGAGAGACATATATATATATATATATACACCTACAATCCTACAATTGGTCAAATGCAGAGAAAAACTGCACAGGATTTCAAACCCCAAGAAATATATCCAGGACACAACTCTTTTTTTTTATTCGATATATTTTTTATTTACATTTCAAATGATTTCCCCTTTCCTAGCCCCCCCACTCCCAAAAAGTCCCATAAGCCCCCTTCTCTCCCCCTGTCCTCCCACCCACCCCTTCCCACTTCCCCGTTCTGGTTTTGCTGAATACTGCTTCATTGAGTCTTTCCAGAACAAGGGGCCACTCTTCCTTTCTTCTTGTACCTTATTTGATGTGTAGATTATGTTTTGGGTAATCCAGGTTTCTAGGTTAATATCCACTTATTAGTGAGTGCATACCATGATTCATCTTTTGAGTCTGGGTTACCTCACTTAGTATGATATTCTCTAGGCAGGACACAACTCTTACACCTAAGGTTTAGGGACCATTGAGGAAGAGAAGAAAAGATTGTGGTATGCAGAAAACCAGGAAATCTATGAAGTGATATCTCATCAAAATTACAGAGAAGCATCACCCTTGATATCTAAATAAGAATGTTGCTTAAATAGACCCAAACAAAGTCAATAGGAGTAAACATGCTGATTATAAATGTAGGGACTATCTTGGAGTCCCACTGGGAAGAAAAAGAACTACAGGCAGCTAAGAAATACTGAGAGTGGGAAAAATTGTTTTGCCCAGGGATAAATCCCCAGTTTGGTCATCCAACACCAAGTAGTCAACCTTAAAAGCATATACATACAAGCAAAACTGAAAGGACTCAGTAGGATATATATATAAGTATGTATATATATATATATATATACATAATTTATAAATGCATTCTGCTCTATATGTTTATGCATGTGTGCTTGTGCATGTGTGTATTTTGTCTCTATTGATAATAGTTAAAGAAAGAGGGGTCATGAATTTGGGAGGAAGCTAAGAATTGGAAGACATGAATGAGGTTGGGGAGGAAAACAAAGGGGAAAATTACATCACTATATTTTAAGTTTTTAAAAAACATAAGTTAAAACATTATGTTCCAAAGCATGTTTTATCTTTCTTTCGTGGGTTAGATGTCTCATGTAGGAATGCAAATTCTGGGTTGTTTATTCAGAGTACTGATTAGTTGTATGTAATATGTTTAAGGGGTGGGTGGGAGAATAGGGGGAGGGAAAGGGGATTATGTGACTTTTGGAAAGTGGGGGACCAGAAAAGGGGAAATCATTTGAAATGTAAATAAAAAATATATCGAATGAAATAAAAAAGAAATGTAAATAAAGAAAATATCTAATAAAAAAGAAGAAAACAAAAAAACAAAAAAATGTATAATTTATTGAAAAAAAGAAATTCTAATCAATAGCCCATTGCTGTCTCATACATTTACTCCTACTATTAGCAACCAATTATGAATTGTTTGTGTACATATGTATCTGTATCCTATAGTCTGCATATAATAGCATGTCCTATCAGTGTTTACACAGGCATATTTTATGTACAGGAATGTACCTAACTGCTCTTCCAGAATGTACTCTGACTGCTAAGAAATGCATGGCCATGGTAAAGTTGCTTCCAACAGCTCCATTCACCAATGAGTAAAACAGAAAAATCTTAACAGAATTTGGTATCATCTTTTTTCTTATATCCCAAATTTCAGCTGCTGTTACAGTAGGCAAATCAGCTAATTAAAGTTGATCAATCAGTTGATTCTTTTAATGCCCAAATGAAAGCACTGACAGTCTGTTACCAGCTGTCACTCTAACATTTAGAGTTTACAGAATTATTGTGTCTGATGGGAAAGGAAATGAGAAATGTGCAATAATTGCTGTCAATTCTATGCAGTCCGATGCTGAGCTTTGCATTCCACTCCTTAATCAAACGGTACGGAGACCTAGATTTATACTTTTGTAGAAAAGGCAGCCTTGGGTAAAGCATGGAAGTGGGTTAATTAGCTCAGCAGGAGCACACAGCCCTGAACACCTTGTAACTCTGCCGTCTGCCAATCAGTATGTCACTAACAATATCAACTGTCTATAATTGGTAAATTGTGTCCAAAGCTATTCCAATTCTTCTCAAAGAGATAGGAATTTTATTTTTCTTTTGCCACAAAACCTAGGATTTCTTGCAAGTTGTCTTTCTTTATTCTTTCTTTCTCCGGTAATTAGATGCAGAAGATTATACTTAGAGAATACTTAGAGAAGTAGAGGACTCCTTCTCAGGGGGTTACTTTAAAATTTTATTTATCTTTTTCCAGTTTGTACCTGAGCACCTGAATTCTTTTACTCATCTGAAAATGGAACAGTTTCTTATGCTGTGCTTTATCTGACTGGGGACACTTTTCTAAAACCATAAGCATAACTTTATCTGAATATTCCATTGACTGTCATAGACCCATGAACATAAATATGTAATTTATTTGGGCAGTAGAATTTCAGGAAATAATACTCAGCTTCTATGTAGAAAGAAACTTAAGTAATTTAAATAGGGCCATCTGTAATGTAGGTTTTAAGGAGTTTGCAACTTTTAAATATGTAATATGTAGAGAAATTTTAATCTAAAACATGGCTGCTCTGGGGAGGGATATACTCAAATATATGATCTGGATAGAATGTAGTTACACCCTGGATTATAGTATGATCTTGTAGAAATACAGACTCACCCTTAGTGCACAGCTTTAATCCCAGACAATGAATGATCCAGTCATGTTCAAATGTGACATTTAATAGAGTGACAAAGTTATTAATCAGAAAGATCTGAGAGAATGAATCAGAGATAGGATATATTAAACTCTCAGAAGAATAGAGAGTACTTAAAAGAATAGCACAGAAGTAAGAGGTGACTTAAGAGAGCAATACAGAGTTGGGTCCAGTTTTACTAGGACAGAGTTACAGGGACAGGTCACAGGAGAAGACCGAAGAAGCCAGAGAATAGGAAGGAGCCAAAAATATTAGAACTCAGTTTGAATCCGGAAGCTTGGAGAGGAATTTGAGCCAGAACAGTTTAGTTGAACCAGTCAACCAGAGTTCAGAAAGAACTAAAAATGGTGAGCTTATTCAGCAGTAAACCCCAAAGACAATAATTATATCTAGCAAGTTATGTCTTCAGGGGCTGGAGAGATGGCTCAGAGGTTAAGAGCACTGACTGCTTTTCTGAAGGTCTTGAGTTCAAATCCCAGCAACCACATGGTGGCTCACAACCATCTGTAATGGGATATGATGCCTTCTTCTGGTGTATCTAAAGACAGGGACAGTGTACTTACATATAATAATAAACAAATCTTTGACAAAAAGTTATGTCTTCAGCTATATATTTGAAACTAATTTAAATTGAGATACAAAATTTAAAATTCTTTTTATGACATTAAAAAGTATGAATCAAATCCACAGTGTCATTAAAGAAGATCCCTTTTCAGGAGCTAGAAAGATGATACCACAGTTAAATTCACTTAGTGCTTTTGCAGCTCTTGGAGGAGGAATCCGTTCTCAGTACACATATCAAGTGTCTCAAAACTGCCTGTTACTCAAGTTCCAAAATAACTGATGCCCACTGACCTCTGTGGGCAATTGCGTGCAGGTGGGACACATAAACCCATGCAGGTGTGTGTACACACCATGTATTTTCTTTAGAAGATTTTTACTTTACTACTGAAATGTGCCTATTCATTTGAAATATTTTTTCAGTGACCATATAAAACCCATATCATCCTAGAAAATAATGGGGAAAAACATTTCACAGATCACGGTTTCTTTTCACTGCAGAATAATCATCACTATAATCATCACTGGAAATGTTTCTATTATAGATTACTGGGCAAAAAAATGGAAGCACTATATTTTGTAAAAAAAAAAAAATAAATAAATAAACACAGCTTTAGGATAGGTTAATGCAAAGTTAGAAAAATTTAAAGAATATAGCACTCACTGTTCATTTGGAATGTCAAAGCAAATGAAACAAATGTCAATTCTGTTGTCTATTGTGGTGTTTAATCTTGGTTGTCACCTTGACTGGACCTGAAACCAAATAAAGTGTAAGCTGCTGTTCCATACTCTGAGGAATGTTCTTGACCAAACTATGTGGAATGAGAAGACTCATCCTAAACATGGTTGACGCTGAGATTGGTTGGCCTTCCTATGTTGACTGAAAACCAGTGGCTCTCTAGGAATTTCTGCACCAGAAAGAGAATGCTGAGAAATCGAGCCTTGTGGATTAAGTAGCTACTGGATTCTTGCCCTCTCTGGTGTTAGATAACCATGTGTAAGTCAATCGCATTGATATAATATATCAGTATTATATTCTTTTAATATAATATATATTCATTCTACTTTCTCTGTCCCTAAGTTACTCTGCTGTTGTTGTGATAAGATGTCATGACCAAAATAATGTTTTTAAGTTGGGTTTACAGCTGTAGGTGGTTAGAATCTATGTGGGCAGAAAAAAGCCATGACAGCAGGAACATCTGGGAACTTACATTCTGATCCATACATACAAAGAAGAGATAAAGAGTGATAGAGACAGACAGAGTGAGAGACAGGCAGACAGACAGACAGACACAATGGTACAAGTCTTTTGAAACTTCAAAGCCCATCCTCAGTGACACATCTCCTCTAACAAGGTCTCACCTCCTAATCCTTCTCAAGTAGTTACCTTAACTGGCGATAAACTATTTGAACATATGAACTTGTGGCTCATTCACATTCAAACTACCATGAAGATTTATCTTATTTTGTAAGAGTATAAGGTAGAGCCAGGATCTATATCTCTGTAGAATAATGTATGAGGTTATTAATGAAGCTAATCCTTTTAAAAGTAGCAATTAGTAGAAAACTGGAATGACTATAATTGATTTTAGGGAAATTTTGGTTTGAAATTAATTCCAGTATATTCTTCCCCATTTTAAAAGGTATTTTTAATTTATTTTTTCTGGGAATTTTGAACATAAGTACAATATTCTAAGGTAAGAAAGCTTAGTGATGTCCTAACAGTCAACAACAGTAGTGTGACAGCAAATGCCCAATGGATGTAGTATTTTCCAGAGATAATGCCTTAGAAATAAACTAAAGCTTAAAAGGTAGCACTAGACATGTCAATATTTTGCCAAAATATTTACTCTGGGTCATTAAAGTTAGAAATAAATTAATTTCACGAATAAATGAATTTATATCCAAAACAAATGTCTTCCTAATCATCTGTCATTTTAATAGACAGAACTAATACATTACTGTACAACTGTAAAAATAAATGGAAAATATAAAGATATTTACTAAATTTCATGATATTTCTTGTTCCTTACATCTTTAATTAAATACACTTGTCATTTTATGAAAGCACACATATGCACATCCTGACACAATCACAAAATAAAAAATACAGTTTTACAAATCTTACCCAGAAGCAATAGAATAAGGAGTACAAATAACTTATATCTTGTATATATTTGGTATTTTGCATATTTTTGACACAGCAAATGTATGTATGCAAACATATGTGCATAGTATGCTCTGAATAATGGTAAGAATGCCATTTTTACACCAAGAGGTTTGATGTGGGAAGAATTTGTGAGTTCTAAAACATGCTTCTGCGTTTATTCCCTCATAGCAAAGCATGGACTCCAATCTTTTGTTCTACAGCAATATCTTGCAAGACAGAAAAATCTTACAGCATAAGATGGAAAGACCCCAATTTTTAATATGAAAGATATAAATGTCCAAATAGAGTAAAATTAATTAAAATGACAGGTACTACAAAATTTGCTGCATGAATGGAATGCTATATGTAAAATGAGAGGATAATTCTCAAAAGTCAGAAAGCAAAATTTGCTAAGCAAAATGACTTTTAAAATGTATGTAAGCGTAAATGTAAAAAACCCTGTGTGATTTAAGGAACAAATATCTCACAGCATCAGCTAAGGAAGCCTGGTAATGTCTATGTTTACTGTGAACTTATTTTTCAGGTTACTAAATGGCTGAGCAGCATGTGTGTGCAATATAATGTGCATTCATATGTTCTCATATATCATCCAAAATTTCTCAACTATCCGCTTCAAATAATCCACAGGAATAAATTGGAAATGGAAAGGTCATGTACAGCCATCATCTTCTGTCCACGGAAATGTTAGCATGTCTTGATTTCAAAAAGAGCACAGGTTGCTATTTTATTGTTAGCTTGGAGAAACTTTTGCAGAGCTGCTCATTTCCTGAAGTACTTGAGCAGCAGAACGTGTGCAATCAAGAAACTAAACACAAAGCAAGCAAATTAAGCATTTCTGTTTGCAACTGTGATATTAATTTCCCCTACATTACATATACCTTAATGTAATTGAGTTGCTTCCATTATTAAAAGATCATATTAATTTTGTCAATTGCCACTCTTAAAGATTGTTTTCCATTTTAAGCTAATGGTGTTTTTCTATGACTCTTGAGAGTTCAGTATAAAATTTAATTAATGGCATCATTACCAATAGTTTTTATTGTTTTATATGTGTGTGTGTATGTGTGTGTGTGTGTGTGTGTGTGTGTGTGTGTTTGAAACCAGATTTTAGTTATATTAATACCACTATTATGTTATACATTTTCTGAAACTTTGTGACTGATATGATTTTAATTTTTTATTAGCATGTATACTTTTCCCCATTAATTAATTAAAATACTTATTCACTTTACATTGCAATAATCGACCCTCTCTCATCCTAGCTTTTCACTCATCCCATACCCCCTACATTCCCTTCTCCTCTGAGAAGGGAGAGCCCTGCCCCTCCTGGCCCTGTACCAACCCACCCTGACACATCAAATTATTGTAGGCTCACCCTCTCCCACTAATGCCAGACAAGGCTGCCCAATAAGGAGAACAGGATCCATAAGCGGGGGGAAAAAATCAGGGACAGCCCCAGCTCCAATTGTTGAATGACTTACATGAAGATCAAGCTGCACATTTGCGACATATGTGCAGAGTGGGGGTAGGAGAGAGATCTAGTCCATGTATGCTCTTTGGTTGGTGGTTCAGTTTCTGTGATTCCCCAAGGGTCCAGGTTAATTTGCCCTCTTGGTCTTCTTGTAGAATCTTCCCAACCCAACTCTTCTAGAAGACTCCCCAAGCTCTACCTAATGTTTGGCTGTAGGTCTCTGCATCTGTTTTATTCAGCTGCTAGGTGGAGCCTCTCTGAAAACAGTTATACTATGCTCTTGTCTGCAAGCATAAGAAGAATATCATAATGTCAGTGACTTGCCCATAGGATGGGTCTCAAATTGGGCCAGCCATTGCTTGGTCATTCTCTCAGTCTCTACTCCATTTTCGCTCTGTTTTTGAACTGACCCCACAAACCTTCCACCCAAAGTTATTTATTTATTTATAATTATTCATCATCATCATCATCATCATCATCATCATCATTATTATTTTATATAATTATATCCTAATGAGGGAGATTTGGGTAGGTAGAAAAATGGGGGAGGATCTGAGAGGTATTAGAGGAGAAGAAGCCATAATCAAAATTAGTGTATTTAAAAAATTCTATTTTCTGCAGGCCTAGGGAAACTGGAAGAAAAGGCAGCCAACTGCCCACCCCAGGGATCACTAAGATGGAAAAATGTGTAATGGTGAGATTGGAAAGGTAGAGTATGTAGTGGAGATATGAAAAAGAAAGTGAAGCCAAGGAGTCCATACACTGTTGAGAGAGGTAGCCATGGAGATTTGGTGGTGGTGAGGAACAGGTAGATATCAGCCATGGTGAAATCCTGGCCTGGACTGCCACCAAGGGCCATGTCTGGGTTCATTGTCTTGCTGTGAGCTGTGGTCTATGTTGATGTTTGTGGCCCAAGTTATCAGAAAGTCCAAGAGGATGTGTATAGTCTGTGCTGACACTGGAGACCATGTGGATATCTAAGGGCTCCCACAAGGTATGGGAACTGGGTGGGATGGGGGAAGAACATGCTGATCTGAGTGGCCTACACTGTAACCTGATGCTATGAGGGTATCCAAGCCCATGTTGCTACTGTGGGGCATGGCTGGATCCATGGTCCTAAGGCAGCTGGGGGTCTGTGTAGTGTTGCCAGCCCATATTACAACCAAAGGTCATGCAAATGTCTGGATTGTGCTGAGCTGGCACCACCCCTTGCCTTGGCAGCATAGTAGACTTGGCCTCCTCATGACAGAGTGGTGTATGTGTAGAATATGAGCATGGGAGTGCTGACACCACCCCCATCTGCCATAGGGAGCATGTGTAAGAAAGAAAATGCCCTCTCTCCTCCTTAACCCTCTCATTCTGTGGCAGCCAGGTGAGCTGGCCCCAAGATCATGAGAATGAGAGAGCTTGCCCTGCCCCTCACAAGCTGCTGCACTCTACAGTATCAGCCCTGCACCCTGCCTGGACAGCTCAGCAGAGCAGACCCTGGTGGTAGAGTGCAAGTGAACTAGCTCCGAGTAGGAAAGCAGGGCATAGAGTGAGGTGGTGTTCATGATACATTTTCCCTCTTGCCCTTCACCACCTGTGTCAGTGAGGACAGCTGGCCCTTAGGTCCTGAGAGCAAGATAGCTCTGTCCCTTGCTGGCTACAGCAATTAAGATATTGTGTTTTTCATCTTGCCTATACATCTGGCACTGATGGTGGAGGTACATGGGTTCCAATGGTCTGAGAAAGGGAGAGCTGGCCCACTCACTTGCAGGTTGTACCACTTGAGAGAGTGATTCCTACTTCTTGACTGGGTACCACAGTGGAGCTGGCTTTGGAGGCCTGGGTCTGAGTATGCCAGCTGGAGGGCATGAAAACAGAGAGCTGACCCTGCCTCCTGCCAATGGCAAAATTCGGTGGCCAAGTCAGAGCAGTGCTGGAGAACTTATCCTACTGGTATGGATAAGGGAAATCTGATGCACTGACCAGTTTATCTACCACTGAGGCCCAGATCCAGGACACTGAGTTGGCCCACCCCAAAATCTATATCACCTGCACATGGTTGGGACATGTGAAAGGCTAGTCCTATTGATCCAAAGCTGCAGGTTCTCCATGACACAGGGAAACAACAGGATGACCAGAAGTCCTGATGAAAATCCCACATTGGTGGTGTTACAGAAGTCAGAGATCTCACACCAGACCAATGAATCATCATAATAAACATTTGCAAGTAAAGATGTTTGGACCTAGAGATATAATGTGGGACACACTTGTGATATACTACAGCTTCTACAATGAAATGACTTCTGTGCTTTGTTTGTGTTTATTTTGGTGGGGGGCAAAGGGAGGCTATGGGAGATAGGGAGATGATGCAAAATTCACAAAGAATAAAAGTTAACAGAAAAGGCTTTGGAAAACTGTTACTATTATTTTTTCAATGGTCACCATGAGGGAGAGCCATATATACAAAAGACAGTCATTTCTGACCTAGAATGGTTATGGGCTTCTCAGCTGTAGTGTGCAAAGTGCTGCCATGCTTGAGAGACATTATGGAACAATATCTGTCCCTGGAGCAGCAGAACTAGCTGGGCATGGGCCTCCATAAGTGCTAACAGGTGCTGTAGGCATGGAGCTTATTTGTATAATAACATGTGAATATTTTCATGATCCTCCTTCAGGGAATGCTCTCCCTATTAAGGTAAGTGACTCCATGTTAATTAGAAGCAGCAAAAATCCAAGAGTCAAGGGTGTGGTGTGTCTAATGTTCTTAATAAAATGGTAAACACTGTGACCTTCAGTACTGTGTGAAAGACTCTGAAAACATAAATTCAAAAATATATAACATATAAAAGTATAACATATATATGTATATATACATATATTGTATATATATATATATATATTATATATATATATATATAAAACTTTTCAACTATGCAAAATATAGAGAAACAATATCAATTATAAGAGGAATTTTATGGACCTTAACGAACAGAGGCAGCCAGACAGTGGTGGTGCACGCCTGTAATCCCAGCAGTCTGGGAGGCAAAGGCAAGCGGATTTCTGCGTTCGAGGCCAGCCTGGTTTACAGAGTGAGTTCCAGGACAGCCAGAGCTGTACAGAGAAACCCTGTCTCGAAAAAAACCAAAATCAAAAAAAAAAAAAAAAAAAAAAAGAACAGAGGCAGCTACACTATGAGCCAGCTTGTCAGACTGTCATGTTACATAAAGAGATATCAAGATTTAGGGAGTGGTGATTACAGAGCAAGACCCCATCCAGCTAAGTTTATTGTTTGTGTTTAAAAAGGAAGGCAGATTCCTGAGTACAAGGTCAGCCTGGAACAGAGCTACTTTAGGCCCAGGCATGGTGTGAATAATGATCTCAGAGATGGATCCCACCCAGCTAGCTTATTGTCTATGTTTACAAAGGCAGGCAGCCTCTGAATTAATTTGCTATGTTAAAAATAAAAGTTCTTGCTCTCTTTTCCAAGAATCAAGGGGCTAAGGTAATAAAATGATAAATCATGGAATAATTAAAAGGGAATCTGGGGTGGATGATTGAACTGATATGCAAACAAAAGACTAGACTTTGGTCTACATAATTTGAGCTGTCTGAAAATCTAAGGAAAGCTGTCTCTAGAAGAACACAAGAGTTGTCAGCTTGTACCCACAATGAACTTTGAGTCTTTTTTTTTTCAGCTCCCGAAAACCTCTTTCCTTGCCAGTAAGTTTACCAAAAAAGAAACCTTTTGTATTTATAGTCAGTGCCTTCCCACTCCCAGCCCTTGAGCAGGAATTCCAAACCTGTGTTAGCCATAATTCCCTCCACCTAGGGTGGAGCACTCACACCAAGGTGTAGCTCCTCTCCCAGCCTTTGAGCAGGAATTCCAGACCTGTGTTAGCCATAATTCCCTCCACCTAGAGTGAAGAGCTCAGACCAAGGTTAAGTTCTTCGTTCTTCCAGATCTACAAATTCCTTAATTAAGCAGGTGACCCACCCAGCCACCTGAGCAATGGAGCCAAGGCCTGCTGAGCAGTCAGACCAGTTCTCCTGAACAGACCTTGGAATTTGGGGGAGGGGGATCTTACCTGAAACTTTAAATTCTGAGTCCTGCATCAAACCTTGGGACATTGATCAGCAACTGCTGTCTTGGTCTCTTTCTTGTCTCATTGCCTTCCCATACATCCCCATCTTCCCTTCCAGGTAACCTGTTTGATGTAACTGTGGGCAGTTACAATAATCCAAATATGTATTCTGAAATTGCATGGGCATCCTTATCAGAGCATTCTTCACTTATTGGTACCCAATAAAACATAATTTCTCTTGTTTATGAGTAATATGACACTAAATAAGTCAATTTTAAAATAAGCTCTACTTTCATCAGTCCTCTTTCTTATGTTCTTATTAAAATGATGAACAAAATATTGAATTTGTAGCCTTAATACCCTTTCTCTGATTCTCATTGTTTTCAATCTAGTTTAATTTGCCTATAGTTTGTTGTACATATAAACATGTAAAATATGTTTCTTGGAAGATTGATTACAATGTTAAAAAACAATATTGAAATGAGTCTTATCAGAGAGAGAAATACTGCAGACAGTTATGGGCTTCTCATGTGACTTAGCTTGCCTGTTGTCAAGTAAATAAGCAAAAGAGAGAACCTGTGACAAGCTGTGTCCAAGTTATTATCAGTGTTTGCTTTCTATATCAATTATTAATATAGTGTCTAATGTGCTGACAGATCACCTTGTGAATTATCCTGCATACTACCTTGGAGATTGCTGATAAAATATCTCTCATTATATGTCCTTCACTGATAAATTGGGAGAATATGTTTTATTTATTTTTCTGAAAAGTAGTAATGGTGATCTTATGATCATAATACCATTGGCATAGCCTACTTCTTTCTGCTACCCTTCTCACAGTAAAGTTTCAAAGATAAATAAACAAACTTAAACAAGCAAGAGCAATCTCATCAGCCATATAAACCCAGAACATTGCTATCATTCACTACTCACATGTTCTTTTCTATGGATTCCACTGAGTCTCTAATAAGAGGTAAGAGAAAATGGAATCAAGATAGGAAAAGAAGTAGTGATATAGGGCAGGAAGGTAAGAGTCATCAGAAATAGTGGGGAGGGGGAGTCTCCAAAGATTTTAGTGTTCCTGATATTTTAGATGAAGAACTTCAATGAAATAGCTCTCTTAGATGATCATAGCTCATGCTCCTATCACTTTTTCTTTATTTTTGCAATTAGACTTATTCACATATTTATTCAGGGTTTATATGGACCTGAGAGAGTGGGAGAGTTTTCAGGGTAAATGAAAATCATTGGCTGGAGTTTAAAGTTCTGTGAATGTCTTATTTGGAGACACATTCCAGGAATCCCAGGTAATTGCCAGGTACTTATAGGGTGTGGTGGTGGGGGAAATTTGTAGGTCTTCCACTACTCAACACTCCCTAGGTAGAAGGTGTAAGTAATCAGGATCCTCAAACAAGCTAAGAGAAGAGAAAGCCCTGTTGGTAAACGGAGTCCTCCATTTTGTGCTGAGCTCAGAGGAGCTATCCAGTCATGGTAGACTGCAACAGAGCCTGTTGGATTTAGTGTCAGGCAGCTCTTAGCTTAAACTGCAATCATTAGAACTGTTCTACAGTCATGAGTCAGAAATATTCAAACCATAAAAAGTATGTCTTATATATAGCAGATGGATACATTTGCCTCTGAAATAAAGTTTATAAATGCTATTTTCCGGGGGGAAAGTACACATTGTGTTTAAAGACTACCCATAAGTGTTACTGAGAGTAGATGGGAGTTGTCTTTCATTTGTATCAATGTCACAACCAGGTCTTGATTATGCTTCTGTGAAAATTGGAGGCACAGGCTCACCAGCCTATGTAATGAATCTGATGTACTTCATTATCTTTGAAGTATTTTTGAACAATTTGGTTAAATTATCTCTACTTGTTTCAGTAAAAATGAAATAATCATTGAAAGTAAACAAAAGTATCTAATTTGACTTTTCAAATGCAAATGCAAATTACTAAAATAATAATCCCATGCAATTAATAATGAATTAATAACCTCATGCAATTATTTTGATCTCATCTTCAAGCCCAGTTCTTCCAAGGTCCACCTCCATTGCCTATCCACTCAACTTGATGAACTCTTTTTCTCTTTTCATTTTTGAAAATCCCAATGAGTTTAATTTATGCTACCACCTAATCTTTGGAGTAGGACCATTCACTGGACTATACCAGAAGCCACATTCTTAATAAAAAGTGACTCTCCCAATAACTGTCAATTAACAGTAACTTCTCCAATAGCAGTGGGACTTCATTTTTTCCTCCCTCCACCCCCCCTTTGAGTTAGAATTTTAGCTGGCTTAAGCTTGATGTGTGTGCAAACTATTACAATCTCTGTAAGTTTACACGTGCAATTGTCCTCTTGTGCCCAGAAAACAGTATTTTGTTATAGTCATCTTCTGCCTGTAGCTTATAAAAATTTTTGTCCTCTCTTCTTCAATGACCCCCTGAACCTTGAGAAGAGGGAATATAATAAAGATACCTCATTTTTGACTAGTTACTCTGCAATATATTCTTGTCTTCATTTTAATCTGTTATGCATTCTGCTGGAAAAAAACCCAGCTTTTTTGTAAAAGGTTGAGGCATTCATTAATCAAGTCATTCAGAGTCAGGTTAATAGTATGACCATTTAGCAATCATAATTTAATATCAGAAGTTCTCTCCTAGAGTTTATGACATATGTCTCCATAGGTTCTTGTCCCTAATAATGGTGTATGGATTTTTGAAGTCCATTTAAAATATATCATTTTACATATAATACGCTAATTGTTGTAGCAGTATCAACTGTCTTAAATATAGCAGTGTTTATTCACTATTACTCTTATTCACATATAAAGTATAGAATCCAGAAAGTAAAATGCTTTTACTACATGTTAAAAAGAACCAACAGATTTCTACATTATAGAAAATCATAAGTTACAAGGATGGGAACTTTCTATATTTGAAAAGTACAAAATGATGTACTGATTTAATTGAAGAGAGTAAATGTGATAGATCAACCAAATGGTCCTTTTTTTTTTTATAACAAAACACATATAATAGTACAAATACACTAAACATTACAAGTAGCATGGTTGCTTTGAGCTGTAATAAATTACAATGTATACAATGTAGAGACTTGGTCTTTCTCCATTCTAAATAAGAGACTTCACAAAAACCCATCCTATCATATGAACTCAACTTAACATTACTGTATATACATACCACTCTACTCTTCTATGAGGCACATAATTAACTTGTTGAAATTTAGATTGTGTAAAGAATAGTGAACAATTATTTATGCAATACATTATAACAACTAATAGATTAAAAACACTAATAATTATTATTTTTAGAGAGTGAATTGGTAACTGGATAAAATAATCTTGGTCAACTCAAAGATCATTTTCAATCAACATGTATTGACTCTTACTGCCATGTTTATTTACAACTGCTTATTTACATAGCGTTTGAAAAAGTGAACTTTTACTTATATTTGAATATGTTTATGAATTAAACATGGTCTATTTTAAATATTGAGCAATTTAACAATCTATCTAGTTTAAATTGCTAACAAACTTTAAAACGATAAATGTAAAAAAGTATCATAAAAAACCAATTTTAAAACCTACACACAATGGCAATGTGCTGGTGTGATGGGTGTGAGAGGGTGGGTGAGGAGATCAGAAAGAGGAATGGAGATGGGGAAAGGTACATGAGATGAGAGAATGCTGCCAACCCAACCAATGGGAGTGGAGATACTGGCAGGGCTTCCCATTCCCCATGACAAACCATGTGAGGCATAAGCACAAACTCTCTCCTGGCAGAGATTCATCCCCTCAGCATTAGTACCTATCCTTGCCTCCAATCTTACTGCAAGGACTGAGGTAGTTCATCCATTATTTATACTCTTAGTATTCATCATCTGTGATTGCAAAACAACACATGTTCCAGGAGCATCCTACTCTTTAAGAAAAACAATTTCCCTTCTCTTGTCAGTCCATATTCAACCATGTGAAGGCATCAGGAATGGTGCCACATCTGATTTTGCAGGGCTGAGGCTTTGACCTATCCTTGAGACTCCTCAGGCATGTGGCCTCTCCCATATCTTGAACCCTCCCCTCAGGTGTATCCAAAGGAAAGAAACAGTCATTTCAGTTGGTATTACTCTATGTCTGAATACAACAGAAACATTTAGCACTAATACCATCCAGTATCCTGAAGGAAAAAGGCCTTTATATCCCCTGACATTGATGAGTTCTTTTCCATCTTCCTGCTGGAGAGATGACTCAGCAGTTGAAGGCTAGGTTCACACCTAAGAATCTTATTCATAGAGATGGCTTTTATACTTCTTACCCTCCCTTGTGGCCCGCCACACAGCCAACCACACATCTGAGGCAGTGGAAAAGAATGAAAAATGGGCAAGTGGACCAGTTTAGAAAGGTTCATTTTATTTGTATTATTCTTTTTTTTTCCTTTTTTTATTTATTTGATTTATTTTTTATTTAAATTTCAAATAATTTCCCATTTTTTGGCTCCCCACCCCAGAAAGTCCCATAAGTGCTCTTCCCTCCCCCTATCCCCACTACCATCCACCCCTTCCCACTACCCTGTTCTGGTATTGCCCTATACTGCTGGTCCTTACAGAATCAGAGGCCACTCCTCCTTTCCTCTTGGACATCATTTAATATTTGGATTATGTCTTGGGTATTCCACATTTGGGGGCTAATATCCACTTCTCAGTGAGTGCATACCATGATTGATCAAAAGATCAATCATGAGACTGGGTTGCCTCACTTAGTATGATGTTCTCCAGCTCCATTTATTTAACTAAGAATTTCATAAATTCATTGTTTCTGGTGGCTGAATAGTACTCCATTGTGCAAATATACCACATTTTTTGAATCCATTCCTCCATTGAGGGACACGGGTTCTTTCCAGCTTCTGGCTATTACAAACAGGGCTGCTATGAAAATAGTGGAACATGTGTCCTTATTGCATGCCAGGGAATCCTCCAGATATATGCCCAGGAGTGGTATAGCAGGTTCCTCCGGAAGTGTCATGCCTAGTTTTCTGAGGAATGGGCCAGACTGATTTCCATAGTGGTTGTACCATCTTGCAATCCCACCAGCAGTGGAAGAGTATTCCTCTTTCTCCACATCCTTGCCAACACCTACTATCTCCTGAGTTTTTAACCTTAGCCATTCTGATTTGTGTAAGGTGAAATCTCAGGGTTGTTTTGATTTGCATTTCCCTAATGACTAATGATGTTGAACATTTCTTAAGGTGCTTCTCAGCCATCCGAAGTTCTTCATGTGAAAATTCTTTGTTTAGCTCTGTGCCCCACTTTTTAATAGGGTTATTTGGTTCTCTGGGGTTTATCTTCTTGAGTTCTTTGTATATATTAGATATTAGCCCTCTGTCGGATTTAGGGTTGGTGAAGATCCTGTCCCAATCTATTGGTTGACATTTTGTCCTTTTGACAGTGTCCTTTGCCTTACAGAAACTTTGTAGTTTTAGGAGGTCCCATTTGTCAATTCTCAATCTTAGAGCATAAGCTATTGGTGTTCTATTCAGGAGCGTTTCCCTTGTGCCCATGTCCTCAAGGGTCTTCCCCAGTTTCTTTTCTATTAGTTTCAGTGTGCCAGGTTTTATGTGGAGGTCCTTGATCCACTTGGAGTTGAGCTTAGTACAAGGAGATAAGAATGGATCAATTCGCATTCTTCTGCATGCTGACCTCCAATCGAACCAGCACCATTTGTTGAAAAGGCTATCTTTTTTTCCACTGGATGTTTTCAGCTCCTTTGTCAAAGATCAAATGACCACAGGTGTGTGGGTTCATTTCTAGGTCTTCAATCCTATTCCATTGATCCACTTGCCTGACATTTTACCAATACAATGCAGCTTTTATCACTATTGCTCTGTAGTAATGTTTGAGGTCTGGAATACAGCTTCCCCCAGAAGTTCTTTTACTGTTGAGAATAGTTTTAGATATCCTGGGGATTTTGTTATTCCAAGTGAATTTGAGAATTGCTCTTTCTAACTCTATGAAGAACTGAGTTGGGATTTTGATGGGGATTGTGTTGAATCTGTATATTGCTTTTGGCAAGATGGCCATTTTAACTCTATTAATCCTGCCAATGCACGAGCAAGGAAGATTTTTTCCATTTTCTGAGGTCTTCTTTGATTTCCTTCTTCAGAGATCTGAAGTTCTTGTCATATAGGTCTTTCACTTGTTTGGTTAGAGTCACCCCAAGATACTTTATGCTGTTTGTGGCTATTATGAAGGGTGTCATTTCCCTAATTTTTTTCTCAGTCTACTTATCCTTTGAGTATAGAAAGGCTACTGATTTGCTTGTGTTGATTTTGTAACCAGCCACTTTACTGAAGTTGTTTATCAGCTGTAGGAGTTCTCTGGTAGAGTTTTTTGGGTCACTTAAGTAGACTATCATATCATCTGCAAAGAGTGATAGTTTGACTTCTTCCTTTCCAATTTGTATCCTTTTGACCTCCTTATGTTGTCTAATTGCTCTAGCTAGGACTTGAAGAACTATATTGAAAAGATAGTCACTTAAGTAGACTATCGTATCATCTGCAAATAGTGATAGTTTGACTTCTTCCTTTCCAATTTGTAACCCTTTCACCTCCTTATGTTGTCTAAATGCCTGAGCTAGTAGCTCAAGTACAATATTGAAAAGATAAGGAGAGAGGGGGCAGCCCTGTCTAGTCCCTGATTTTAGTGGGATTGCTTCAAGTTTCTCTCCATTTAGTTTGATATTGGCTACCAGTTTGTTGCATATTGCTTTTACTATATTTAGATATGGGCCTTGAATTCCTGTTCTTTCCAAGACTTTTAGCATGAAAGGATGCTGAATTTTGTCAAATGCTTTTTCAGCATCTAATGAAATGACCATGTGGTTTTTTTCTTTGATGGATGTCCATATATTGAACCATCCCTGTATCCCTGGGATAAATCCTACTTGATCAGGGTGGATGATATTTTGATGCGTTCTTGGATTTGGTGGGCAAGAATTTTATTGAGTATTTTTGCATCGATATTCATAAGGGATATTGGCCTGAAGTTCTCTTTCTTTGTTGGATCTTTGTGTGGTTTTGGTGTCAGCATAATTGTGGCTTTTTAGAACAAGTTGGGTAGTGTTCCTTCTGTTTCTATTTGGTGGAATAGTTTGAAGAGTATTGATGTTAAGTCTTCTTTGAAGGTGTGATAGAATTCTGCACTGAAACCATCTGGTCCTGTGCTTTTTTATTTATTTTTTATTTTTTTTATTTTATTTTATTTTATTTTATTTTTGTTAGAAAGCTTTCTATGACTCCTTCTATTTCTTTAGGGGTTTGTAGCCACCCACGGCCACATGTGAACTGGAGACCTGGAAGAGAATTCTGGGGATAAACAGGAAGGCAACGAAAGAGAATTGAGTCACGACAACATTTTGCCAATCAAGGCTGACTTTACTATTATTTAGCCAACATATATATAGTCTTTAGAAAACAACTCTGCCCCCCAAATGGCTGCGAATTACTTGGTTCTTCTTAGCAGATCTTTGTGCTGGTCTCCAGGTGAGACTGCCCTGAGGCAGCCTTGGTTGTCAAGGTGAAAGCAGCTGCATTGTTCTCAATGGAGATAACACCAGCGAAAGGGTGGAGGCTGCCAGCCAGGAATGTTGCAGCCCGAATAGGCTGGGTAACACCAGCAGAAGGGTGGGCGCTGCCAACCAGGAATGTCGCAGCTTGAATAGGATGGGCTGAGAAGTCCAGCTTAATGCTGTGGGGGAAGGGACAGGGGTTATGGGTCTGTATAGATGATCTATTTGATCCTGACTTAATTTTGGTATTTGATATCTGTCTAAGAAATTGTCCATTTCCTCCATATTCTCCAGTTGTGTTGAGTACAGGCTTTTGAATTTTCTCAGTTTCTGTTGTTATATCTCCCTTTTCATTTCTAAGTTTGTTAATTTGGATACTGTCTCTGTGCCCTTTGGTCACTCTGGCTAAGGGTTTATCTATATTTTTGATTTTTTTCAAAGAACCAGCTCCTGGTTTTGTTGATTCTTTGTATGGTTCTCTTAGTTTCTACTTGATTGATTTCAGCCTGAGTTTGATGATTTCCTGTCTTCTTCTCCTCCTGGGTGAATTAGCTTCTTTTTGTTCCAGAGCTTTCAGGTGTGCCCTTAAGCTTCTAGTGTATGCTCTCTCCAATTTCTTTTTGGAGTCACTCAAAGCTATGAGTTTTCCTCTTAGCACTGCTTTCATTGTGTCCCATAAATTTAGGTATGTTCTGCCTTCATTTTCATTAAATTCTAAAAAGTCTTTGATTTATTTCTTTATTTCGTCCTTGACCAAGGTATCATTGAGTGGAGTATTGTTCAGTTTCCATGTGTATGTGGAATTTCTGTTGTTTTTGTTGTCATTAAAAACCACTTTTACTCTATAGTGATCTGATAAGAGGCATGGGATTATTTTGATCTTCTTATATTTGTTGAGGTCTATCTTGTGACCAACTATATTATCAATTTTGGAGAAGGTACCGTGAGGTGCTGAGAAAAGGTATATTCTTTTGCTTTAGGATGAAAAGTTCTATATAAATCTGTTAAATCCAATTGGTCCAAAGCTTCAATTAGTTTCACTGTCTCCCTGTTTAGTTTCTGTATTCCTGATCTGTCCATTGAGGAGAGTGAAGTGTTGAAATCACCCACAATTATTGTGTCAGGTGCAATGTGTGCTTTGAGCTTTGGTAAAGTTTCTTTTATGAATGAGGGTGCCCTTGCATTAGGAGCATAGATGTTCTGGATTAAGAGTTCTTCTTGGTGGATTTTTCCTGTGACCAGCAAGAAGTGTCCTTCCATGTCTCTTTTGATGACATTAGGTTGAAAGCCAATTTTATCTGATATTAGAATGGCAACTCCGGCTTGTTACCTGAGACCATTTGCTTGTAGAAATGTCTTACAGCCTTTTATTCTAAGAAGTTTGTTGTCTTTGACACTGAGGTGTGTTTCCTGTATGCAACAAAATGTAGGGTCCTGTTTATGTATCCAGTCTGTTAGTCTATGCCTTTTTATTGGGGAATTGAGTCCATTGATGTTAAGAGATATTAAGGAGTAGTGGTTATTGCTTCCTATCATTTTTATGTTAGTTTTATACTTGTGTGGTTATCTTCTTTTGGGTTAGATGAAATAAGGTTATTATCCTGGTTTTTCCAGGGTGTAGTTTTCCTTCTTTTATTGGTGTTTTCCCCCCATATTATCCTTTGTAGGGCTGGGTTTGTGGAAAGATATTGTGTAAGTTTGGTTTTGTCATGGAATATCTTGGTTTCTCCATCAATACTGACTGAGAGTTTCACTGTGTATAGTAGTCTTGGCTGGCATTTGTGTTCTCTTAGAATCTGCATGAGCTCTGCCCAGGATCTTATAGCTTTCATGGTGTCTGGTGAGAAGTCTGGTATAATTCTGATAGGTCTTCTTTTATATTTTACTTGTCCTTTTTCTCTTACTGTCTTTAGTATTCTTTCTTTGTTTAGTACATTTGGGGTTTTGATTATTATGTGGCGGGAGGTATTTTTATTCTGGTCCAGTCTGTTTAGAGTTCTGTAGGCTTCTTGTATATTCATGGGCATCTCTCTCTTTAGGTTAGGGAAGTTTTCTTCCATATTTTTGTTGAAGATATTTGCTGGCCCTTTAAGTTGTGAATCTTCACTCTCATCAAGGCCTATAATCCTTAGGTTTGGCTTTCTCATTGTGTCCTCGATTTCCTGGATGTTTTGGGTTACAAGCTTTTGCATTTTGCCTTTTCTTTGACTGTTGAGTCCATGGTTTCTATGGTATCTTCGGCATCTGAGATTCTTTCTTTTATCTCTTGTATTCTGTTGTTGATATTTGCATCTAAGGCCCCTGATTTCTTCCCAAGGTTTTCTTTCTCCAAAGTTGTCTCCCTTTGTGATTTCTTAGTTGTTTCTACTTCTGTTTTTAGACCCTGGATGGTTTTGCTCAGTTCCTTCACTTGCTTGTTTGTGTTTTCCT
The DNA here is from genome assembly GCF_947179515.1 of Apodemus sylvaticus. Classification (NCBI taxonomy): domain Eukaryota; kingdom Metazoa; phylum Chordata; class Mammalia; order Rodentia; family Muridae; genus Apodemus; species Apodemus sylvaticus. Next base: position 15,216,705 of record NC_067473.1, on the reverse strand, counting down.
GTAATTCTTTGAGAGATTGTTGTGTTTCTTCTTTCATGACTTTTGCCTGTTGATCAAAGTTCTCCTGTATTTCTTTTAGTGATTTTTTTGTATTTCCTCCTTATTTGCTACTATCTTTTGACCCATATTCTCCAGAATTTCAAGTGATTTTTGTGTTTCCCTTGTGCTTCTAGATTTTGATCATTTTTCTCCTGAATTTCTTTAAGAGATTTATTTATGTCCTTCATGTGCTCCTCTAACAGCATCATGACCAGTGATTTGAAATCCAACTCTTGTTTTTCTGGTGTGTTGGGGTATCCAAGACTTGTTGTTGTTGGAGAATTCAGTTCAGATGCTGCCATAATGCCTTGGAGCATACACTAGCACACCTGAAAGCCCAGGAACAAAAAGAAGCTAATTCACCCAGGAGGAGAAGAAGACAGGAAATCATCAAACTCAGGGCTGAAATCAATCAAGTAGAATGCCTCTCTCAGGGAAAGGAATATGATGGAAGAAGTCTCCTCAATCCACAAGCATTGCACATCTAAGACTATGTGCAAGCCTAGCTCAGCCTCTTTCACTGTCCCTCAAGTTCTCTTTATCTCCTTCCAAACATCATGTGTCCTCCACAGGCCTTGCCTCTGCACCTGTCTCAGATGGCATCACTTTGCAGATCATAGAAGTCCACAGAAGCTGCAAGCCAACAGAGGGAATGTTTTTGTGCACTTCTCTCTATGGCATAGAATGTGCAGCTCAACTAAGCCGTGTAGAATGTGCAGTTCAACTAAGCCGTGTAAGATGGACCAGCACATGCCTGTCCTTCTCAACGAATTTTTCATGCCAAACACTTGTCCTTTTGCTTGCTCACTTTAGCAAACCATCCTCTCTCCTGTGTCTGCTTCAGCTAAACATTCCTTCACCTGTTTGCCCCAGTCAAACCCCACCCTCCCGACTTTCCACAGAATCCTTAAATTTCCACTTGAGTTCTTCAGCATTCTTCAGTCTATTTCTTGCTACACTTAGTTCCTCCATCTTTTGACTGAGAACCTCGTGTTGTTCACACCAGACATCCCTTCCCTTTTGTTTTCTAAGGCAGGAATGTGCATCATGGTCTTCTTAGCATCCTGGCACTTTCCAGAGTTGGCAGCTCCCCCTCCAGCCTCCTCCACCTGGAGTCCCCTTCAACACTAGACTCTCAGGCCAGTCAGCAGTCCAACACCAGGACAGAGAGGGCATTCAGGTCTTTCTAGTAGGGATTGGCTGCCAGGATCTGGACGGTCTTCTGTTTTTGCTCAGAGTCAGGGAAGATGTTGAGCAACACCTGCCTCAGCTCGACTGTCTCTGCAGAAGTTCTCTGGGCCAGGCCAGGAAAGTTCTGCTGCATTCCTGGAAGGATGGCCAGGGGTGTGGAGTGGGGCTGCTGAGGAAGGCAAGGGCCCAAAGCTGCTCTCTGGATGTGGGATGGAGCCTCCTGGCTTGTGTTGGATGCCTGGGTTTTGTGACTTTGGAAGCCAAGGCCAACTGTGCCCACCCTTGGCTGTATGTTGCCAAGATAGTCCTCCTTTTGAAGAAATTCTTCTAGCTGAGGTCCATGTCTTCCCAGGGGATCATCAGCAACCATAAATATGTCCCCCACAGAAATGTACTCAAGCAGTCTTTTGGTAACAATTTCTCTCCAGGACACTGACTGAGCCACAAATTCTCTCAAGCTATCATTTGTTACAATGATACCGCCAGTCTTCTCTGCTAAGTGGAGCAGGAACCTGTCTTCCTGAGAAGCCATCCTTTGCCCTAAGATGGCCCAGGAAGGAGTTAAAGCTCATATCCCAATATCATCTAGCTCTCTTAAGAAGTGCTGTTCTCTGGCATTTGGATGCCTTCTTGTTCTCCACTATGGGACAAACACAGTGATGTTTCTGTTGCCGACCTTCCAAAAATATTCCACTGCAATCACTATGCCTCTGCAACTAAAGAACTTTTTCAGACCATGGGTAATTGCAGCATTACTGCCTTCTATAACAATAGGCTTCAAATCCTCTCTCGCTGGTTCATTTCTCAAGTCTAGCATATAAGGTGTCTTCAGGATATCTTGAAATCTTTGAAGCTTGGTAAATGAGGAAGAGTTGTGATCAGAGGATCCTGCCAAATGTGCATCAGTAGCTGAAGTTCTGAAGGGAGGCAGCTGAGGTGGGGAGATTTTGGCATCCTTTGTCTTCAGGAGAGAAGCACTGTAACACCCACTTTGTTTTACACAGTCAAGCTCCCTATTATTTGAATGCAAAGTTTCTCTTTGCTGCTGAAAACCATTTTCAGGCCTTTGTTTTGGGGCAACTGAGAACGATAGGGTAGCTGCTAGATTTGCCTCACTTTCCTTAAGTGTCTAGGTTGTGCATTCAATGGGCTGTCTTTCTTGATCCTCCATTTTATCAGGCACCACAGTTCCACAATTAAGCACTTCCTGGTCTCTTACTTCCTCTGCCTTTTGTCTCTCAAACCTTTGCAATATCCTTGATACTTTGTCTCTTAGTTCACCTCATTCTTGTTGTTGGACAGCTAGCTTTTCACCCATTTTTTGAGATAGTTTCTAGTTGTACAGTTCTTTTTACAAGTTCTTCTGAGAGGAAATGTACAAAGATTGCAATGGAAACTTGTAAGGTGTTTACAACTGCCATCACAATTGAGATCATTAAGGGAAAGGCTTTCTCCAATACCTTTGGTTGGTCTTCAACCCTTCCCCTTCTGTGTGAAGGATCAGAATTGGAGTTTTCCATCTATAATGTAGTCTAAGTTTGCCTAGACAATTAAACTTGTCTTTTGTGTTAGTTTATGATCACCTTCTTAGAGGCTCTGTAAGACCCCAAAAACTGAGGGTGCCCCAGCACCCGACACCCCGGAAGGCGACACACAAATCACTCGCGAGAAACGGTCTAAATGCAATAGCATGAGGATTTCTTTATTTCTAGAATTCTGGGTTCCATAGCCGTGCACCACGCAGGGTTAGAGGACTATAGACCCCGAGTGCCGAATTGTGACAGCTTTTATAAGTTTACGACAGAGCCCGCAAATCACAAACCAATATCATTTCTTAGCATGGAGAGCCCACGAAATGCGAGCCAATTGATTTGTACCACTCCATAGTTTTTAGGCCAATCAGTTTAAATTATCAGAGCCTGTGCCCAGTGGACCAATTAGTTTCCTATAATGTCTACAGCTGTGTGAACTCCTGCTTAGGGGTAATGGCGTACGTTTACAGAAGATAAGCTTAGCCCATTTCCAGTTACCCTATGGGGCCAGGATCACCTATTCAAGGCCTTTCTGCTAGGTCTAAACAAAGGGTGGGCTCTGGAATGTGACCTTTTTCCTAGTTTCTAACAAAGCAAGATAGCATTTTAACCTCCTGATTTCTTGGGGTCATTAGAGTTAGGATGTATTATTTTCTATCCTTTCAGCTCCTGCTTTGTTCTTTCTCTGGACTTGAGGCTCCAGTGGCTTCAGGGATCCCAAAGGTCTCTGGTTACCCTGCAGAACTTGAGGAAATGATTCTTCTTCTGGAGACAACCCTGGTGAATTTCACTTCTAGAGCTTTCTGTCAGAGGACTCCTGTACTCAGCTTCTTGCAATGTTGGTGGTCATGATAGCCAATCACTTTGGGGTCGCACCAGATATATACCGACCAGGTTCAAGAGGTGTATCTTTTTCTTCTTCTTCTTCTTTTTTTTTATTTATTTTCTATATTCTTTGTTTACATTCTAAAAGCTTTCCCCTTTCCCAGTTTCCCCCACCCCCATATGTCCCATAAGTCCTCTTCTCTCCATCCATTCTCCTATCTTTTCTCCTCCCTTTTCTCTGTCCTGGTACTCCCCTACAATGCTGGATCAAGCCTTTCCAGGATTTGGGCCCTCCTCTTCCTTCTTCATGGGAATCATTTGATATGCTAATTGTATCTTCAGTATTCAGAGCTTCAGGGCCAGATGATACTGTTTTCTCTGGGGCTTATTTTGAAAAATTTCTGATTCTTCCTAAATTCTGTTTGGCTAATTCAATTCCAACAGCTCTTCAAGATGACTGACTCAATCTACCTCTGCAAAATCCTCAGGCAATTGCTCTGCTTGGCCTCAGATTAATTCTGTCAATTGTTCTAGTCTCCTGACTCCTTCTGATTCCCTGTCCTGAACTGTCTCTGCATAAATTTACAAAAAAGCTCTACTCCACTGCAAAGCACACTGGCAGTGAATACACTGCTAACCCCAGTGAAATCCGCTGACTGAACAGAACTGTCTTTTCTTGTGCTCTGCATATATAGGTTTTCTCCAGTGATGTGGGTGTATCCTACCTCTGACACACCATGTGAGAGCTAATCTATTCATCTGATAAGCTTTTGGGGGGATTAAAGGTGTGTCTAAGGGAGTGTCTGTATTTCAGTAGGATCACATAGACCTTGACAATCCTGGTTGTGATCAGAGCAGCCATATTGCTGGTTCAAATTTCATTTACAATGGAGGCAGAAGAGATGGCAATCTTTTGTTCTTCCTAACTTCATGCATGCTGTGCTGACCAAAGCTGTTGTCTTCCCAAGACACATAGACATCAAAACAATCGAATTAAATCAACTCTAGATATGTAAATACTTGAGGAGAAAGAAAGACAGAGATTTGAGATCCACCCTGGCACAGGTGACTATGAGGAAACATGGCCACAGACTTGGCCTTAGCCCCATGGGTACAGATACACAGAGACCCTCCAACCTCTGGCTAGCACTGTTGAAGGATATCTGATGACACTGTAAACTCCCCAATTGTGGGCTTACTGGAAAAACCTGTTTATAGTTCTGGTCTGGCTCAATCTTAGCATATACCTTTAATTCCTCTGTGTGGAAAACAGACTTGCCCTTAGGACACAGCTTCACAGCTTGAATTCCCAACCATTGAAGGTTAGATTGAATCTTTCTTAGAAGCTTCTAACAAGGCTTCAGCTCCTCCTTGAACTGCACTAGGTCTAATAGTGGCACCTAAATATATTCAATCTCCACATTTACAAGACAATCCATGAGATGTAAAAGAACAGACTTTCCTAATCAGTTGTCAAAGGCAAGGGAACACCTGTGATAGGAACACTTAAGATGAAGACTGTGGTCTGGGGAGAGCAGCAAACAGGTGTTCAGTCTGGGAGATGGGACAGAGAAGATCAGGTAGAAAGAATCAACCAACAGCATGGCAAATGAATACAATAACGTGTATGGCTTTATAAGGTCAACAGAGTAAAGAAATGAATACACAAAAAAAGGAATCGTTTCCACGGAATAGCGCTCTAAGTTATAGATTCCACTATTACTCAGGTTCTAAACTTTGACAGTTAATTATAAATAATTTTAAAAAATCTTATTTTTCTTATTAGATAGATTCTTTATTTACATTTCAAATATTGTCCCTTTGCTAGATCCACACTGCCCCCAAAAGTTTCATAACCCATCTCCCCTCCCCCTGCTCTCCAGTCAACCCTATCCTGCTTCCCTGTCCTCTATTCCCATACACTGTACACTGCAGCATCTATCAAACCTTCCTGAGGGCAGGGGCCTCTCCTCCCTTTGATGTCCAACAAGGCCCTCCTCTGCTGCCTGTGCATCTAGAGCCATGGGTAATTCCACATGTACTCTTTGGTTGATGGTTTCCTTCCTGGGAGCTCTAGGAGAACTGGGTGGCTCCTATTGTTGTTCCTCCTATGGCACTGCAAACCCCTTCAGCTCCTTGGGTCCTTTCTCTAGTTCCTCCATTGGGAACCCTGTGGTTCAACCACAAATCAGTTCAGTGGCTGGCTGAGAGTGCCCCCTCTCTGTATTTGGCATGCACTAGCAGAGCTTCCTGGGTGACAGCTGTATCTGGCTCCATTGAGAAAACTATTGTGGGCATCCCTGATAGTGTCTGGGTTTTGTAGCTGCATATGGGATGGATCCCTAGGTGGGGTAGTCTCTGGATGGTCTCTCCCTCAGACTCTGCACCATAGGGTGTATCTGTACTCCTTCTGTGGGTATTTTGTTCCCCCTTCTAAGAATGGCCAGACTATATGTGCTTTGTTTTCTCTTCTTCTTGAGATTCATTTGATATGTGAATTGTGTCTTGGTTTTTGCAAGCTTCTGGGCTAATATCCACTTATCAGTGAGTGCATACTATGTATATTCTTTAGTGATTGGGTTACCTCACTCAGCATGATATTGGACAGTCCTGCCTAAGAATTTCATGAATTCATTGTTTTTAATAGTGGTATATTTTCCATTGTGTAAATACACCACATTTTCTGTACCGATTCCTCCATTGAGGATTATCTGTGTTCTTTCCAGATTCTGGTTATTATAAATAGGGCAGCTCTGAACATAGTGGAGCATGTGTCTGTATTACATGGTTGAAAATCCTCTGGGTATGTGACCAGGAGTGGTATAGCAGGGTTCTCTCATAGTATTATGTCCAATATCCTAAGGAATCACCAAACTGATTTCCAGAGTTGTTGTACCAGTAGTGGAGGAGTGTGCCCCTTTCTCCACATCCTCATCAGAATTTGTTGTCCCCTTACTTAGTTTTTGATCTGTGCCATTCTGACTGTTGTGGATCAATTCGCATTCTTTTGCATGCTGACCTCCAGTTGAGCCAGCACCATTTGTTGAAAAGGCTATCTTTTTTCCATTGGATGTTTTCAACCCCTTTGTCGAAGATCAATTGACCATAGGTGTGTGGATTCATTTCTGGGTCTTCAATTCTATGCCATTGGTCCACTTGCCTGTCACTATGCCAATACCATGCAGTTTTTAACACTATTTCTCTGTAGTATTGCTTGAGGTCTGGGATACTGATTCCCCCCAGAAGTTCTTTTACTGTTGAGAATAGTTTTAGCTATCCTGGGTTTTTTGTTATTCCAGATGAATTTGAGAATTGCTTTTTCTAACTCTGTGAAGAACTGAGTTGGTATTTTGATGGGATTGCATTGAATCTGTATATTACTTTTGGCAAGATGGCCATTTTAACTATATTAATCCTGCCAATCCACCAGCATGGAAGATTTTCAATTTTCTGAGGTCTTCTTCTATTTCCTTCTTCATAGACCTGAAGTTCTTGTTTTATAGATATTTTACTTGTTTGGTTAGAGTCACACCAAGATACTTTATATTGTTTGTGGCTATTGTGAAGGGGGTCATTTCTCTAACTTCTTTCTCAGCCTGCTTATCCTTTGAGTATAGGAAAGCAACTGATTTGCTTGAGTTGATTTTATAATCAACACTTTGCTGAAACTGTTTATCAGCTGTTGGAGTTCTCTGGTGGAGTTTTTTGGATCACTTAAGTATACTGTCATATCATCTGCAAATATTGATAATTTGACTTCTTGCTTTCCAATTTGACCTCCTTATGTTGTCTAAGTCCTCTAGGTAGAACTTCAAGTACTATATTGAAAAGATATGGAGAGAGAGGACAGCCTTGTCTAGTCCCTGATTTTAGTGGGATTGCTTCAAGTTTCTCTCCATTTAGTTTGATGTTGGCTGTATATTGCTTGAATTTTGTTTAAGTATATGCCTTGAATTCCTATTTGCTCCAAAACTTTTAGCATGAAAGGATGCTGAATTTTGTCAAATGCCTTTTCAACATCTAATGAAATGATCATGTGGGTTTTTTTCTTTGAGTTTTTTTATGCAGTGGATTGCATTGATGGATTTTTTTTATATTAAACCATCCATGCATCCCTAGGATGAAGCCTACTTGATCATGGTGGATGATCGTTTTGATGTGTTCTTGGATTCGGTGGGCAAGAATTTTATTGAGTATTTTTTGCATCAATATTCATAAGGGAAATTGGACTGAAGTTTTCTTTCTTTGTTGGCTCTTTGTGTCGTTTTGGTATCAGTGTAATTGTGGCTTCACAGAATGAGTTGAGTAGTGTTCCTTCTGTTTCTATTTTGTGAAATAGTTTGAAGAGTATTGGTGTTAGGTCTTCTTTGAAGGTGTGATAGAATTCTGCACTGAAGCCATCTGGTCCTGTGCTTTTTTTTTTTTTTTTTTTTTTTTTTTTTTTTGGTTGGGAGATTTTCTATGACCCCTTCTATTTCTTTAGGGGTTATGGGACTGTTTAGATGATCTATTTGATCCTGATTTAATTTTGGTATTTCGCATCTGTCTAGGAAATTGTCCATTTCCTCCAGATTCTCCAGTTGTGTTGAGTATGGGCTTTTGTAGTAACATCTGATGATTTTTTGAATTTCCTCAGTTTCTGTTGTTATATCTCTCTTTTCATTTCAATTGTGTTAATTTGGATACTGTCTCTGTGCCCTTTGGTTAGTCTGGCTAAAGGATTATCTACCTTGATGATTTTCTCAAAGAACGAGCTCCTGGTTTTGTTGATTCTTTGTATGGTTCTCTTTGTTTCTACTTGATTGATTTCAGCCCTGAGTTTGATGATTTCCTGTCTTCTATTCCTCCTGGGTGAATTGGCTTCTTTTTGCTCCAGGGCTTTCAGGTGTGTCATTAAGCTGCTAGGGTATGCTCTCCCCATTTTCTTTTTGGAGGCACTCAGGGTTATGAGTTTTCCTCTTAGCACTGCTTTCATTGTGTCCCAAAGATTTGGGTATGTTGTGCCTTCATTTTCATTAAATTCTAAAAAGTCTTTGATTTCTTTATTTCTTCTTTGTCCAAGGTATCTTTGAATAGAGTATTTTTCAGTTTCCTTGTGTATATGGGCTTTCTGTTGTTTTTGTTGCTATTGAAGACTACCTTTACTCCAGTGTGATCTGATAGGAGGCATGGGATTATTTCGAACTACTTATATTTGTTGAGGTCTGTCTTGTGACCAATTATATGATAAATTTTGGAGAAAGTACCATGAGGTGCTGAGAAAAAGGTATATTCTTTTGCTTTAGGAGAAAATGTTCTATATATATCTGTTAAATCCAATTGGCCCAAAGTTTCAATTAGTTTCACTGTGTCTCTGTTTTGTTTCTGTTTTCCTGATCGGTCCATTGAGGAGAGTGGAGTGTTGAAGTCACCCACAATTATTGTGTTAGGTGCAATGTGTGCTTTGAGCTTTAGTAAAGTTTCTTTTATGAATGAGGGTGCCCTTGCATTTGGAGCATAGATGTTCGGCATTGAGAGTTCTTCTTGTTGGATTTTTCCTTTGACCAGCAAGAAGTGTCCCTCAGTGTCTCTTTTGATGACTTTAGGTTGAAAGTCAGTTTTATCTGATATTAGAGTGGCTACTCTGGCTTGTTTCCTGAGACCATTTGCTTGTAAAATTGTCTTCCAGCCTTTTGCTCTAAGGTAGTGTTTGTGTTTGACACTAAGGTGTGTTTCTTGTATGCAGCAAAATGTAGAGTCCTGTTTGCATATCCAGTCTATTAGTATATGTCTTTTTATTGGGAAATTGAGTCCATTGATGTTGAGTTATTAAGGAGTAGTGATTATTGCTTCCTGCCATTTTGATGTTATTTTTTTATATTTTATTTGTTATTTTCTTTTGGGTGTGTTGAAAGAAGTTTACTATCTTGCTTTTTCCAGGGTGAAGTTTCCCTCCTTGTATTGGTGTTTTTCTCCTATTATCTATCCTTTGTTGGGCTGGGTTTGTGGAAAGTTATTGGGTAAACTTGGTTTTGTCATGGAACATCTTGGTTTCTCCATCTACGATTATTGAGAGTTTTCCTGGGTATAGTAGTTTTGGCTGGCATTTGTGTTCTCTTAGAGTCTGCATGAGATCTGCCCAGGACCTTCTAGCTTTCATAATCTCTGGTGAGAAGTCTGCTGTGATTCTGATAGGTCTTCCTTTATATGTTACTTTGTCTTTTTCTCTTACTGCCTTTAATATTCTTTCTTTGTTTAGTACATTTGGGGGTTTGATTATTATGTGACAGGAGGTATTTCTTTTCTGGTCCAGTCTGTTTGGAGTTCTGTAGGCTTCTTGTATATTCATGGGCATCTCTCTCTTTAAGTTAGGGAAGTTTTCTTCCATAATTTTGTTCAAGATATTTGCAGGCCATTTAAGTTGTAAATCTTTACTCTCATCTATGCTTATAATCCTTAGGTTTGGCCTTCTCATTGTGTCCTGGACTTCCTGGATGTTTTGGGTTAAAATCTTTTTGCATTTTGCATTTTCTTTGACTGTTAAGTCCATGGTTTCTATGGTATCTTCAGCATCTGAGATTCTTGTATTCTGTTGTTGATATTTGCATCTATGGCCCTTGGTTTCTTTCCAAGGTTTTCTCTCTTCAAAGTTGTCTCCCTTTGCTATTTCTTAGTTGTTTCTACTTCTGTTATTAGATCCTGGATGGTTTTGCTCAGCTCCTTCACTTGCTTGTTTGTGTTTTCCTGTAATTCTTTAAGAGATTTTGTGTTTACCCTGAGATTTCACCTTACACCAGTCAGAATGGCTAAGGTCAAAAACTCAGGAGACAGCAGGTATTGGTGAGGATGTGGAGAAAGAGGAACACTACTCCACTGTTTGTGGGGCTGTAAGATGATACAACCACTTTGGAAATCAGTCTGGTGGTTCCTCAGAAAACTGGACATGACACTTCCGGAGGACCCTGCTATACCTCTCCTGGGCATATACCCATAGGATTCCCCAGCATGCAATAAAGACACATGCTCCATTATGTTCATAGCAGCCTTATTTATAATAGCCAGAAGCTGGAAAGAATCTAGATGCCCCTCAAAGCAGGAATGGATACAGAAAATGTGGTATATTTACACAATGGAATACTACTCAGCAATTAGAAACAATGAATTCATGAAATTTTTAGGCAAATGGTTTGATCTGGAAAATATCATCCTAAGTGAGGTAACCCAAACACAAAAGAATACACATGGAATGCAATCTCTGAGAAGTGGATATTAATTAGCCCACTAGTCCTGAAAACCCAAAGCACAAATCGCATAACAAATGACTCCCATGAAGAAGTATGGAGAGGGTCCTGATCCTGGAAAAGATTGACCTAGCATTGGAGGGGAATATAAGGACAGAGAAAAAAGAGGGAGGTGATTGGAGAATAGATGGAGAGAAGAAGGTTTATGGGACATATGGGGAGGGGGGATCCGGGAAAGGGGAAATCATTTGGAATATAAACAAAGAATATAGAAAATAAAAGTATTAAAAAAGAGAGAGATTTTGTGTTTCCTCTTTCATGACCTAAGCCTATTGACCAAAGTTCTGTATTTTTTTAAGTGATTTTTGTGTTTCCTCTATTGGCTTCTATCTTTTGACCCATATTCTCCTGAATTTCTTTTAATGATTTTTGTGTTTCCCTTGTAAGGGCTTATAACTTTTGATCCATTTTCTCCTGAATTTCTTTAAGAGATTTATTTATGTCCTTCATTTGTTCCTCTAACAGCATCATGACCAGTGATTTTAAATCTAAATCTTGTTTTTCTGGTGTGTTGGGGTATCCAGGACTTGCTCTTAATGGAGAATTGGGTTCAGATGCTGCCATATTGCCTTGATTTCTGTTACTAATGTTCCTACATTTGCCTTTTGCCATCTAGTTCTCACTGGTGTTAGTTGATCTTGTTGTCAATGGCTGGTGTTTCAACCTTCTTTGAGACTGTAAGGCTATTTCCTCAACACTGGATGACTGGGTGTCCCCTGGCACAGATTGCTGATGTGTTGCTCTCCCCTTGGGTGCTGTTGGAGCCCTGGTGTGTCCTGCCCCAAGCAATGTTATACTTGGGTTGTCTCTGTGAACCAAACCTGGTGCTGCCCATCTGCTCTGTCAGGGAACAAAGATGGCCATGGAGATCCCGCAGGGCACAGGCCCCATGCCTGGCTGGCACACCCAGGTCCTGGGCACAGGCAGCAGCCAGCAGCTCAGTGGTTTGCATCCCCAGAGGTCTTAGACTCGGGATATCTCATTACCCTGGGTTGTCTGTCTCATCCCACTGGGGACAAAGATGGCAGCTGCTGACCTCTCTGCCCCCTCGCTTAATTTTCAACAAAGACCCTATTCCTAAATTCTTTAAGGAATTTTTGTGTTTCCTCTTTAAGGGCTTCTACCTGTTGACTCATGTTCTCCTGTGGGTTTTCTTTTTAGGGATTTTTGTGATTCCTTTTTAAGGGCTTCTACATATTGATCCATGTTCTCCCATAATCCCCTATGGGATTTTTGTTTTGCCTCTTTAAGGAATTCTATCTCACATATTTCTTTAAGGGATTTTTGTGTTTTCTATTTAAGGGTTTCTACCTTTTGATCCATATTCTCTTGTATTTCTTTAAGGGATTTTTGTGCTTCCTCTTAAGGACTACTATCTGTTGATCCATGTTCTCCTGTATTTCCTTAAGGGAGTTATTTATGTCCTTCTTGAAGTCCTCCATCAGCAATCTGAGATGCGATTTTAAATCTAGCTCTTGATTTTCTGATGTGATGGAGTGTCCAGGATTTGCTGTTGTTGTAGATCTGGGTTCTGATGGTGCAATGTTGTCTTGATTTCTGTTGGTAATGATCTTGTGTTTGTCTTTGGCCATCTTGTTATCTCTGGTGTTAGCTGGTCTTCATGTCTCTATCTTCTTTGTCCTGCATGCTTATGTTTCTGTACTCCTGGGATTCCCTTTCCCTCCAATGCCCTGCAAACAGCTGTTTCTCCAGGAAGTATCAGGTGATGGGGTCTGCCCTGTGGCAGACTTGGCCAGGGTCTAATGCCCTACAGGCTGCTAGTTCTCAAATATTTTGCTATTCCCAGATCTCGAGTGCCCTGCTGATGCTGGTTCTTGAATGCCTTGCTTCTGCCAGTTCGAATGCCCTGCTGATGCCAGTGCTCAAATGCCCTGTTCCTGCCAGTTCTCTAAAGAATATCAGGAAGTAGGATGGTTGGGAGAGTTTTTATATCTGCTTCTATTTCTTTGGGTTATGGCACTGTTTTGATGGTCTATCTGTTCCTAATTTAACTTTGGTATTTGATATCTGTCTAGAAAATTGTCCATTTCAACCAGATTTTACAGTAGTGTTGAGTATAGTCTTTTCTAGTAGGATCTGATGAATGTTTGAGTTTCCTCCCTTTTCATTTCTGATTGTGTTAATTTGCATACTGTCTCTGTGCCCTCTGGTTAGTCTGGGTCTTGGTTGATCGCTCTTGTTGATTTTCTCAGAGAACCCTCCATTGGTTTTGTTGATTATATAGCTCTTTTTTTGTTTCTACTTGGTTAATCTCAGCCCTGAGTTTGATGATTTCCTGCCTTCTACTCCTCTTGGGTATATTAGCTTCTTTCCGTTCTAGAGCTTTCAGGTGTGCTATTAAGATTCTAGTGTATGCTCTCTCTGGTTGCTTTTTGGAGGCACTCAGAGCTATGAGTTTTCCTCTTAGCACTACTTTCATTATGTCCCATAAATTTTGGTATGTTGTGCCTTTATTTTCATTAAATTCTAAAAAGTCTTTGATTTCTTTCCTTAAAAGTTCACACACAGTTGCAAGAAATGCTGCTCCGTGTTTGCTTTGGGAACAGGCTTACTGTGGCTCACTATACAAGGAACTTTTAATTGACTTCTATGGCTATGGGTTTCCAGAACAACAAATCACCAAAGAGAGTTTGCTATCAACTAGAGCATGATCAGTTTTTCTAGTGATAGTACATGAGAACATCTCATCACACCTTTAGCAACATTACAGAATTGGAAGATAGACAGACAATATTCATGTATGCCCTAACATTTCACCTAGGGCTTAACATTCTTCCCTTTGATCTGGTTTTGAAAGTCAAGTCTTAGACTCTTAATTTTCTAAGGCAGGTGTTATATTATGTCCAAAGAATCATAATGTTAACAGTGGAATGCACTGTTTAACTAAAGAAGCTCAAGCATTAATTATGTAAATTTCAGAGGCAAGTGCCATCAGGAGGCATGGGGACCAATTAAAATATTTATCAATGAGGCCACTCAAAAACATCACTTATGTAGTCCTTTATTTTATTTCAGCATTTTAAAGGATTGTTTTACTTTGGCTAAAATATCTCTAATTACTTCCAAATGATTAGCACAGAAACAGCATTATTTATCTAGCATCATATCACATTATGATAGCAGATCCTAGCTAAGTTGATTTGAAAATAATTCTCAAGACATGCTGATACATCTTAAACCAAAAGTTTTTTTCTTCTTAGATATCATAGACTTACATTTGGAATCATGATAGGATGGACACTATGTTAATTCATGTGATGAGAGTAGTATGTCACTTGGCATTTTAGGCAGCCATTTATTCCTTGTACCAGGGGGTTTCCTTTGGACTTAGCACCATTTCAGCCTATTAGGCAAGACAATGTATTATCTTCTGTAACTACATCTAACTGATATAAGGACATTGCCATCATGTCCAAAAAGGTTGAAAGGCTAATCAAAGGTTGGACAATGGGGCATTTATCCAAAGTATCTGATTAGTTGATCCACAAAGAAGATATTGGTTTGACTGGTGCACATCAGCTTTTAGCAATTCAGAGCTCAGTGACTTGCAGTCTACAAGTGATCCCTGGATGGAGTCTGTCAACCAGGTGAAAGTCTGCTAAGAAACATATAAACAAGAGACAGGAGTTAGAGTTATTTGGTAATTTGGGAAGAGGAGGAATCCTAAGAACAAGGGAAAAGTCCCATTTTCCAGAACAGACAGGTATGCTTATCTTGTGTTCCTTTGATTGTGGCAGATAGAATCAAGTGACTTCTTGAAACTTTATATCTTAGGAAAACAGTTGGGGCTGGAAAAATGGCTCACCAATTAAGAGCACAGTATAGAGTTCCTGATTTCAATTCCAGATCAAAAAGCTCACGGGACAGCAAATGTTGGAGAGGATGTGGAGAAGGAGGAACACTCCTCCACTGCTGGTACAACAACTCTGGAAATCAGATTGGTGGTTCTGGAAAGAACCAAGATGGCTGTCAGCAAAGGAATAGATACAGAAGCGGTAGTATATTTAAATGGAATGGAATACTACTCCTCTATTAAAAACAATAAATTCATGAAAATCTTAGGCTGGGACTGGAAAATATCATTCTGAGTGAGGTAACCCAATCACAAAAGAATACATAGTATGCACTCACTGATAAGTGAATATTAGCCCAAAGCTTGGAATACCCAAGACACAACTCACATATCAAATGAAGCTCAAGAAGATGGAAAACAAAGTATGGACACTCTGGCCCTTCTTATAAGGGGGAACAAAAATATCTACAGAAGGAGATACTGAGACAAAATCTGGAGCAGATTCTAAGGGAAAGACCATCCAGAGAATGCCCCACCTAGGAATCCATCCCATACACAAATACATAGCCCAGACACTATGGGAGATACCCACAAGAACTTTCTTAATGGAGCCAGATACAGCTGTCACCTGAGGCCAAGCAGAACAATTCCCTGAGGATTTTGGAGAGGCTAGATTGAATCAGTCATCTTGAAGAGGTGTTGGAGTTGAACCAGCCAGCCATAATTCAGGAAGAATCAGAAATTGTTCAAAATAAGCCTCAGAGACAACAATATCATCTGGCAAGTAGATGATACACTCTTGAACCTGGTGGGTATATATCTGGTGCACTCCCAAAGTGAGTGGCTATCATGACCACCAACTTTGCAAGAAGCTGAGTACAGGAGTCCTCTGACAGAAAGCTCTAGAAGAGAAATTCACCAGGGTTGTCTCCAGAGGAAGAATCATTTCCTCAAGTTCTGCAGGGTAACCAGAGACCTTTGGGATCCCTGGAGCCACTGGAGACTCAAGTCCAGAGAAAGAACAAAGCAGGAGCCTCTAAGAAGGTGATCATAAACTAACACAAAAGACAAGTTTAGTTGACTAGGCAGACTTTGACTGCATTACAGATGGAAAACTCCAATTCTGATCCTTCACACAGAAGGGGAAGGGTTGAAGACCAACCAAAGGTATTGGAGAAAGCCTTTCCCTTAATGATCTCAATTGTAATGGCAGTTGTAAACACCCTACAAGTTTCCATTGCAATCTTTATACATTTCCTCTCAGAAGAACTTGAAAAAAGAACTGTACAATGAGAAACTGTCTCAAAAATGGGTGAAAAGCTAGCTGTCCAATAACAAGAACTAGGTGAACTAGCAGACAAAGTATCAATGATATTACAAAGGCCTGAGAGAAAAAAGACAGAGGAAGTAAGAGACCAGGAAGTGCTTAATTGTGGAACTGTGGTGCCTGATAAAATGGAGGATCAAGAAAGACAGCCCACTGAACTCCCAACCCAGCCTCTTAAGGAAAGTGAATCAAATCTAGCAGCTACCCTTTCTTTCCCAGTTGCCCCAAAACAAAGGCCTGAAAATGGTTTTCAGCAGCAAAGAGAAACTTTGCATCCAAATAATAGGGAGCCTGACTGTGTAAAACAATGTGGGTATTACAGTGCTTCTCTCCTGAAGACAAAGGATGCCCAAATCTCCCCACCTCAGCTGCCTCCCCTCGAACTTCAGCTACTGATGCAAATTTGGCAGGATCCTCTGATCACAACTCTTCCTCATTTACCAAGCTTCAAAGATTTTAAGCTATCCTGAAGACACCTTATATGCTAGACTTGAGAAATGAACCAGCAAAAGAGGATTTGAAGCCTATTGTTATAGACAGCAGTAATGTTGCAATTACCCATGGTCTGAAAAAGTTCTTTAGTTGCAGAGGCATAGTGATTGCAGTGGAATATTTTTGGAAGCTCGGCAATAGAAATATCACTGTGTTTGTCCCACAGTGGAGAACAAGAAGGCATCCAAATGCCGGAGAACAGCACTTCTTAAGACAGCTAGACGATATTGGGATATGAGCTTTAACTCCTTCCTGGGACATCTTAGGACACAGGATGGCTTCTCAGGAAGACTGGTTCCTGCTCCACTTAGCAGAGAAGACTGGCGGTATCATTGTAACAAATGATAGCTTGAGAGAGTTTGTGACTCAGTTGGTGTCCTGGAGAGAAATTGTTACCAAAAGACTGCTTCAGTACACTTTTGTGGGGGACATATTTATGGTTGCTGATGATCCCTTGGGAAGACATGGACTTCAGCTAGAAGAATTACTTCAAAAGGAGGACTATCTTGGCAACATACAGCCAAGGCTGGCGGCCCAGCCAAAGGTGGGCACATTTGGCCTTGGCTTGCAAAGTCACAAAACCCAGGCATCCAACACAAGCCGGGAGGCTCCATCCAGCATTCAGAGAGCAGCTTTGGGCCCTTGACTTCCTCAGCAACCCCACTCCACACCCCTGACCATCCTTCCAGGAATGCAGCAGAACTTTCCTGGCCTGGCCCAGAGAACTTCTGCAGAGACAGTCGAGCTGAGTCAGGTGTTGGTCAACATCTTCCCTGACTCTGAGCAAAAACAGAAGATCAACCAGATCCTGGCAGCCAATCCCTACTAGAAAGACCTGAATGCCCTCTCTGCTCTGGTGTTGGACTGCTGACTGGCCGGACAGTCTAGTGTTGAAGGGGGCCCCAGGTGGAGGAGGCTGGAGGGGGAGCTGCCAACTCTGGAAAGTGCCAGGATGCTAAGAAGACCATGGTGCACATTTCTGCCTTAGAAAACAAAAGGAAAGGGAATGTCTGGTGTGAACAACATGAGGTGCTCAGTCAACAGATGGGGGAACTAAGTACAGCAAGAAATAGACTGAAGAATGCTGAAGAACTCAAGTGGAAATTTAAGGATTCTGTGGAAAGTCGGGAGGGTGGGGTTTGACTGGGACAAACAGGTGAAGGAATGTTTAGCTGAAGCAGACACAGGAGAGAGGATGGTTTGCTAAAGTGAGCAAGCAAAAGGACAAGTGTTTGGCATGAAAAATTCGTTGAGAAGGACAGGCATGTGCTGGTCCATCTTACACGGCTTAGTTGAACTGCACATTCTACACGGTTTAATTGAGCTGCACATTCTATGCCATAGAGAGAAGTGCACAAGAACATTCCCTCTGTTGGCTTGCAGCTTCTGTGGACTTCTATGATCTGCAAAGTGATGCCATCTGAGACAGGTGCAGAGGCAAGGCCTGTGGAGGACACATGATGTTTGGAAGGAGATAAAGAGAACTTGAGGGACAGTGAAAGAGGCTGAGCTAGGCTTGCACATAGTCTTAGATGTGCAATGCTTGTGGATTGAGGAGACTTCTTCCATCATATTCCTTTCCCTGAGAGAGGCACAGTGAATAACTTCTGGTGCTCCTCCTCCTCCCTCCTGCGTGTGCATGTCTAGACTGACACCTGGCTGTCTCTGCTAGGTAATGCCACAACTGCTGATTCCTGTTTGTTATCCCAACATTCAGAATTGGATGGCTGGTGCACCTGTGAAGTGTTTGCTAGTGAGTTGAGCTGCTGTGCTTATCTGTGAGCTGAACTGAGAATTTCCAGAGAAGACAGACAGGGCTTGATGCAGAGACCTTTCAGTGTGCTTACAGATAGGAGACTTATATGACTGCCCTCTGAGAGGGCCAACAAGTAGCTTAAAGGATCACATGTAGATACTTTCACCCAACTAAAGGACAGAAGCCGCTGGGGACCCCTTTGGTTGAATTTGGGAAAAGCTGATGGAACCTGAAGAAGATGGTAACCCCACTGGAAGACCAGCACTGTCAACTAAACTGGATCCTCAAGATCTCTCAGACACGGAGCCACCAACCAGATGGCATATACCTCCTGATATGAGGCCCCCGAGATATACACAGCAGAGGAAGGCCTGGTCTGGCCCCAGGAATAGAAGATGCACCTAACTCTAGAGAGACTGGTGGCTCCAGGGAGTGGCAAGGCCTGGGGTTGGGAAGTGGGAACATGCTCTTGCAGACAGTGAGGGGGAGGTGCTATGGGGGTGAGGAACAGTCAGAGGGTGGTTGGGGAGGGGGATAATGACTGTACTGTAAGTAAAGATTAAAGAATAATACAAAAATAAATGAACCTTTCTAAACTGGTCCACTACCCCATTTTTCTTTCTTCTCCACTCACTCTGATGTGTAGCTGGCTGTGTGGCGGGCCACAAGGGAGGTTAAGGAGTGTAAAGCCATCTCTAAGAATAAGATTCTTAGGTATGAACCTAGCCTTCAACTGCTGAGTCACCTCTTCAGCTGGAAGATGGAAGAGAACTCCTCATCAATGTCAGAGGATATAAAGGCCTTTTCCTCAGGATACTGGATGGTGTTAGGACCGAATGTTTCTGTTGTATTCAGACATAGAGTAATACCAACTGAAATGCCTGTTTCTTTCCTTTGGATACACCTGAGGGGAGGTTTCAAGATATGGGAGAGGCCACATGCCTGAGGAGTCTCAAGGATAGGCCAAAGCCTCAGCCCTGCAAAATCTGATGTGGCACCATTCCTGATGCCTTCAAATGGTTGAATATGGACTGACAAGAGAAGGGAATTTGTTTTTCTTAAAGAGTAGGATGCTCCTGGAACATGTGTTGTTTTGCAATCACAGATGATGAATACTAAGAGTACAAATAATGGATGAACTACCTCAGTCCTAGCAGTAAGAGTGGAGGTAAGGACAGGTACTTATGCTGAGGAGATGAATCTCTGCCAGGAGAGAGTTTGGACTTATGCCTCGTGGTTTGTCATGGGGAATGGGAAGCCCTGCCAGTATCTCCACTCCCATTGGTCGGGTTGGCAGGGTTCTCTCATCTCATGTCCCCTCCCCCATCCCGATTCCTCTTTCTGATCTCCTCACCCACTCTCTCACACCCATCAAACCAACACATTGCCCTCCTTCCTGCTTTAGCTTATATGGACCAGTCAGTGAGGAAAGGAATGGTTTCCTCCCTTAGAGAGCTAGTTGGAAGTTAGTTCTGCGGCTGTGCTGGAATCCCCTAGTCAAGCTCCTACGTTTGGAAACAGAGCCTCTTCAACAGGGTTTCTTGAAGAACCTCTACCTCCACTGAGCCCCCCTTGCAGGTAGCTGGGGAAGTTGTCTCTGAGATGGAGAATGATCCTTTGTCGTGGGGCCTGGACCTGTCTACCAGTGTTACTCAGGCCACCTTTGTAGTTGGGGACCACCACTGGATGCCCTAGCAATCTGAGCTCTCCGAAGTACCTTCCTATATAAGCCAGGATCACGTTTGGTTTTCTCTACCTTTTAGCAGAACAATATAAGGAAATTAAAGATTGAGAAATATGTTTCCAAAAGGAAAAGTGATTACCTTAAAAATACTCTATAAAAAAATCTTAAAAAAATTAAAAACCAAATCCATTTCTTTTAAAGGAGGGAGATTATTTCCAGTAATCATGGGATTAATTTCCTATGCTACTTTTTTTTCCCATATATAACGTTTTCCTCCTTATCAGTCTTCACACAGCTATATGAGTATGGAGCAGATAGAGCTTTCCCAGTGAGCTCCTTGACTTGTCACATCCCACCAGGACTGCCAGTGAGACCCATCTGTGCTTCCAGTGAGACCTCTGGCTAGGTGGCTTCAACATCCAAAACAGGAGCACTGGGCTGGGGTGCTTCGGGTCTTGGCAGGTGGTTGGGGAACCACTTGTAACTATAGATTTATGTGAACCACTTCTTGTTAACTCATTCAAAATGAATTTAATCAGATTATAAATTTTCATGATGAATAAATGATTTCTACTACCATTTGGAGATTCCCTTCCTTCAGAATTTTGTTTTTTCACCTCTGAAACTGAGATGGCTCAGTGGTTAAGAGCACTGTCTGCTCTTCCAAAGGTCTTGAGTTCAAATTTCAACAACCACATGGTGGCTCACAACCATCTGTAATGAGATCTGACTCTCTTTTCTGGAGTGTCTGAAGACAGCTACAGTATACTTACATATGATAAATAAATAAATCTTTAAGAAAAATCAGAAAAGCTCACAGCACTAAGCCGGAATGGCTTTATGGATAGTCCAAAGACATGATTTCCGGGGAGGATTTTATTTTTCTGAGTGGAAATCTGAGAGTGGTTTGAGGGCTGCCACTCGTAACTGTTAGATTCTGTAATCACAAACAATGTTGAAATTGGTGTGTTAGATTCTGCTAGTGACTGTTGGATTCTGAAATTGCAAACTATGTTGAAGTTGTATTTTAACAGTACTCCGCTGACTGTCATGACCCTGAATTTGATTGTGCCTTCCTCCCACCCTTTTCTGTTCTTGAAGCTGGGGAAGGGGCAGCAGGCTTGGACTAGGCAAGTTTGTTTTGTGGATCTATGAGCACTGCAGGTCCCTTCTAGGTGAAAGTTGTTTCAGCCACACAGCTATTTCAATCCAATGTTTTCACCCAAAAAATGAAAGGAAGATTATTTGGGAAACAAATAAGAGTTTTAAAAATATCTTTAAAATCAATTTTTTAATATTTTGGAACCCCAGTGTGTAAGACTATAACTTAGAATGCTACTCACTGAAAATGTTTACTTCTTTGTGTTATTTCTTTATTTTGGTGAGTTTATAAAGTAATCAATTTTCTTATTGTATTCAGATGTAATGGTGTGAGTTGATACTAAGAGGAGCCTCTACCTGCACAGAGGAGAAAGGGAAGGTGATGGTGTGAAGGGTTTAGGGAGGGGGTTAGTGAGTGGGATGTAAATAAATAAGTAGAAAACTAACTCTAACTAAGCCACTAATATTCTGTCCTCTATCCTCTATACACTTAGTAACATCTAAATATATGTTCTAATCTTAGATATACAAATGAGAAAGAATGTATTGCAATTGTATAGTTACATACTCTGCAGGATATTTTACAATTCTACACATCACCGTTTAATGCCAAGTTTCCCTTTTCCTTTACATCTATGTAGAATCCCATTGTATGTAGGTCATGCCTTCGCGATTCTTTCATCTATTGATGGACACTCCTAGGATAGTCCCATTTCCTTGTTATTGTGAAAGCTGCCAACACCAACATGAATGTATGCATGTTCCTTTATGGTAGATACAGATCACTTGAGACACATCTTAGAGTGATATCTGGTTAGAAATATAATTCTGAATTTCAAGAGAAGTACCATGTATAGTTCCATAGTGTATATGGAATAAAAGTGTATGATCACTAACAGTAAGTGTTCCTCTCTGTCCACATTCTTTTGTGTGTTTGCTGTTTGTTTGTTTGTTTGTTTTTTGTTATGTTTGTTTTGTTTAGGAAGGAGATGGAATCTCAAAGTAATTTTTAAACATGTTTCCATGATGGCTAAAAGTGATAAATATTTCTAAAAATATATGTGTTGGACAATCATATTTTTAACTTTTGAGAGTTGTCAGTTTTATATTTTTGGCCCTGAATTGGCGGTCAGGGTTTTAAGTTGTTTAACTTTATAATTCTTTATAGACCATGGATACGTCATTCTAAACATATGGGTTGAGATCCCTTTGGAAATATTCTATGCTTTTGAGTACTTATGTTAAAACCCACATCACTAGCAAAATTATGGTTATGAAGTAGCAGTTAAACTAGTTTTGTGGCTGTGGGGTCACTACAACATGAGGAACAGAATTAAACAGTCTCCACATTATAGTTCTTGAGAATTACTACTACTGTCATCACCACTTGTGAGAAGAGTAACAAGGCAATGATTAGGATCCAACCTATAACTATCTAGCCACTCAGTTGGTAGTTTCTTTAGCTATGCAATTTACTTTTTGATTTGGTTGTTTTTAAAAATTTGCTGTTGTTTGTATTTCTTAATATTAAAATATAATTACATTATTTAATTCTCTTTTTCCTTCATCACCTTCCATTAGTCTCCCACTCTATTCTATTTTAAACTCATGGTCTCTTGTATGTATGTGTGCTTGCGTACATATGCATTATGTATTTGTGTATGTGCTTGTGTTTGTGTGTGAAACCAGTAGTAGAAATAATCATTTAAGATTTTTCAGATAATGTTATTTGTATGTGTATGATTTCAGGGCTGATAATTTTATATTGCACATTAAATTGGTGTATTCTTCCCTGGAGACTGTTTATTCATTTGATTGGTTGTTTGGTTGGTTGGTTGAGATAGGATCCCTGAAACTCACTATGTAGGTCTAAATAATAGAGACCAGCCTAATTCTAGCTCTAATTGTTGGAAGTTACTCAAAGGTGTGTGCTCTATGCCACATGAGCAGAAAGTACTTCATTTTCCTTCCATTTGCCCATTCTTAAGACTGTTTCACAGGATTTATCTAGAAATTGTGGCCTATATTTTTATACTTAGGAGTTTTTCTATTTTACTTTATATAGCATTTTCATTGTTTTATGTTAGAAATTGAGTTCTTGATCTAATTGGAATCAGTTTTGTGCAGGGTAAGGTTTAATTCTTTTGGATGTTGGTGTGCTGGTTGGTGTCCTTGGCCCAGGGAATGCTCTATTAGGAAAGGTGGCCTTGTTGAAGTAGGTGTGACCTTGTTGAAGGAAGTGTTTCACTGTGGGGTAAGATTAGAGAAAGCTTTCTCCTAGCTGCCTGAGGATGCCAATCCACTTGTGAATGGCATCAGATGAAGATTTCAAACTCTCAGCAACTCTGGCACCATGCCTGGCTGAAGTTACCATGCTCTTCTCTTAATGATAGTGGACTGAACCTCTACAAGTCTGAACCTGTAAGACCATCCCACTAGAATGTCCTTTATAAGAGTTGCCTTAATTCTAGTGATCCTTCACATCAATGGAAACCCAAATACAAATAGTAGATATCAGAGCATTCATTTATCAGTTAGCACATGATAATATAAGATTTTGTTAATCCAGGTGGTGGTGGCAAACTTTACCCAAGCCTGAGCTGAAAGGAGGGAACTTTAATTCAGAAAATGCCTTGATAATATATACAAATGTAAGTCCTTCTCTTAATTGGTAAGGGAATATGTAGGGCCCAGCCCATTGTGGGAGTTGGCATACTTGGTCTGGTGGTTTTAGGTTCTATAAGAAAGATAGTTGACTAAGCCATTATTAGCATGTCAGTAAGGATCACTTCTCTGTAATCGTCAGCACAGATGATATGAATTTTATGATGACATAAATTGTACAGATCTTTGGTATATACGCTTCAATCGTGTTGTTCCTGGGCATGAAATAGATAAGAAGCCTACTACATTTCTCTTTGATCTGTACATGCGGAACACTTCTCAAACAAAAGACAGAAAGATTACATTAGATCATTTCAAAGGGCAATCTGGGCTGAAGAATCAATTTCCAGACATGAACCAGTTTTCAGACTCAAACCCCCCTGAAATAAAGGTAGCTGGGTTTCCCAGAAAAATGACCTGGATAAAAGACCCATAAGTTTTGGTGTCAGCCTTTATACAGTTCTTCCACAAAGGGCTCTACTTTCCTTTCACAACAGTACACTGGGGTAAAGGAAAGAAGCAGACATTCTGGAGTCTATTGGAGGCTGGATCGGAATTGATACTGATTTCCTGAGATCCCAAGAAATAATGTGACCCTGCAGTTAAGCTAGAGGCTTCTGGAAGCCAGGTGATTGATAGACATGAGGATGACAGTTGGCATGAGTGCTGCTGTACGTGTGAAGGGATAGTTTGTGTTCTTTGAATTTCTCAAAGATCAATTAAAAGCATATCTATGGTTACCGTATTTACATTTGAGATCCTAAAAGGATGCTTCCTAGAGGACATTGAACTACTCTAAATTCACAATGTGTTTGTGATTTTACTTGGGGAAGTTTATCATGTTAGGCATTATTGTGACCTGATTATTGCTTATGTGTTTATAGGAGGGATTGTTATATCATGTATTTATAACCTGGATATTGTTTTCATTTTGACATGAGATCCAATTTGTGTCAAGTTAACTGAGGATAGATTCTTATGGTTATTCTTGGTATTCAACTTCACTATACCTGGAATGAACTACAGTCCAGAAAAGGAAGGTATACCTGTGTCCCATATGTTGACTCTGGAAAAAGCAAACTGTTGATCCACATCTTGATATGTGGTGGTGCACACTCCTAATCCAGATTGATACTCACTTTAAATCCAGATGTTGAGATATCCTTTTAAGCTGGACCATATCTTCTGCTGGAAGAAGGAAGGCTTTGTTCTTTGTCTTCTTGCAATTACTTTGCCGGCACATCTACTGGAGCCTACTTCTCCAAGATTCCAGTTAATACACAACAACAGCTGAATCACCCAAATTTGAGGGACAGTGAAACTCCTAGATGCTTTAACCTTTCATTCACAGCTGGCCATTTTTGGGTTAGTGAGGCTTCAGCTTTTAAGCCATTATAATAAGTTCCATATTCATTCCTTAAATTCTGTGAGTCCAGAAATCCATAACTAATACATCATGCATGCTTTCTTGTCATTCATTATTTCTCTCAAAATATTCTATTTCTACATTTTAATAGATGATCTTTCTTTGCATAACAATCTGACTTGAAAGTAATTTCAGGAAGTGCATTCCTTGTCAAACAATTATGGCAAAAGCAACTAATCACTGAATCATATTAAACAAAGTTCATAACATGCTTTTATTTTTGAATGAGATCCTAAATTAGGCCTCAAAAAACTAAACCAAACAAAAACATAGACTAAGTGTTACGTCAAGAATCAGATGATCTTAAAATAGCCCATATTATAGTATAACTGATGTAGAATTCTGCTGTGCTTTAATTATTATAGAGGACATCAATAAAATCATCTAAGGCTAATAGATCAGTGTACTGCTGCTTCCTTCCTTCCTTGTTTACTATATTATTGATGTTGGGCATCTGTGGATCACCACACAAACCACTCAGATTCAGAAGTAAGGCAAACAGAGATAGTTTATTGACTGCTACAGACTAATGCTGATTGATTAGAGCCACGGGTCAGACTCGGAGGATTACAATATATCCTTCTCAGATTTCTGATCACATTGATGCCTAAGTTAGCTATGGCTTGACTGCTAGAGAAATATAGAAAACTAGCTATTTACCCAATTAATTTCTTAGTTAAAACTGCTATGTCTCTTATTTAAAAGCAGAAACAGTTTTTCCTTGTTCACAGGCTTATTTTTATCACCTGTATCTCATGGTGAGAACTATATAAATAATTAGATAAAAACTTTAAATTTCATGTAAGGTCTGGTGATATAAAAGCTTCTAAAAGTATTTGAGTGTTTAAAAATATTCGAAGGTCTAAAATGATGTTTTATAAACATTAAAACATCAAAAAGAACATTTTCAATATGTAAATACAAGTTACATAAAGAAAAGTTTCATATTCTCCCCTCCCACATGCTATGGTTAATTTAACACTGATCAATGGAGTTATGGTAAGCTAATAAACACTGGCTGCTTGAAATTCAATTATAAGCTCATTATTTTAAATATCCTTTGCTGGTCCTTTGAATAGAGAATTAAAGGTGTTTCTCATCATGCTAATAGATATGACTAGTCCTCTGGATTACAGAGAAAAATGGTTGTGCCTTTTAACTCAAATCTCTTGCTTTTACTAGGTCTCAAAGTCATGAATCTATTCCTGATATTTTATAGACACTTATTAACTGTTTTTTCCTAAGGTTTAAAAGATTCAAGAAATCACTTGAATCTGTCTGCCACATGTAGCAGAATTTTTCCCCATTTAAATTAAATATTAATGCAACAAGAAACCTGTGAAGGGACAGAGAAAGGGGGGGTAGAACTAAATTGCAAAAACTGAGACAGGGACAGGAGAGAGGGGAAGGAAAGAAGAGGGAGGAAGAGAAAGATGAGCCAGATTCCGCACAGCTTTAAATAGTCACAGGTAGCTATAAATATTTTGTGAGATGAATAATTACAGGACAACTTGTCTTATCTAGGTGGGCAATTTATATTAATATCAACTGGCTCTGAGTTTATTTTTGCGGGCATTTTGTGGAGTAAGAATTTACTGATATAAATCTGACTTATAAATTACAAGCCTCTATGGTTTTGATTTTACTGGGGTACTGGGATTT
The DNA here is from genome assembly GCF_947179515.1 of Apodemus sylvaticus. Classification (NCBI taxonomy): domain Eukaryota; kingdom Metazoa; phylum Chordata; class Mammalia; order Rodentia; family Muridae; genus Apodemus; species Apodemus sylvaticus. The sequence continues at coordinate 15,189,912 of NC_067473.1, read as the reverse complement.
GGGGCTGCTGACCACAGTAGGTGGATGGTTGGGAATGTAAGCAGAATCCAGAACAAGAGAACTTTGAGATGGGAGGCCGCTGCTTGGGGCTAGCCATGGAGGCAGCAAGGTCGTTGTGTCACAAGAGTAGTGAGTCGTAAAATGGGGTGGTGCAATTTGTAATATTTCCCGAAACAGCCACAGATCAAAGGAACTCCAGATAAGTACACCTGCCTGTTTTTCAAAATGGAACTTTTCTCTTGGTCTTGGAATTCCTGACCTTCCCAAATTACTAAATAACTGTAACTCTTGTCCCTAATTTATATGAATCTTAGCAGATTCACCTGATTGACAGACTCCATCCACTAATCACCTGTGGACTGCAAGCTGCTGAGATCTGATTTGCTGAAAGCTGATGTGCACTGGTCAAGCCAATGTCTTATTTGTAAATCAACTATTCAGATACTTCTGATAAATGCCCAATTGTCCAACCTTTGACTAGCCTTTCAGACATCTTGGGCATGGTGACAACGTCCTTATATCAGCTGGATGTACTTACAAAAGATAATACATTACCCTGCCTAATAGGCTGAAATGGTGCTACATCCAAAGGAAACCCCCTGGCATAAGGAATAAATGGCTGCCTATAATGCCAAGTGACATACTACTTTCATCACATGAAAAACATAAAGTGTCCATCTTATTATGATACCAAATGTGGAGTGAATATCTAAGAAAAAGAAACTTTTAGATAAAGACCTCTCAGCATGTCTTGAGAATTATTTTTGGAGTCAACTTAGCCTAGGATCTACTATTGTAATGTGATATGATCCTGGATAATAATACTGTTTCCAGGCTAATCATTCTGAAGCAATCAGAGATACCTTAGATAAAGTCCAACAAACTTTAAAAGTAATATAAAATAAAATAAAATAAAATAAAATAAAAGGTCTATGTAACTGGTGTCCTTGACTGACCTCATTGATAAATATTTTAATTGGTAGCCTATGCCTCCTGTAGGTACTCACCTGTGAATTTTACATAATTAACGCTCTGGGACTTTTTGTTAAACAGTGCGTTCCACTGTCAAGCTTATGATTCTTTGGGCCCCTGTCTTCACAAAATTTAGAGTCAAGGATTTGTCTTTCATAAAGAGCTCAACAGATAGAATTATTAAGACCTAGATGAAATTGTCTATCTTCCCATGTTGTGATGTTGCTAATGGTATAAGGAGATGTTCTCATGTGCTATCACTAGAAAAACTTCTCATGCTCTAGTTGTTAGCAAACTCTGTTATGTTTGGTGATTTGGTGTTCTGGAAACCCATAGCAATAGAAGTCAATTAAAAGTGCCTTGTATAGGGAACCACAGTAAGCCTGATTCCAAACCAAACACAACATAGCATTTCTTCCAACTGTGTGTGAACTTTTAAGATTTTGCCTTTTATAAGATACCCGTAGCATAGAACCCAAAACAAGAGAGACATCTGCACCAGCGTAAGAAGCTATTTGGAATAAGACTTCCATTTTTAGTAGGGCTTAAGTAAGGTTTAAGTTCCCAACACTTCCGTGGGAACTGACAAGACCCAGTATGTGGAACTGTTGCAAAAGGATTAGGAAGTGTGGTCTTGTTGGAGCAAGTGTGTCACCAGAACACAAGGAATTTAATTGTGGAGCCATGACTTGTGGGAAAAGGGCAAAGAAAAAAAATGTATACAGGGAGTGATTCCTTCAGAACAGGCCCCAGTGCAGATAACCATGAACCAGTGGAAAGAGAAGATCTAAAGAATTATTGGGTCCTGTAGATCAACAAAATAAAGTTCATAAAAATTAAAGGATGGGGCCAGATTTCATCCCAAGTCAGCAGCAGGATTTGGCAGCATGGTTTACATGGCTCCAGTTTTAGAGTGAAGAAAGATACAGAAGAGGCTGTAGAATCTTCCCTCCATGATTAAGTAACACTGCTCAAGCCAGGTGAGGGACAGAAGAGTCTCTACAACGCACCCAGAGAGGCCATTGTACGACACTCTGAAACTGAAGCATTGTTGTGTTAGAAATCCAGAAGTGTTGGCGATGCCACAGCTGTGGGATACCATCCAAGGAAAGATAAAGACAGTATGTAAGAACAAGCTGATACAGAAAAGTCATTTAATCCTTTGGACATTAGACATAGAATTATACATTTGGAATTTGTCTAGCAAGGTTTTAGAGTTGCTTTGGTCCAATATTTCATCACTATGACCCCAAGCCTAACTTTTGAAATAATAATTCCAAGAATATATTTTTGAATTTTAAGATATATTTATATGTACTACTTACTAATTATATTAATGTTTATACTTAAAAGGTTTTTACACATAATTAATATACCATATTTGTGCTATATTCTGTGCCAGTCTTGAAACATTCACATTGCTCTTTGGTTTTATAGTAGGTTACAACTAAGAGATTGTCTTAACTCTGTTAAGAGACTTTGGCATTTTAACCTGTGTTGAAGTTGGACTAAATGCATTTTCCAATGGGACTTGGTTGTAGAACATGGTGGCTTTAATGCAAATAGCTCCATGGACTCATACATTTGAAGGTTTGATTCTCAGTTGGTGGTATTGTTTGGGAAGTATTAAGAGCCATGGGGTTGTTGAAGGAGGTGTGTCACTAGGGTGGAATTAGAGGTTTCGGAAACACATACATTCAAATCTAGCTCTCTCTCATTCTATCTGTCTGTTTGTCTCGTCTCCATCTCACTTTACCTCCACTTTGTTTCATATTTGTGGAGAGCTATAAAATGCTTAGCTACTGCTTCAGACACCATATCTACCTGCCTGCTCCCCTGCTTCCCACCATGATAGTCAAGGACACTAACTTTTTGAAACTATAAGCGAGTCCCCAGTAAACTCTTTCTTCTGTTAAGTTTGCTTGGTATAGTATCACTTCACAGTAGTATAAAAATAATTAAAACCAAGAGTTGTGCTACTGATACTGCTTGAGAATATTGCTTTCTTCCAAGGTCCAGCTGATTGCTGATAATGTTTTCTCCTATAATTATATTGATCTTGTTCTTTATCCCAAAATAAAAACATGATGCTTCCATATATAACCATTACCTTTCCCATTCAATGAATCAAGAAGCTGTTTTAAGGCCTGTTATTTCAGAGAGACCTTTGATGAGCCAGAAACTAAGGAAGACCCAAAAGAGACAAATGCACAGTCCTGAACTATGATAACATCCATGACTCCATCAAGACCTTACCCAAGCTTGAAAAAACATGAGCAGGCACAAGCAGTTGACTGAAATTTAGAAGAAGATGCTCAGGAGGGGCAGCAGCTTCAAGGGCTTTGCTTAAAAGTAAAATTGCACAGTTCAACAAGGTCATGGCTAGAACAGGAAAGAACTTTGGTGTGTTATCCATAAGAGGAGCAGTGAGTAGTGAGCAGAGATAGTTTCTGAGTAACTTACTTTTGAGGAAGTGTTAGAATTGGATAGAACAGTAGCTTAGCTCTGAAGAAGAGGCAATTGAAAATAAGACTGAAGACTAAGAAAAAGCTGTCAGCTCTTCAACTCACAGTGAGGTATTCATCCATAACCTACAGAGGAAGGGCCTTGTGTGGTAGTATTGGTATTCACATCATGATGCAAGCTGAAGAAACTGTGGTCTTCGGGTTTTGTTTCTGTGAATCAACTCCATGCCCAAGACAGTTCTTAAGAAAGAAACTGTTTAATTAGGACTGGTTTATATGAGACTTAGTCCATTCTCATTATGATGGGAATGGTAAACATGTTGCCAGAGAACTGAGAGTACTTTCTACATCTTTATCCATAGGTAGCAGAGAGGGACTGTGTACCACACTCTGTATCTCGAGGAGAAGAGACCTCAAAGCCTGATCCTACTCCACCAAGGTCACATATCCAAATATTGCCACCTCCAGTAGGCCTAGCATTCAAACACAAATGAACCAATTGGGGCCATACCTATTCAAACCACCACATTGTCTTGACTTTCACTTCTCTGATTTTTTATTTCCTCCTTTGTGCTTAGACAACTAAAGCAAATGCTTGAAACAACTTATTGATACCTGAAAGTAGCCAAGTAAGTCCGCCACCACTACCACCCTAAAGCATCAAAACAAAACTTTATTTGAAATTAAGTCAAACACATTTGGGGAAATGGTGTCCAAATTTTACTAACTTCTCCAAAGATTATAATAAAATCCTGTTCATTTTCAAAATATTACTCACCCATCTCTCTCTCTTTCTCTTTCTTTCTTCCTTCCTAAACTATAGAATCATGATTATGACTGTTTTTACTTGGTATTTGTAGCTGGTTAATACAAGTTGATATTCATTTGATTTGTTTAAAATATACAAGCCTTTCCTGCCTGCAGTAGCACTGGAACTCATGTTTTGTCTATTCTGAGATTATTGGTTTTCTCATCACCATTTTAATTTCCCTAGTTTTAAGTATATCAACAGAAAGCAAAGATAACTGATATTCATTGAGACCTGCTTGTGGGTTGAATATTTCCCTCAGTATTCAGGTATAGAAACTTAATCGCTAAGGCAGCAGTAGTGATAATTTAAGACTTAATTAGCCCAAGAGTTTCTGCCATTATAGTAGTTAGTAGTGACTCCATTATCATATTGACAGGTTGTTAGAAAAGTGAGTTTGGTTGAGTACCACCCGCCCCTCTCTCTTTCTCTCCCTTCTCCATACATCTCTCCTTTTCCTCCCACAATCCCTTTCTCTTTGCTTTCTCCCTTTTATGCCTCAAACCATGCATCAATGATAAGAACTTTCAGGAACACCTGACATTCACCACAAATTTGATATTGAGTCAATGTTTGCTTACCAGACAGTCAAAAACCCTTCACTACTGCCAAATTCTTTCACAGGCCCACATCCCATTGCACAAGAAGGAAGATCCATGGCTCCAGCTGCATGTGTAGCAGAGGATGGCCTTGTCAGACATCTGCGGGAAGAGAGGCCTTTGGTCCTGTGAAGTCTCACTGCCCCGCTGTAGGGGAATGCCAGGACAAGGAAGCAGGAGTGGATGGGTTAGTGAACAGAGGGGGAGGGTTGGGATAGGGGGGTTTTTGGAGGGAAAACAAGGAAAGTGGATAACATGTGAAATGTAAATAAAGAAAATATCTCATAAAAAAAAGAAGGCAAATTTTGTAACATTAGCCAAACCAGACTAAACTAGTCCTAAGTTTATCTGTCTTTTGTATAGTGACTTGTTATGTTTTCCTGTAAGCATCTCAAACAAAAAAAATTAAAAATAAAAATGAAGTAATATTTACAGTTATACTCAAGAGATAATCCTAAGCATCAATGTCTTATTCATCATTAATGTGTTCAAAACCTACATTATTAACATAAATTACTCACTTTCAGAACCTATAATCTTTCCTATATAGATGTGCATGAAATTATGAAACTCTACATATATTTTCTAAAATGTCTTCTTTTTTCTTCAGCAATGCAATGTTAGTGTAAAGTGAATGTTAACCTAAGGGCCTTTAGGTAGCATAGTTCAGTGGTGCTTTTATTTGCTACTAGCTACCATCGTGAGATCATCTACATTTATTGTTAATATCCATTTAATAGAATTATATCACTTTTCCTCTTCTCTTTCCTCTCTGCATCCCATCCCAGCCAGTCTCCTGTCAACCCCTCCAATGCCCCCTAGTCTCATGACAATGGCCTCTGTTTCTTTAATTATTTTTTTTACCTACATAAATAGCTCTACATCTCCTTTTTTTTGTACTAATGTAAGTGCAGCTAGTAATATAAAGGCCCCAATAATGTTGATTTGCCTCTGTGAGCCCCTCCTTAGATCAGCTCCTACCATTATAAGTCAATCAAAAATTAAATCAGGCCACTTGACATAATTGGAAGTTTCAAAGTAATCTGAAGAGCATAATTTCTATCGCAGATGTCACAGCTAAACGAGTAAAATGCCACAGGAGCAAAAAGGTCAAGGGCTAATCCACTTCAGTGTCATTAGGGATCATGTTTAAATTTCTTTGTAAACTTCAAGGTTTTGAAAGCCATCCTAAAATTCCTCTCCAGAGCAAGGTGCCTCTGATAAGGGAGTTGCTCTCTGTGGGGAAAGAAGACTGCTTCTTCTAGTGTCAGGACAAAATGGATTGTTGCTTACCAAATTTCATTTGTTATGAACATAGTTGTTTAAAACGAATCTAGCTAAATTTTAAGGCACACATTTATTCTCTGTAAAAAAATTTTTTTAAAAAAGGTGTTTCTGTAAACAAGCCTATTTACATTGCAGTATATAACATTGTTCTTTGAAAAGACAGGCAAGATCTTGTACAAAGTCAAGATAGCAAATATAGAAGAAAAATGACTTCTCATTTATGTGGAGTTAATCAGCACCACTGAGCCTAAAATTTTAAAATAATTACCTCGAGAAATGAGGCTGCCACCTACATGAGCCTATTTTAATAGATCATCCAGGTATGATTACCTTTTATAATTGATTTTAGCAGTACAAACATCTATTTTATAATCGAATATTAAATAAGAGGCTTCCAAAGTCCTAGAAGGTGTTTGTAATCAAAATACTATTGGACAAACACACACTTCCATATCTGTAAATCTACAGACAAGTTGCCAGATTAGAATATAGACATAAACAGTTTAAATAGATAATTGAAGATACAAACATAGACAATTTTAGCAATTACTATGCAATAAGGACTGCAATTAAATGTATAAAACAGTTTTTTAACAAATGATTTTAGCAGGCAGAAACAAATTGATAATAAGTCTATGAAAAATATCAAGCCAGAAATAAACTTGCTGATTGGCTGATAACATATTTTCTGTTTTTCCCCAACATAATATTTTTGTTTATTTCTAGGAATTTCACATAAAGAACACCAACTATACTCAGTTTCCAGTCCTCCCTGCCTACCCATCCCCTAGAAAGAAGAAAGAAAAAACCCACAAGTAGTGTAGTAAAGCATAAATCTTGAAAGAATACTAATATGGTGTTAATGAAGAAGAGCTTAAGTATTTTTTTAACACTGGTATAAGTGTAGATAAGTTTGCTAGAATATTTCTGATAAGTACATCTTCCAGCCCTAGCAATTGCAAATTACTGCAGTTTTCGAACCACAGCAGGACATGGTAGAACACAACAGCACTAATTCTTAGCCTGTACACATCAGAAGTAATGCCAACAGTACTAAGACATTATATAGATTGACAAAAGTGTGGAATAAGAGTTACGATTGCAGAAATCAGATATGGCCTGTAATATCCATAGGATGCAGATACTGCACTAAAAAATTAGAAAGATCTCTAAAACTTGACCTTCAAAACACAAAGTTATACTATGTCAGAGAAGGGAAAACCAGAAAATAGATATTTAATGTGTGCAGCTGGGGACATTTTGCAAAAACAAGGCTACAGGCAATACATAATTGTGTTCAGAGCTATGAGTGAAGGTGAGACTTAGGCTACTTCTGTTTTAATTTAAGTGAAATCAGCTACATAGACATTCTCAACATAGATTAGGTTTAAAGTGTTGTATTGGTATGCTGACAGCTTTGTTCAGATAATGTTCTGGAAAAGAGACAGGAAATTATTTACTTCTAAAATGTTGACTTTAAAAGAAAACAAGTCTCAAAAAAAACAAAGAAAGAAAGAAAGAAAGAAAGAAAGAAAGAAAGAAAGAAAGAAAGAAAGAAAGAAAGAAAGAAAGAAAGAAAGAAAGAAAGAAAGAAAGAAGGAAGGAAGGAAGGAAAGAAAGAGAGAGAGAGGAAGGAAGGAAGGAAGGAAGGAAGGAAGGAAGGAAGGAAGGAAGGAAGGAAGGAAGGAAGGAAGGAAGGAAGGAAAAGAAAAAGAAAAAACAAAAAATTCAAGAACTAAAATGATATTTTCCTAAAGGCACTTTCTAATATTCAATGATACATGTTTCTAGCCAAACATCTTGGATGCTAAGCAACCAAAGTAGGGTAGTATGTGAAATTGATTCACCAACACTTGTATGCACCTTTAAATCCTATCACCTTTGATATCCTTAAGAAAGATTAGTCATGGTTTTAGAGTTGTAGGATAATTACATAACATCCAGTAAATAACCACCACTTTCATTTTTCAAATTGATACATTTTAATGAACATTTCATGCATATTCAAGGAATAAACCTATTGTTTCTTATATATGACATTATCACTTTATCATTTGTAAACTTAATAAATCAGATGACTGTGAAACCAAGTTTTAAAAGAGTGAATGAAGCTGGGCAATGGTGGCGCACGCCTTTAATCCCAGCACTTGGGAGGCAGAGGCAGCTGGATTTCTGAGTTCGAGGCCAGCCTGGTCTATAGAATGAGTTCCAGGACAGCCAGGGCTACACAGAGAAACTCTGATTTGAAAAACAAAAACAAAAACAAACAAAAAGACAAAACGACGGAATGAATAAAGGAACAACTCATCATGGACTGGATGTGTTCTCCTCCAAATGCTTAGTGAAAAAGTAATACCCAATGTAATGTATTTAAAGAAAATATTTTACAGAGGGTAATAGAAATTAGATAAAGTCTTAGTTTGGGTTTCTGTTGCTGTGGAGAGATACTATGATCACAGCAAGGTTTAGAGAAAAAATTAATTGGATCTGGCATACAGTTTAGAAGTTTAGTCCATTTTCATTGTGGCAGGAAGCATGGCAACACGTCGGCAGACATAATACTCAAAACAGAGCTGATAGTTCTATATCTGAATCAGAAGGGAGCAGGAAGAGAGAGTGGCACTGGCTCTGGTTTAGGCATCTGAAACCTCGAAGTCCATCCCCAGTAACACACTTCCTCCTACCAGGCCACGCCTACTCAAACAAGGCACCCTTCTAATACTGTCACTCCCTAAGGGTTCATACAGTCCATTTTCATCCAAACCACCACAGATAAAGGCCTGAGCTTAGACCACTAATACAAAATCAGTGGCTTCTAATTTTGTAGCTTACTAGCTTCTTTGTGAGAACAAGGGATTACAAAGGATAAACACACAAGTATAAAGCCATGTGGAGGAGACACAATCAGAAACATCTTTCTTCCAGATAATGACAGGCCTGCAGGTGTACTAGGCCTGGTTACAGTACCTTAGCCTTTTCAAGAACTGTGAGAAACAAAATTTCTATTTCATAAGTCACCTACTCTATAGTTCTTTGTTATGGCAACTCCACTAGACAAATTATATGTCTGTGTGCACTGTATGTATATATAACATGCAGGTACATATAGAATATGCATATACAAATATATGTGTATGTACCTATTAAGTATAACATACTAATATTTTCATAAATATATTCATATCATTGTTTGACATCTTTGAGAGACATTCTAGATATTTATGCACAAATACCCAGAAATATATACGATTACATAACTATATAACACAGTATTACTTTATTTATTAAAAAATATATATATATATTTAAAGTGTTCAGGTAGAAGTTTTGGTGATCCCAAGCTTGGAATTTTGCTGGACTGAGAGCATTGGACTTGCTGTCAAGAGTCTGGAGCAGGAATGCACACTTACCTTTTGGCCTATATCTCTGTATGTACATGTTGTTTATGTAAAATCACGATTTCTGATTTTTAAATTTATTTTTCCCAATAAGAACAGCATTCCTCACTTTGCACAAGGGAATATGATATTTGAATGGGAATGATGATTTCTGAAACTTGGCTATATATTTATTAAAAAAAAATGCGCCATCATTTTATTTGCCTTTATGTTCCCTTTCTCCATCCTATTCCTTCACTATTCCCATCCCCCACACACATACACATATAGTGTGAAAAGAAAATATTTACTATAAATTGCTGCAGATTTATGGCCCCAGAAAGACTGAAATGTGTACCAGGAGGACAAGTCATTTAACCAGCTGTTGCTGGATCATGTTTTATTACTAAGGATTGGACCAGGATGAAACCATTTAAAATGTCCCTGGACCCCCCCCAAAAAAATGGAAACTGGTTCTTAAGTGAGCATGAATCAGCAGCATTAATAAGGACTTAATTGCTTTGGAAAATTTGCAGGAAAATCCTCACCAAATATTGTAAGAAAAAAATACCACACTGACTTGTAATGAGGGAGCATAGTTTCAGAACATTCTTCATCAAGAAATACAGTTAGGAAATAACTTACCTATGTAAGAAAGACCCACATACACACACACACCCCCACACACACACATACACACACACACACACACACACACACACACAAACAAACAAAAATAATCGATAAATCAAAAAATCCTTAGGTATTAAAAGGGTCTATGGCCTTCCAAGGATATGAACAATAGAATTGTGTATCATTTGACCAGCTTTGTGAACTTGGAACCAATTAGAAAATTATATATGTATGTATGTATGTATGTATGTATCTATCTATCTATCTATTGACAGATAGATAGATAGATAGATAGATAGATAGATAGATAGATAGATAGATAAACAGACACACATTTTTCTTATTGGGAAAAATAAATTTAAAAATCAGGAATCATGATTTTTTTACATAAACAACATGTGCATACAGAGATATAGGCCAAAAGGTAAGTGTGCATTCCTGCTCCAGACTCTTGACAGCAAGTCCAGTGCTCTCAGTCCAGCAAAATTCCAACCTTGGGATCACCAAAACTTTCCTCCATCTCTATAAATTTCTGAAGCCTCTTGTCATCCTGCAGCAGCCAAAATGTGGATGAGTCTCATTTCAAAAGTTTCAACCAGTTCTCTTATGTGATTATATGGAGGAATCCGCATTTGTAATCTGCTATATTTTATTCAAATGCTACCCACAATAGACTGCACCCAGATTTCAAAGGTCAGTGAGGAATGGAAAAGCATAACTCAGATAGTTGCTTCCCAGACTTCCATGAGCAGACACAGACAAGAAAGTGTTCCCTTGGTTTGGTTGAACTCAGTGTTAAAATGGTATGCATTTTCTCTCCAGTCTTTGCTTTCTAACATAAGACCATTACTCTAGTTTCTTCTAAATCATACAAAAAACTAAAAATTAAAAGCTTCGAACATGTTTTCTAGTAGTAGCTGAGAAAAAAATATCTCTTGGTCACCATTAGTAATTCTATGATGACTCTCACCTGTGGTCTGCTTTACCAGTGAGAAGGCCTCTCCTTATGCTTCTGTGAGATCTGAATATCCCTAAGGATCATAGTTCCACTTATCTGATGACCAAGTCCCTTCAACTCTTCCTGTCCCTTGATCTCTTCATTCCATCTCAGCTACGTCCCTCCACGGTCCTAACCTATGGCACTTCAAAGTTTTAAGCACTCTCAGTTCCAACCGTCACCTTTCCAGTTATTTCTCAATAGCCCCAATACAAAAATAATTCTAGTTTCAGCTCACTGACACTTGTAAATGTTCTACTTTTTCTCATGCTCACAACAGTTTGTCCCAGGTCATGATTATTACAAAAATGTGAAGCATGAGAGTATACTTTTTAAAGCAATGTAATACGAGAGCACTTCCATATCCACACATACACTGGAAATCATGGAAACAATCAATCACATTGCAATTAGTAGTAGAGGGCATTAAGTAAAAGAAAGGATCCAGTTGGAACAGGAAGTCTAATGACTATAGAAATTAGAATTCTAGAAATTGCACTCATCATCTAAAACCAAAGTTAAATAAGTTAGAAATATTTAACTTGTGCTTTCAAAAAGGTAAAGAGAGGAGAGGGATATGCTCTTTTGTTCTGTGATCTTGACCTTTAAAGAGTCAATAATGTGAATATGAACACGGTAAAACTGGTTGGGTGCTGTGAGAGACATGAAGGGGCATCGTAGGCACACACTAAAATTACAAAATTACACAAAGTGTGTTGTTGCCCAATATTTTTCCTTGCCTCAGGGGAAATTGCTTGCTGGAAGGTATCTTCAATAAGAATCAAAATATAAAGAGAAACCAGGCTGAAATTAGGTTAATATGATGTCTGAAACAGCCTTCTGCTCCTGGATCCAAAAATATAACGTGGTTATTGGGCCTTTGAGACTAATATCACAAGGGCAGTTCTAAGGACAATCAGAAGAGGGGGAGTAAAGAGAAGGAAGAGGGGCTGAAAGAGTAGCAATAAATCCTGAAAAATAGATCTGAAACACAGTATTAAGGTAATATCTGAGGTCTTAGGGACAGCACATGCTGTCAAGAATATGAAGTCAGGGGAACACTCTATGGCTGGTAGGAGTGTAAACTTATACAACTACTCTGAAAATCAACTTGTTGATTTCTCAGAAAATTGGAAATAGTTCTACCTAAAACCCCCAGCTATACCACTTGTCTTAGTCAGGGTTTCTATTCCTGAACAAACATCATGACCAAGAAGCAAGTTGGGGAGGAAAGGGTTTATTGAGCTTACACTTCCATGTTGCAGTTCATCACTAATGGAAATCAGGTCTGGAACTCAAGCAGGTCAGGAAGCAGGAGCTGATGCAGAGGCCATGGAAGGATGTTTCTTACTGGCTTGCTTCCCCTGGCTTGTTCAGCCTGCTCTCTTATAGAATCCAAGAGCACCAGCCCGAAAGTGGTACCACCCACAAGGGGCCCTCCCCACTTGATCACTAATTGAGAAAATGCCCCACAACTGGATCTCATGGAGGCACTTCCCCAACTGAAACTCCTTTCTCTGTGATAACTCCAGCCTGTGTCAAGTTGACACACGAAACTAGCCAGTACACCACTCTTGGGCACATACCCCAAAAATGTTCTACCATCCCACAAGGACACTCATTCAACTATGTTCATAGCAGTTTTATTTGTAAGAGTCATAAGTTGGAAACAACCTAGATGTCCCTCAATTGAAGAATGGATAAAGAAAATGTGTTTTGATTACATAATGGAATACTACTCAGCTTTTAAGAAAAAGACATCGTGCTTTGAATGCAAATGGGTAGAACTAGAAAATATCCTGAGTGAGGTAATCCAAGATAATCAAAAGGACATGCATGGTATCTATTCACATACAAGTAAACATTAGCCACAAAGTACACGATAACCAGGCTACAACCCACAGACCCAAAGAAACCAAATAACAAGGAGGCCCCAAGGGAGGATTCCTGAATCTTTCTCAGCGTGGGAAGCAAAATAGTTATTTGAGGTGGATGGAGGAAGGATGAAGAGCTTTGCTTGCAAACAGGATTCTAGCATAAACTGATCTCTAAGAGGTTTCACCAAGCAGCCATTGGGGGGGAAAATGCAAAGACTCACACCCTAGCTTGGGAAATCTTGTAGAAGAGTTAGGGGAAGGATTAAGGGACCTGAAGAGGATAGGGAGTTCTTGGGAAAACCAACAGAGTCAACCAACCTGGACCATTGGGGGCTCCCAGAAACTGAACCACCAGCTAAAGAGCTCCACACAAAATAGCAGATGTGTGCCTTGGTCTTCGTGCGGGGGCCCCCAAAAACTTGAGCGGAGGTTGTCCCTGAATCAGTTCCTTGTCTGTGGATCCGAATCTCCTAACTGGACTCCCCATCTGGCCTCAGTAGGAGAGGATGCACCTAGGCCTGCAGAGACCTGATGTGTCAGGGTTGGGTGATACCCAGGGAGGTCCTCCCCCTTCTCAGAGAAGGGAGAGAAGGAAATGGGGCAGGAACTGGAAGGAGACTAGACTGGAAAGAGAGGGGGTCTGGATATCGGAATATAAAGTGAATAAATAAATAAGTAGAAAAAAAGATAATGTCTTAGGAAGCAAATTTTATCCATTATAGGTATTTTATGGTGATAATATATTGAACTCACTTCTCTGAGCAATGGAATAGGAATGTCTTGATCTGTAAAAGTTCAAAACAAACTCAGCAAGCAGAAGAAGGTAGAAGAATAGCACTGTGTGATGTTGTATATTAGAAATATTCTAAGGAACCCTTTACAGCTGAGTAAGAATTAGTTAAAAACATAACAAATTTAACTGTATCGTTTTAATTGAAAAACAGATTGTATTCTATATTTTACTTGCACAAATAATGCTTAAACTTTGTAAATATACTGCTTTCTTCTTTACTGCTCAGGCCAGTAATATGAGTTTTAAAGAAACGTTTTAATCATTTAGGTATTATTTTGAAAAAAAGGTTGTAACATTTTTAGCAAACATAGGATTTCGAGTTTCATTTCATGTAAAGGCTGCCTCCATTTGCTTTGTAAGCTGAAGAATAGCATGTGCCTTTCAACTACTAACCACATTAAGACTGATCTTTATTTTGTTTATCTAAGGAAAGATGAAAGTCTGGTCACTGCGGGCATGTGACACAGTCGACAGACTTTTCAGCACTCCTGCTAATTTATAGCTACTCAGTGGCAACTGGGAAATGCTCAGGTGGCCAACAGTAGACATCTCAATGATTTACTCACAACATCTGTTGGCCTAGGACACAGGCTCCATTCAGTAGCCACCTTCAGATAGAGCGGAGTTTCCTTGGTCCCTCCTCCTGGGCTAGTCAGTATTGACACAGCCACCAGACTGGCATTGAAAGAGCTTGTCTCCCTAGGGAGTAAATTACCTTTTGTGATTCATATCATACTTAACCAGGTAGTCAGTGAATAAAGGGGGCGAGGAGAAGAATGACAGGGGAGCAGCAAAGTATTAAAAGAACCCCCAGAATCAATCTCTATAAAACCCTCTAGTGTACTTTCAGAATAGATATCTATGGAATTAAAATTCCCATATTTACTAGAGGCAGAGGTAAACTGTCAGAAACTAAAATAATTATTCTTTCTAACAAAGAAAAGCAAGGTATATGTAAATGCAGGTTGTGGACTAAACTAGTGAGTTACATAGAGTGCAATGACTAAAGTTCTTTAAAAAAAAATCTCAGATTACTATCTATAATAAAGACCCAAATTAGTAAAAAGATCCCATAACCATTTGTTTATACTTTAGGCAATTAGTTCTCAGTGTATTTATGTCCAACCATGACTTACTATAAAAGTGCACCAGTGTGCAGCTCCTCATTGTAGTTAACAATCTGAGCATTCTGTGGGCTCAGATGCAAGTGTATTGACATCATGTGTCTTTCAAAGATAGAGCATAAGGAAACCAAAACTTAGTCATTGCTCTTTCAAAAAGAACTGACCTTTATTCTTAAATTTGCAACAAACTCCAGCATAAATTTAAGCTTCCTAGAGTCAATGAAATACTCAGAGCACACCCACGAGTCTCCTCCTCTTTGGGATATATGCTTGGCATTAATCCACACAGACAGGAGAAAGAAGCCTGAACTGAAAGATAGCAAAAAGAAGTTAACATAAGGAAGCCAGTTTGCAGAAAAAAAAAATTAGAAGCCTTCATTTACCTGGACTTCTGATAAAATACAGAGAAAGGCCCACGTTATATAAACTTGGGAGAAACTGGTATTTTATAAAAGTCACCTAAATGTCTGGGGACACACACAGTCCAGACCTTTTGGGGCTCTTTCCTCAGCTTATTAGTCCTCCTTCCAATCTTTGGGGTGTTTTTCTTAATAATTTGTCTCTAAGCCCTGAGACTCAACAGCCTGCAATCAGGTGCCCACTGAATGCAAAGCACTCCTACATATGCCTCCACTGGGCGTTCTCAAGGACTCTCTGACCTTCATAGCCAGCTAAGAGGTCAGACTTTTGCCTGCTCCTTCTGGCTGCTACTGGGGTTTTCAGTTGTCCATACTGTTCTCTCTCTTGACTGAATCAAGTTCTCCTTGAGTTTCCCACTGAGTCAGTTTTTAAAATATTTTATCAACGAGACAAAGAAACCAAAGGGAAGCCAGTTTCTCCAGTAACAAAAGAAGCATGTCTGTTTTCATCTTGTTCCGATCTTAGATGCTTATAGTAGCATCAAAGAGTTTCCATCTTTCCCCAAGAGAAAAGCCAGTGCAGCATCTAGGTCAGAGTTGACAAACAGAGCATGTTTTATGATCCAGGCTCAGTCCAGGACTGCAGAGTCACACCAAGCAAGCTGTGCACTCTGTTGATCCTCAGCTTCCCCTCCTCCACAATGGAAGCTGGATTTCTAAATCATAAGTTTATAATGATAATGACTACAAAGAAAATGACTGAATGAACACAGTAGCACCTTGTCAGTGGTGTAGTCAAGTACAATGGCCTAATTGACCAGATCAAACCACTTAATGGATAAAAATCATCACTGTAATCTTCATTTAAGATTTGTTTCTAAGTACCTGTAGGTAAAACAAAACAAAAACAAAATAAAAAGACAAAACAAAACAAAAAAGCAAAATGAAAGAAGGTTCTTTAATCACTGCATCATAAAAACTGAAATAAAAAAATGAAATGAGAGTATTTGGATACATAATTTTGAATAAATTTATTCAAAAAGCAATGTTGGGTGATACTTTCACATAAAACTTGATAAATTTAAATATGTATAACTATATACATAGTTATTGTCTCAGAGTTTATTGCTTCCTAATTCATGGAATACTGAAAGCTAAGAATATTTAGCCAGGCAAGTGGTGGCACATGCCATTAATCCCAGCACTTGGGAGGCAGAGGCAGGTTGATTTCTGAGTTCGAGGCCAGCCTGGTCTACAGAGTGAGTTCCAGGACAGCCAAGGATACGCAGAGAAACCCTGTCTTAAAATAAAAATAAAAAGAATACTTAAGCAGATGACTGTAAAGAAGTGACTGTCTTTAGTATACACAGCACCATCAACTTTGTTCACTGTTCCCATTCTACCTACAGAGTTGTATTTTGGGGTTGTTTATCGTTGATATTTTTATCTGTCTATCTTAATCTGCACTGGAGATTAAGACTAGATGCTTAAGATATCTTAGTTGCCCTCTACTACTATAAGCAATCTTTTTGAACTCAGATATTTATTTACGATCATCACTATTTTTAATAGGTCAAAGAATCTTTACATTGACATAGATATATCCAAAATTTCTCCCTCTGCCCCTAGACAACTCCAAAAATGATCTGTGCTAACTAGAGTACCAACTTTTGGACTAAAGTGCCCATCACAAGGGCCAGACCCTGCTGCATTGAGCAAAAGCTTAATTACAAGGTCTGACTTGATTTCTTTGGCAAGTACCAGTGTTATGAGCTGGTGTGGGAAGATTTTTATCTGTTTCCCTATGGTTCTGTCTTCTTGGTTTTTCTTGTCACACCAATCTTAGTTGAAGTTCTCATCTCCCCATCTTATGAGTGGTAGATGGTTAGTGGGCAGCTGCAGCATCTAATGACACCGATGGTAGAGGAGACCTGGCAGGCAGTTGGAGTGGAAACCACACATACCACACTGGACATGAACATAAAGCAGAACAGAGAACATGAGAAAGATGGAGATAGAGAGAGGTGGGAGGGAGAGGGAGAGGGAGAGAGAAGGGGGGGCGGGGGGGAAAGCAAAGAAATAAAAGAGAAAGTAGCCTGTGAGAGACAGTAGACTCTTCCTTGTGAAAAGAAAATGACATAGCATCATCAAGATGCAGAGTCTGCCTCAGCTTTGGAATTTAGTCACCATTTTTGTAATGCTTCTTTTTCAGTTAAATCTGAAGATTACCAAATATGGGGAAAGAATGTAAACTAGAAAAAGTTGATGAAACTCAAAGTGTTTTTTCCTCACTGCATTGTACCCATTTTAAACTAATTTTTTCTCAAATTTGCTCCGCTTCAGAACTACTTTTTAAAAGGGGGAAAATACAATAAAAATGAGGAAACATCATTATGTTTTTTTATTTTCTATTTGCAAAAGTAATCTACTATATACAGAAGTATTTTCTCCTGAAACCGGTGTCATTTTTGCTTGTAGTGACTAGAGCTTTGAAGATCCTCTTTATATCTAGCATGATATAAAAATCTGTGGTCAACACAACATATAGTTAATTCACTTTCCTTAAATCTTTACATTCCATCCACTTATATTATGAGGAGTTTATTGTCTTATTTGAATATAAATGGTTTTCTATGTAATTATGTTAAAGAATGTTGATGCTACTTTGGCTTTGATTTATTATGTAGAAAATAATACCATCTGGACTCTGGAAACACTTCTGTACTTATAAAAATCTTATTCTTCTTATGTGGTTTTCATAAGGACTGAATTAAAAGTATGCAGAAAAAACTGGGTATGACACTTCCTGAGGACTCTGTTATACCACTCCTGGGCATATACCCAGAGGATTCTTCAGCATGCAATAAGGACACATGCTCCACTGTGTTCATAGCAGCCTTATTTGTAGTAGCCAGAAGCTGGAAAGAACCCAGGTGCCCCTCAACGGAGGAATGGATACAAAAAATGTGGTATATTTACACAATGGAGTACTATTCAGCCTTTAGAAACAATGAATTCATGAAATTCTTAGACAAATGGATGGAGCTGGAGAACATCATACTAAGTGAGGTAACCCAGTCTCAAAAGATCAATCATGGTATGCACTCACTGATAAGTGGATATTAGCCTAGAAACTTTGAATACCCAAGACATAATCCACATATTAAATGAGGTCCAAAAAGAATGGAGGAGTGGCCCCTGGTCCTGGAAAGACTCAATGCAATAGTATAGGGGAATACCAGAACAGGGAAGTGGGAAGGGGTAGATGGAGGAACAGGGGGAGGGAAGAGGGCTTATGGGACTTGCGGGGAGTGGGGACCCAGAAAAGGGGAAATCATTTGAAATGTAATTAAAAATATATCAATAAAGAAAAAAAAATTTTAAAAGTTTAAAAAAAAAAGAAAGAAATATCATACAAAGCCCGGGTGGTATGTAAAATTAATGCTTATTTAAAATATAAATAAAATATAATCTTAACTAAAGATGGAAAAAAGTATGCAGAAAAGTAGCCATGAATTTTATAATTTATAGCTCCCACAATTATGATGAATAGCCATTGAAACTATATTATTAAGCATTGATTTATGCAACATTGCTCTAAATTGATTAAAATATATTATAAGATTAGCTTAGAAGGAGCTGAACTTTTTCTTAATGTTTACTTTTCAGTGTCAACACATATTTTATTTAATATGTAAAGTAGGTAATAAATAATAATTTACATAAGAATAAATGAGGATTAATTCTCTCTGATAACTTTTTAATGAATGTCACCAATTATATATGCAAAATAGTGACAGCAGGCCAACTAAATAAGTTTTTGAAGCTAGGATAGGGAGGAGGAAGAAATAAATGAGCACATTTAAAAGTTGTTTGTTTTTAAGAATCATTTTAGTGGAAAATTTTTGCTTATTTTCTTCCTGCAAAAATTGTTGTGGAATATGTCAGGGAAAGGGAATGTTTGTAGGAATGTGATGGTCAGATGCCTGTGTATTTGCTGAGACGGGTAAGAATTGTGTTATGTCCTCAACTACTAGCTGAGCCTATGAATGCTGGGACACTCCTTGCCAATTCTTTAATCTTTGCCATCAGCTATTCCATTGTGTCTTATCTCCCTAATTGTGCTCCTAAAAATTGATCATTTCATTTCCTTCAATTCATGGTATGTCATCTATTCTTTCAAGTATCCATTCATTAAATATTAAATTCTGAAAATTTATTTCAGGAAAGTGATTGGATCTATAATGAGGGACAAGAGAGGAGGATTGTTTGTTTTGTGATTTATAGACTTAAATCTCAATAGAAACACAGGAAAATACAACATCAACAGAAATACTATCAAATCTAATAAATGCCTACTAAATGTCCTACTGTGCACAGTTCTGAATCCTGATATAGAAGAAAACATTAATCATATCACTTATGATAAAGGAGAAAAGGGAAGATTAAATCCCAAAGATTGAAAGGGCAAAACTAGAATTCCCTTGAATGTCTAGGTATATCCAGTAATGATTTGGAGGAAAGAGAACGAAAATGAACACCAAACCAGTGAGAAGTGGGAGGCAAAATTACAGAATATAGAGGAATGATACATCACCCAGAAGCCAGTTTGAGGACATCAGCAACCATCCAGAGTCATGATAAGAAATACAGATTTGACAAATTATACTGGTACAGAGTGAGGTCTGTATGAACTGGGAAGAGGCTACAGATTCAGGGAGCTCACGTAAGTGGAAAATAGAATAATGTAGAATAAATTTTGTAGCTTAAGTCAATACTGAAATAGTAGCAATACAAAGTACAATTGATATGTGTTATATTCCAGAATATAATTGGAGACATCTTAAGAAGGGATTCTGGGAATATGCAGCCATGTAAATCCTAATTTTGATGTGCATGTGAAACATCTAATAGACTGCACTCTGTGAACACTCAGGATAAGATCTAAGGCAGAGAAATAGTGAAGAGAAATTCTTCCAAGGTATAAATTGAAGTCATTGGCATGAATGAGACCAGTAAGCAACCTAAGCTCCACAATAATAGCTACTATATTCGTTATAAGGGCAAATCCAAGAAAGGGAGCAAGGAAGAAGAAGCAAGAGAAAAGCAAAGTGGACGTCACAGAACATGGAAACAGAGTAATCAACTGTGAAGAATAATACCAAGAACACTATAATAGTGACAAATAAAAACACTTAAGAACTGCCTGTGAGTCAGTGCAGCCCCAGCGTTCATGTCATAGTACACCCATCAAATGACAATAGTTGCATTGATACACATCAATTAAAAAGGGCAGTCCATGAGGACTAGTGAGAGAGGCAAAGGAGCTGTCCTTTTTCTTCATATCACCCAAGAATTCAATGATTCACCCTAGCTCAGCCACCAAGTTCATTTTGAAGTGCTTTTCTCTTCTTTGTTTAAGGATGTCCTTCAAAGCCATAACAAAATAAAACTCCATATTCCAGTCTTCGTAAAAATTAAGCCTATAGCTTTCATTCACCACAGTCCATTCTTTTGGTGACAAAGAGATTTCTTTTCTCAGATTATGGGATAATTAGACCCACCACTAGATGAGACAAAGCTTAGTTTATGAATTCTGCATGTTTACATCCTTCAGAGGCAGAAGTCACACACCATCCTCACAACAACAGTGTGTGTAAGTTATAGTGATATAGTGGTGTCCAGCAAGTGGGGTTCCACCTGATTCCTACAGGGAAATATGATTACTTTCTTTTAAACACATTGTAATATACAGAAAAACCAAAGCAATGACTCAGAAACATATTGGAACTTGGCACAATCCTTGTAATTAGCAGAGGTGTTTGGTACGTGATCTGATCCACAGGAGGAATGGCAACTTGGGTTTTGAACCACTCTCAAAGCTGCTCTCAGATGTCCGGAGACACAGCACTGGACCCTACTACTAGCAGACACCCAGATAGACATAGCACTTGACCCCATTCCTGACAAATGGCCACATACACATAGCACTTGGCCTCACTCCTGGCAGATGCCCATATACACATAGTGCTTGGCCTCACTCCTGACAGATGCCCATATACACATAGTGCTTGGCCTCACTCCTGGCAGATGCCCATATACACATAGTGCTTGACACACTCCTGACAGATGCCCATATACACATAGCATTTGGCCCCACTTCTGACAGATGCCCATATACACATAGTGTTTGGCCTCACTCCTGGCAGATGCCCATATACACATAGTGCTTGACACACTCCTGGCAGATGCCCATATACACATAGTGCTTGGCCTCACTCCTGACAGATGCCCATATACACATAGTGCTTGACACACTCCTGGGTCTTTTTCTGAACAACAGTGAGATCTACCAGAAGGAAAATGATTTCAATGATACAGGAACTGACCACCTCTCAGTTCTGTTCTCATCATCAGCCTCTGTGGTCAGAAACAGATTTCTCATATACCTCACAGCCATTTTCTAACTAGAAGAGAAAGCGTTAGATTCCACTGTACCTCTTCCATAAAATGGAAGATTGTTGTTGTGCGTTAAATGTTCCAGCCTTAGCCTTTAGAATTTTGGGAAAAGAGATGATGGATTTAGAAAATCCTCTAAATGAGAGGTTCTGGCTTGAAGGTTGTCTTATTAGCTCTGGGAAGGAAAACACCAACATATGTTGATAGGCCTCCAGACCTAAGTAGATCCCATGATGGGAAGTACCGTCTTAACACAACAGACAACATGATAGAAATGCCATTCAGGCCTTGAAATCTATCACCCAGGCACCAACACCTGCCAGAAAAAAAACAAAGATATAGTACTACAAAAGTGTTAATTCTAGGAAAGTTGCTAGGCATACTTAGCCTGACTTTTAGCTTCTGTATTTCTGTTTCTATATAGTAATTCTTGATAACAGAGGTGTGTCAACCCAGAATATGGCTTTTACGCTTTAAAGCCTCCCTTAAGAAAGTCTCAGGACTGTACTTGGGTCTTAAATACCCAGTATACTTGCTCGCTGGACAATTTCTGTTCACCTCAACCCATATCCAAGTAGTTTTCTCTGATGTATATTTCACAACATTTCTGGAGGCCCCAGTGACATAGCCAGCAACTAGACCTTGAGACACAATGGAGCAGGGGAAAGAGTGTAGTAAACATATTTCTTGGGGTATACACAATTTGAGATTCCCTAGGGCTCCAAGACTCTCTTTGATCAATTGTTGCTAATACCTCAGAGGAGTCTGGCACCTCCAGCCCAAAAGGAAACAAATTCACCAGTTGTCTAGTTTGTCCTCTCTGGAGGTGAATCTGGTTAAGGGGCCTTCTGTTGAGAACATGAAAGAGAGCCTGCTGCTTCCTGTGATTCCGTGTCCTTGGTCAGTGTGAGATGTTACTGGACTCCCACAGTCTGTTTTTGTTTAAAGAATGTGGAGTGATCACTCATGGTTGCCTTTACACTGTGTCTCTCAGTCAGTCCTGCTGGTTGGAGAAACAGATCTAAAATGGCAAGGAGACTAAGCAAAACTAGAACCTCAGCCAGTGGGTGCACAACTTCCCAAAGGCTCACAAGTCCTGCAGTTGCTGCCACCAACAATGTGCCCTCCTTCAAGAGGCAACTGTAGTCTGTAGTTGCAACAATGCCAGCTGCAGCTCCTAAGCAGTGACATCTAGCAATGGCCATTGTAGTCCACAGGGAGTTTCATGAATGAGAATGAATTTGCTATGTTTTACACACACACACACACACACACACACACATACACACACACACACACACACACACAAAGAAAAATTAGAAACAAAAACCTCTAGGTCCTGTATGGAATCTATTAGACCTTTTTTTTGTTCACTGATGGCCCAGTGATGACTAGGAGACTCTAGCTACCCTGACCAGTTTTCCTGTGTTGCCCAGTGACTTTTTCTGCTGCATGATGCTACTCCAAATCCCCATCCCCTGCCTTTAGATCTATGACCCCAAAAAGATCTGAATCATTTTGCCTCAGTCAGGTCAAACAAAGAAATCTAAAACCTCTACCTGTTCTTTCATCACTGCCAGAGGAAAATGACCTTCCCACTCCCATACCATCTCTTTGATCAATGTCTCCTTTTCAACCAATAATGTGTACAGTTGGAAAACTCAGAACCCATGACTCTCCAAAATGAGTAGAAAATCTATCAACCCACCCCAGGGCTTGGGGCTTAACTGCTGCCAGACAGTGAACCCTGGATATAGTGGGCTTTTCCATGCTATCCAACCTTACTGGGAACCCAATACTGACCAAGGTAAAGAGGCTCTGGACAATTTTTACCAGGGTCTTTTAAAGGCCTAAAGATAACCAGTAGAAAATATTACTTTTGTAATTTAGTTGGAACAGATGTTATTTTTAAAAAAAATTTTTTAGAAGGCTTGGGAAAATAAGTAAGTCCCCATTGTTAGACATTACTCAAAGGTTTACAATAACTATGATTTAGAAATTAAATAAATTAATATTAGACAATAAAAGTAATACAAAAAATTTTCCAGAGGTGAAACCCAGAGTCAGTGGGGAAGGAAGAGGCAGAAAACATGCTCTTTTCTACATGACAACAAAGAAGATTCTTGTCTGGGCATTGGGATCTTGGATGAGGCCAGTAGACTGTCTTTCCTAAAGACCTGATCCTGGTTTTGCTGGGTTTGGCTGGATTATTTTGGGACAGTTGCCACCCTAGACACACAAGTAAGAAAGAAAGCTGACAAACTAATTTTAAGATAAGAACTGTTCTGTAGTTGTCCTCCTGAGGGGGATCCCAGAGAGATGGGGATGCAACTTATAATTAGGCACTTCTGGGCCATCTCTATATATGATTCTGTAAAGTGTCAGTCATCAACCCAGCCAGTCTGTTGCCAGATAATAGCACAGCAAAGCCTCTTCAAGACAGCAGCCTTGTTAGGGTCATCA
The DNA here is from genome assembly GCF_947179515.1 of Apodemus sylvaticus. Classification (NCBI taxonomy): domain Eukaryota; kingdom Metazoa; phylum Chordata; class Mammalia; order Rodentia; family Muridae; genus Apodemus; species Apodemus sylvaticus. The sequence goes on along the minus strand of NC_067473.1, from coordinate 15,165,699 downwards.
GACTCTACCAACCATAGGTGTCAGATCAGGGTATGATTTTATGATGTTGCAGTGGATACAGACATGGTCCTCAAGCACTGATCCCCATGCCTGTCTCCTGTGATTCCTTCCAGCAAGAGCCCACAGTTCAGCTGGCAATCTGTAAGCCCCTGAATAGCTTCAGCTCCCACCATAGGAAGGGACCTGGTCTGGTTGTTTCTGCCATTGTGGCTGCAGCTACTCCATACATTCTCTGTTTTGGTCCATTCTCAACCTTGTGTGCTGAGATCCTCAGCTTCTATTCACACTTCCTGATCCCTACTTTGCATGATAATGACTGATGTAGTTCAATCCATCAGACATGAGAAGTGCAATAGGTACTATACACTGGGGGGGAGCAGTTTTGTTTAAAATAAAATCTGATGTGGTAAACTGCAGTTGTCACCTTGGACAGGCGAGTCCTTGGCTAAGGAACTTCAACAGAAAGGACTCAGCTTCTGCATTAATCAAGGTGTCTCACTGGAGGAAGGGGAAAGCCATCGCTGAGAACAGGGACAGTTGGTATGCATTTGCCCATGCCCCAGGCCCATTGATCCCCCCATAAAAAGAGAGGGGGTTCTTCGTGTCAGCCAAAACAAGAAAATTAAAAATGACAACAAACTCTTGGCTCTACTAGAGGTCATTTGGCTTCCAAGAGAGGTAGCAAGAGTACACTGTAAAGCGAATCAAAGAGAGAATCCCCAGAAACTCAAGGGAAAAGGGAGCAGACTTGTCCACCCATCGGTAGAGCTTTTCCAGATATTGGTTACCTTGTCTGAACCTGAAATGTACCAGAGCCCAACCTATACACAAAGAAACTAAGTGAATAAAATGGAGAAATACCAAACTGGAGGCAAATGGGTATTGGTTCTTGTTGAACAAGGGACCTATACTCCTGGGTGTTGTTGAAGACAGATGATTACCAAACTCTACCAGGCCACCCTAAAACTGCTGAGTTATTCAGGCTCAAACATTACAGTAAGTTTGAGTTGCCTCTTTCCCAGAAGTGTGACAATGGTCTAGACTTGATAGCCAAAGTTTCCCTAAATCTAGCAAAGACATTGTTCATTGAAAAGAACTAATACATCAAAGTCTGTAGTTCTGGGACTGCTGCTAAATATACTAACCTTGTTTTGGCTTCTGTTTTATTAGTTTTTGTTTTTTGTTCGTTTGTTTGTTTGTTTTTGCTTCTGGCTAACTGTTCTTGCTAAATAAGGTGTGTCAACACATGGTATGGCTTTTGTGCTTGAAAGACCAGCCTAAGAAAGACTTGGGATGGCTCCTGGTTTCCAAAATCCAGTGGAATTACCAGCCTGTGAATAAGACCTTCCATTGGCTTAAACCAGTGTCTAAGTAATCTTTTCTGGTGGACAGCTCACAACATTTGGGTGAGTACTGGCCAAAACAGGTTTCTGTGGAGGTTAGCGCACATTATCTTAAAAAATGTCCAGCTGTTTATGTCCTATATGTCTTTATCACAGAATCTTTACCCAAAAGATATGACTATCTTGTATAGAAATAAAATGTATCTTCTTTATAAAACAAAGAAATCACTTCTTAAAGATTCCTATATTCTCAGAATTCTTATCTCTGTCAATTTATTTCAATAATTTTTAATTAAGTGACTCTGAAAATTGTTACACTACAGTCAAAATATGGTAATATAGAAGAGGCAGAAAACCTGGGTGTTATGAAAAGGACAAATCGGCAACCAACAAATTGGAAAAAGATCTTCACCAATCCTACATCAGATAGAGGGCTAATATCCAATATATATAAAGAACTCAAGAAGTTAGACTCCAGAAAACCAAACAACCCTATTAAAAAATGGAGTACAGAGTTAAACAAAGAATTCTCACCTGAAGAACTTTGGATGGCAGAGAAGCATCTTAAAAAATGCTCAACTTCATTAGTCATTAGGGAAATGCAAATCAAAACAACCCTGAGATTTCACCTTACACCAGTCAGAATGGCTAAGATTAAAAATTCAGGAGACAGCAGGTGTTGGAGAGGGTGTGGAGAAAGAGGAGCACTCCTCCACTGCTGGTGGGGTTGCAAATTGGTAAAACCACTCCGGAAATCAGTCTGGCGGTTCCTCCGAAAACTGGGCACCTCACTTCCAGAAGATCCTGCTATACCACTCCTGGGCATATACCCAGAGGATTCCCCACCATGTAATAAGGATACATGCTCTACTATGTTCATAGCAGCCCTATTTATAATTGCCAGATGCTGGAAAGAACCCAGGTATCCCTCAACAGAAGAGTGGATGCAAAAAATGTGGTATATCTACACAATGGAGTACTATTCAGCCATTAGAAACAATGAATTCATGAAATTCTTAGACAAATGGATGGAGCTAGAGAACATCATACTAAGTGAGGTAACCCAGACTCAAAAGGTGAATCATGGTATGCACTCACTAATAAGTGGATATTAACCTAGAAAACTGGAATACCCAAAACATAATACACACATCAAATGAGGTACAAGAAGAAAGGAGGAGTGGCCCCTTGTTCTGGAAAGACTCAGTGAAGCAGTATTCAGCAAAACCAGAATGGGGAAGTGGGAAGGGGTGGGTGGGAGGACAGGGGGAGAGAAGGGGGCTTATGGGACTTTCGGGGATTGGGGGGCTAGAAAAGGGGAAATCATTTGAAATGCAAATAAAAAATATAACGAATAAAAAAATAAAGAAAACCTGGGTGTTAAAAACTAGTGTGAAGTTTGTCATGATGCAGATGTGAAGAAACAATTCAGTTTGGGAAACAATTCTGTTGAAAAGTGATTAAAGCAAAACAAACAAACAGAAAAAAAAACTGGTCTAGGGACTGGAGGAGAATAACAGCTTAAATGTCATCAGTTAGTAAGAATCACATGCGCAAGTAGGACTCTTACAAATGTCGCAGCCCCCAAAACACATGAGCTGATTCCTTGAGCTTCTTCTACTTGAGGCAGACTAGAGTAATATTAAGTTTCTCAGTTTTCTAGATAACCCTTAGCGGACACCTATATCAGGTCACCCTTAGCAAACATCTATCAGGTGCCATGAGACTTGTACACAGTGTCGTTGCTACTTTAGTGTGATAAATGTCACCATCTGCAATTTACTATGTAAACTTATTTTACAGTATATGCCTCTGAACCATGTTAGACATGCTTAAAACCACCCCTCAAGAATCTTTTACTCTGGTCCACGAGCAAAGCTCTCTAGTTTCTCTGTCAATTCATATCTCTACTTTGTATCTTCAGTGACTGCGAGGATATAGTTCCAGACTATTTCCTTAAACTTTTCCACACTCAGATTCTTATCCCGAATATATCTGTCTTTCAAACATTCATGTCTGGGATGGGTGAATTCCCAAAGTGAGTATTATATGTTTTCTTGGTCTAAAAGGAAAAGCCGAGATTTTAATTATAATTTTAAAATCATGGGGAAATATGTTCCATCTAGTCTTGAAAGCATGCTCTACCAATTGCAATAATAAAATAACATTTTCCAATTTCATTCACTCCTTCACATTTGTCATATTTGCACAGAGCTTCAAACATAATGCCATTCTAAGATCCAGTTTATAAGGGCTCTGAAAGTTTCATTGATATTCTCACATGACTCACAAAAAAAGGAACCCAGTAATAGTGTCACCATGTGCTTTGTTTTGAACATATTAACTAAACATCACATGAGCAGATTAGAAAAGCAATCACTTTATTTAGTTAAATGGTTGCCCATAGTAATCACTAAAGATCAGTTATTGTAACATGAACTGAAAGATTTCCACTAAGACTCTTAAAAGAGTCAATAAAAGGTCATGTTTATACACATTAGAAACACTTGAAAGAAAAATATTAGCATTGACTCCTGGGCCATACCGACACTTACACAGGGAAAGAAAACTCCCTAGAGAATATGCCCCCTTTCAACACCAGTGCTCTGAAACTCAGCCTATTTTGCTCCTGAAAAATCACCTTGATGTACTTAGATGTAATATTATTAAAGAGAAGGTGGTGTCAAGTTCAAGTTATGGAAAGAGGTCTTGCCAAGTTGTTGAAGCTGACCACTAGGCTTCCTGAAGTACATCTCCAAAGTCTATTACTATCATGATACTGCTTCCTGGTTTTACATTTTAAGATTCTTATTTGTGTGTGTGTGTGTGTGTGTGTGTGTGTGTGTGTGCAAGCACGTGCATGGGCACACATGCACACTCATGTTTGTGTGCCACAGAGCACATGTAAAAGTCAAAGGACAGCAATGGGAGTTGTTTTTCTCTTTCTACTACATTCATCCTGAGGATTGAACTCAGGCTGTCAGGTTCAGCAGAAAATGCTTTTACCTCCTGAGCCAAGGGTTTGTCTTTATTATTCAGGGCCATATTAACAAGAAGGAATTTCTCACTATCCTTGTCAGCTGTTTCTAAACAGATGACACATGGAGTTAAATTTGCAAAACACCAAATATTTTGCTAATATAGAGGAATGGGGACCTTTATTTCCTACAGAATATTCCAGACCACTAAAGAATTATAATCTGTAATAAAAGTGGCTTCAAAAGTTTTCATAGTCTCAAAATACATGTCTCAGTTACCTACACTACAAAATGATGCAATTAAAATATGTCACCTAAGTTAAACACTATAAAATCAAGAGTAAAAACAGAAAAGAAGAATAAAATACTCTCCTTAAATATACTAAAAAGTCTCAGTTTTAATAAGCAGCTAATTATGTAAAGGAAAACTCAGTGTGTGTGCTATGGTTGGTCAGATCCAGCTAAATACAGCCTTTCCTCTTAGTATGTGTTTTAGAATGAAATAAAAATGTATTATTTTGTACCGAAGATACAGTCTACAGAACTCAAAAAGGTCAGCAAACTGAAGGGCCCAAGTGAGGTCACCTCAGTCTCACTTGGGAGGGAGAAGAAAGCAATCACAAGTGAGGAGGGAGGGAGGAACCTGGGAGGGAAAGTGGACATGGGTGGGAATGGGGGAGGGAGAGTGGAACCTGATCTGATATGGAGTGAGGGAAAAGCCCTAAGGACCAGCAGAAAGAATGGAGGCAGGCAACCTCCAGAAGTAGGAAGTTGGAGGGACCCTCCAGAAAGCACCAGAGACCTGGGGGGTGAGACTCTCAGGACTCCAAGAGAGGGACCTTAGATGAAATGCCCAACAATAGGGAGAGAGAACTTATAGAGCCCATCACCAGCAGAAAGACAGGGCATCAAATGAGGGATGAGTTTGCCATCTGACCCTTAATTGTTCCAGTCTGAAAGAACTACAGGGATGGAAATGGAGAGGAGCCTGAGGGGGGAAAAAGGTCCAAGAACAGGCCCAAAGTGGGATCCAGCTCAAGGGGAGGTCCCAAGACCTGACACTATTACTGAGGCTATGGAGAGCTCACAAAAAGGGACCTAGCTTTACTGCACTCCAGAAGACCCAACAAGCAGCTGAAAGTCAGATGCAGATATTTGTACCTAACCAATGGACAGAAGCTGTTGAGCCCTGTTATTGAATTAGAGAAAGCTGAAAGAAGTTGAAGAGGGGGGCAACCCTGTTGGAGGACCAGCAGTCTCAATAAACCTGGACTCCCGAGATCTCTCAAACACTGGACCGCAGCATACACCAGCTGATATGAGGCCTCCAGTACATATACAGCAGAGGACTGCCAGGTCTATGTTCATTAAGAGATGATGGACCTAACCCTCAAGACACTGGAAATCCCAGGGAGTTTAGAGGTCAGGTGGGATGCGGGCTATGGGGTAGGGACATCCTTGTGGAGACAGGAGGGTGGGAAGGAGGTATGGGATGTGGAACAGTAGGGGGGAGGAATAAAATCTGGACTGCAAATAAATAAATAATACATTTTTTGTATTAACTAGCTACATATTAAAACTTTTATTTTAAAAAACTGACTCACAGTACTCTGAGTTTATAACTCTATTTATTTATTTATTTATTTATTTATTTATTTATTTTTATATTATATACTTGTGATTATATTTCTCATCAAATGTAGTTTTATTTTTAGGAGTGGCCTAGGATTTATAGTTTATGACTTAGCAATTACTCTAGATTTAACTTAAGACTTTACAGGGGGTTTCCAAACTGTGACAAAATGTGTATGTATATACATCTATTCACATATTTGCATATATATATATTTATATACACACACATACACACACAAACATAAACGTTTATCTATAATAATACCTAGGTAAACTAATGTCAGTCTTACCCTAGAAACAACATTAAGTAAAAACATGTAACAAAGTGTGTTATTAAATTGGTCAAAATTATAATGCTTAAGACAGGATTACACCAACCAAGAATGAGAAAATTCAGAATTAAAAGCCCATTTTAAATATCCTCCCCCTTGCAAACGTCAACTTTGAGTTACATTTCACACCAATCTTCAGTAAATACATTGTATACAGAGTCTTTTGGGAAATGAAGGGTCTGCGCAACTGTGACTGTGTCGCTTCCAACCCTCTGTCCTGTGTCACCATTTGAAATGTGATATACTGATAAGTGGCAGTGAGTATGTAGGGTTGGCACAGTGGTCACGGACACAGAATAACATCCCCATTTCTGAACATATCTAGGGCTCTGCAAGTTATTGCTGTATAAATATCAGCATTGTCCTATGGAACTAACAAGAACTCACCTCATATTATCAGATCTCGGAGTTAAGTAATCCCAACAATCACACCTAAATAATATTCTCAAGATTTCAAACCCTTGGAGCCTCAGTGTGGTCCAGCACTTACCCTGGCATTGGAAGCTCAGTGTGTCAGGGCCACTGCTGTTGGTAATACACAGTTCTCTGTAGTAAAGAGACAGCGATCAAGACACTAAGGAGCCCACTGCTTAAGAAGTATGTTTTATCCTTAACTTTCTGCTTTGCAAAGTCTAAAGTTTTATTGAAAAAGATAAATTCGAATATTTTCTTTCTTTCACATGTAAATTAATAATTTAGGCAATAAAGCCAAATAAATATTCAAACTAATGCTGAAAGGGACGAATACAAAACAGGAAAGTGATGTCTCAAATACAGATAAGCCTCAATTTTAGAAAACTTGAAGAAAACGCTATTTCAGTGAAACTGAGGACTAAAGAAGGCTGTTTTCAGAATTTATTACACAGTCTATAAGTGTTTAACCACTTATTGTTTAAAGAGTTTTATTTTTAGGTTTCGTGCTTCTGGCAAATGGAAGTGGCTGAAAATAAATATGTGTTTTTTTAGCCCATCTTCAGACTTTGTCTCCCATCCTGTTAGGAACCGTGAATCTAACCATAGCCTTGCAAGATGAAACACGATCAATCTTGCTAACAAGAATGTTGTCCTCTGCGTAGACAGCTCTAACAAAGTACCACTTAGACACAGTGAAACTTATTGACCATGGGTCTGGATGCCAGAAGACTGAGATGAGAGCGCCTCTCGCTGGGCACTAAGGTGCAGTCCCTTCAGGGTTGTGAAATACAACACTACTTTTTCATCCACATATGATGGGAAAGACCAAGCTAGATCTTCAACCTCTTCTATGAGTGCTGCTCTTTCATTCTTGAGGTCTGTGCGCCTGTGACTTAGTTTCTTCCCCATGGCCTTGCTCCAAGTACTATTGCATTGCTCATATATTTGCAACATTATAAAATAACCTTATGAAATTATTACATTCAATGAAATTAACTCAGGAATGAGGGGCCCATTTTCAAAAAGAATAAAATAGGAAAAATGCACCGTTCCACACCGTCAGTGGAAGAATGTTCAGAGGAGGGGGCTGAAGAAAAACAAGTCAAGGCTGAAATCCAGAGAGTGAGCATGAGCTTCCCATAAACTTCACTAAGTAATTAATTGTTACCATTAAATTAATGGGAAAACAGCTTGCTGAAAACCAATGAACTAAAATAACAGGAGGGCTACATCAAAAGAAGAATGTTGGTTATGTGATTATTGGCACACATAGAAGTAGAATGAAGTAAATCAGTTCTCAGAGAACTTAAGATCCTTTTATTGTCAAGATAACTGAAGGAGACTGGGTATTTCAGATTTGTACTAAATAAACTAATAAAAATAATAAAGCCCGGATGCTCAGTTTCTCATCAGGCTGAGGCCTGAAATTCCTTAACACAAAGGAGGCATTTACACAAATAGTCTCTTTGGTTATGGCCAAGGATGACATTACAGGGATGTACTAATGAACAATATAGGAAAACAAATACAATAGGTCCCTCAAGGGAATAAACTTAGTTTAGCACAAATACATCCTAGCTCTTATGCACTTAGTTGGAGACTTTTACAATGTTTTTCTATTAGAAGAACAACGGTCGCTTAGCATTAGGGAAACCAGGAACTTTGAACGTGTAAGGGTATTGCTTCAACAGAAAAGTTCTATAACCTGATTTTTGTCCAGAAGGCTGGGAATGAAGGTGGCTAATAGCCTAGGTGAGCCTTGCACTAGCTGTATGACCATAGGCTCTGCCAGGCTCCTATAAACAGAACTCAGAGAATCTTAATTCCTTAGGAATCTTAATTCTTTGTACTACGTATATTACCAGGGGTTTCCTCCAGGCCCATCTAAAAGGGAACAGAGGTAGTTACTAGCCAAGATACTTCTGTAATATCTATATGACCAAGAATCCATCGGATCCTTAGCAAAGCCCATAAGATAATTCATGCAGCTTCACGGAAGAAGTGATATATGCTTTGAGAGGATTTTCAGTGTAATTAATCCTCCTTGTGCACCTACACTGGAAACATTTGTCCCAAATCGTAACCTAAACATGCTAAAACTCCTGCCTGGTGTCAGTCCCTAAAAGACTGAACGAATATGAATCATCTTGATCTGGACTTCCTCCTTGCCTCACACTGTGGTGGCAGTTACAAGAATGCCCACATGTTCCTGACGGGGTTTCAGAATTACAATAGTCAAATGTTCACCATATCTATCCTTCACTTGAATGGGTATTTTTATGTTCGGCCATTGGACAGTATATGGGAGGATTGGGCTGGGGGTGGGCACAATGTGGAAGCCAGAAGACGAGCTGTGATCGTAGTACTAGCATTCTACCTTCGCTAAAACAGAATCTCATCTTGTTCACCACTGATTGCCATATTAGATGTCCTACTACATTCTTTTCAGGATCCCACTGTCTCTATCCTCATCTCACCATGAGGTGCTGGAATTACTGAATCATTACCAATTTCACTTTTCTGAGATCCATATGAGCTATCTTTTGCTGCTGTGATAAAGCACCAAGGAGAAAGGAAACTGAAGAGAGTTTATTTAGGTTTACAGTTTCAAAAGAAAAGTTCCTGATGATGGAGGCGCCATGGTAACAGGTGGATAAAGCAAGAAGCCGAAAGAACACAGCTTCAGCCACAACCCTGAAGCAGAAGGAATGAACTAGAAGTGGGGTGAGGTTATAAACTCTCAAAACCCATCTCAAGTAATGTACTTCCTCTTAAAGCATCTATAGCCTCCCACAAACTAGAATCCAAATATTCAAATACCTAAGCCTACAAGAGACATTTCTCATTACAACTATTACAGAATTCACACTTGGGTCCCCACACCTGTAGAACAGGCCCCTTACTGAACTACATCACTACCTCATTAGGACACGATTCAAATGTAGACTAAGGATTGGTAGACAACCACATTATTAGATTAAACTGCATTCTGATTAATGTTATATTATTAATTTTTACAAAACACCTAAGATTTGTAGACAATAAGTCTATGTCTATTTTTGTCTTGTTATTAAGGAAAGTTGAAAATTGACTTTCAATTAGATTCTTAATTATATTGAATTAAAATGAAAAATAACTTTTACATCCTCTTTCACACAGTAAGATAAGTTGAAACCATTTATAAACTTCTGCTTTGCTGATGAAGAGTGCATTTTAGAAAGGCACTGAAAACAAGCTTACTTTCTGACTTAGAACTACAATTTAAAATGAGGTGTCACTCTTCAGAATCCAGAAATGATTTTATACTAACATTATATTTATTCCTTTGGCAATGTCAGAGACTTTCCTTGCATATTTTTAAAATATGACTCAGTATTCACAGAAGTGGCAGTTGAAGTCAAAGTTTTCTGTCACATTTTCCCTAATTTATTTTAGTTCCAAGATATTTTGTCATCAAACACATTCAAATGTTTCCTAGGATGAATCAACAAATAGAAACTGTGAACCTCCAATGTAAGCAGCAGGACAGAGGCTCATGAAAAACAAGGAACTATAATTCAGCCCACTTCTCAAATCACCTACTAGCTTCTACTGTAGAATCTCTCCATCTAACTGTAAAATAACAAAAGAAGCCAATGCATTAGAGATACCAGCTGTGTGTTAACAACAAACAAATTAAAAAATGAGCTCCTATCTTTTGGAAATATATTTTTGTTGTTTTGAAAAGAAACTCATTATGTGACCACTCAGTAGTTCTGAAAATCAAAGTATGGAAACTGCATTCCATATGCCAATGTAGTCATGTTCCAAAGACCAATGCTTATTGGGTTGGACATTATAATTCACCCAAAATACCACTGAGAATACCAACAAACTGAATGTTTATCAATTAGTTCATAATTGATATGAGCTACAAGTGTAGCAAAGAAAACTTAATAGAAAGATCTGCTTTGAAGAGCTCCCTTTTCCAAACTTAATTTTTTATCTTTAATTCTAAATTTTAATTCTAAAATCTCGTGATTAATGGACTCAGATTACTGAAGCAAATCCTAGTTTTCCCTTGTAATCCTTCCAATATCCTCTGGGAAGTAGGAAAATAATACTTTGTGTCCTCCTAAAAGACTCACTGAACCATAAATCTTTGAAATCCTTTAGCAAAACTAGAATTAAAATTATTTTCTAAAAATGAAAAAGAACATAAATCTCCTTTTTATGCTACAAATTCCCTGAATTGAATTTAAAATCTGAGCCTCTAAGTTTATATTATAACTTTCTCTCTAGATGTTACATAAAATAAATAACATTAACTTTCAAATCTATTTTCTCCCTAACATTCAAAATATCAAGTTTACTTCAAGAAAATATTCATTTATTTTTCATATGTCAGCAAACATTTTGTTAAATGTTTACCTTGCCATAACAAGTTATTTATTATATAAAAAAACACAGACTTTTTTATTTGAAAAATATTATAGCTCTCATATGACCCCCATATATATATTTGTTTGGATGAGAGTAATTATTTCTTCAAACACATATCATTCTTTTACATGGAAATGTCACAATCTTTTCTATTGGGTTTGTATTGTATTGTACTGTGCTTACCTGTAGCACTGAGCTCTTTAATAATACACCAAAATTTTTTGTTCACTGTTTCCCATTTCAATATGCAACTATTCTCCCAGACGTTAGTAAGGACAGTTTTCTTTTCAGCTTCTAGATAACCAACCTTGAATAAGATATACATACACAGGGCTGGAGAGATGGCTCAAAGGGTGAGAGGCTGCACTTCCAGAGGTCCTGAGTTCAATTCTCAGTAGCCGTATTGTGGCTCACAACCATCTGTAATGGGATCCAATGCCCTCTTCTGGTGTGTCTGAAGAGAGACAGTATACTCACATACATAAAATAAATAAATCTTAAAAATTAAAAAAAAACAACACATATTGTAATGAAATTGTCGGATCACAGAACAACTATATTTTTAACTTTTAAGCATAAATAAACTCTATATTATTTCCTATAGTGACTGCATTAATTTATATTCCTACCAATAAAAGTGTAAGCAGTCCCTTCTACCAAAGCCTCATCTTCTTATAATATATCATTGATAACAGCCATTGTTCCTATGATGAGATGTTACCTCTTCTTAGTTTTGATTTGCATTTTCCTGGTGATTAATAATATTAGGATTCTTTTTCATGTCCTTCTCAAAGAGGGAGATCTTAAGGCTATGGTCATTTAAAATATGACTAGTATTTTGGTTTCTGTGTCAGCTCCTTTGGTATTGCCTCCTGTGAAGTGGATGCTTCATCCAAGACTATTCTCATGTTCAGATTCCAATGACTGAAGGATGATAGACAACTTGTCTATGCCAGTAGAAAAAAACAAAACAAAAAAACCCTCACAATGTTGATTCATCCTGAAATAAATCTTTTATTTTATCTTAGAGCTTCTTGCAGACTCAGCCAAAGAATACCAATGGCTACTACATCTCATGCTATGTCCATTTCAACACTTGTCCTTCATTTGAAATAAATGTTGAGGGACTGGAGAAATGGTTCAGTGGTTAAGAGCACTGATTGCTCTTCCAGAAGTCCTGAGTTCAATTCCCAGCAACCATATGGTGACTCACAACCTTCTGTAATGGGATCAGATACCCTCTTCTAGTGTGTCTGAAGACAGTGACAGTGTACTCACATATATGAAAACTAAAAAGTTTTTTTTTAAATGTTGATGCTAAAGAAACTTCCTTCAAATATAGCAAAATCTTTTCACAACTGTCTTCAAATTAACTCTAAGTTAAGTCATCTCTGTATATCTTTTTTTGTCATAAAATAGAAAAAAAAAGCAGAAATATACCTAAAATAAATAGTTACATGAAATTGCAATAAAATTTGCAAACTTTAATTCCATATGCTAAACAAGTCAGAAACTATTTTAGGTAAACATATATGATCACTAAATATCTTAATCCCAGAAATAGATTAATGATTTATTCCCTCTTGTCAAATTAAAAATATTACTTATTTTCATATACATTAAGTCATGATTAATGCATTGTTCTATGGACTGGTCTTTCTTTGGAATGTTGGTCAAGTCTCTCAACCTATGGTCTATATGAACTACTGGTTATATCTGAGAATAATACAGTGGTAAGGCAGTAAAATAGCAGGTGGCTTATTCTGTTCTCATTAGTGATTTAAATTCTTTAGTATTAATGACTTGAAAACTTTATGTGACAAAAAAGAGTTTAAAGTGTAATTGTGTCTTTTAGTGAGCATACTTTAGTATCTAAAGCCTTTTAATGGATACATTATCTGTGCAGATGATCCCAATATTGAATGTACCTTTAGTCTTTCATTTGAATGTTTAATTGAATTATGACAAAATATTATTTTATTCAGAAGCATATAACAGCATGATCTACTTTGTCAATGACAGAGTAGCAATTAGTATATTCTTATATTTAATTTTCTTGATAAAATTGATATTTTCACTTAATCTTTTTTTGGAAACAATTGGCATGGTTCTATTGGAACTTTCAAACTAAATTTAGTGGCTATTTTTTTCAAATTAATTGTATGGCTTCTATTAATATGCCATTCTCTACAAAGTATATAAAAGGGGTTTGTATGCCAAAAATGCAAATATAGGATACTATGTTGTATAGTAATGTTGCCAATTGGTTACAAAAAATACAAAGTAGAAGAAAAAAATTTTCACAATAATTTATAATATAGAGGGTTTTATTTTTCTCTGAATCATGAGGTACAAATGTTTGGCAGAAAAATATTTCGGGATGTTTCTATTTGCCACTCTTTCTGAAGAAATAGCTCATTATCAAACTTTATTCCATATTTTGCCTTTGGCTTTTAAAATAGTTAGTCTGGAAATATCTCTGAGTACTTATTTTCAATTTTAAGCTGCAAGAATTAAACTACAAATTAGTTTCTTTGCATATCTTTAAGTGTTGAAATGTTTTTACCACCCACTCCCACCCCCTCAGAAACATATATATGTATATGTATATATGTGTACACACACACACACACACATACATATATACATATATATATATAGATACATATACACATTGGCGTATTTATGTGAATATGGAGCTATATATAATTAGACAATCGATGCACACATACATAGATTAGGTGATAGGTAGATGATAATAGATAGCAGACAAGCATCATTGTTTCTGCAAACATGATAGGTATAATAAAAAAATCCATAAAATTTACAAATACATATATTTTTCCAAATACATTAACTGTTAATTATATATTTCCCACAAGCTATAAGAGATCAATTTCTTATTTAATATTAGTAGTGACATTACTTCACACTATTTCTAGAAGATATTTGATGTCCAAATAAATTTTAGAAAATATAATTAAATAACATAAATTGAAGATAAATGAAGTTAATTTATTTCATAATTTCACAAAAGTTTACTTTTAGAAATTGAAGTTATTCAAGAAATTCTGTTATTAATATCCCCTTATCCACTATGTTCCTTAGAATCTGAAAGATGTAAAAGTGTGTTTTGAAGTAGCCACAAGATTTGAACATTACCAGTTATAGAAGTCTGGAAAAATTTCTATTTTTTATCTTCTGTTCTGTAATCAGGAAAATAAAGAAAAGATGTTTTAAAAACTGTCAAAATAACATGTTATTAAATTGAACTTTACTAACCCAGGAATTTTTGATATTTCTGCTTTACTCACTTTCTCCTTTGTAATCTGTCAGCACTCAAGAGGTCTGGGCTAAAATATTTGTATATAAATGTATTTCTAATATCTAATAATTTAAAAAACTTCATCTCTTATGTGTTTTTATCAACTTATCTATATATGATTATGATAATATCATCATTACTTCATGGGCTTTTCCAAGTATAATAGAAATTAATTCTTTAAAGAGTAATGCTTGATCGGTAATAAGGGTCTTCATTGTAGTTTGAATAAAAATTTCCTGCATACATTCAAACATCCCACTGTTTGGTCACCTGGGAGTGGGTCTCTGGGTGTCTCACTGGGGATGGGCTTTGAGACTTCAAGGCCATTGGCAGGCCCAGGCTCTTGTTTCAGGATATTAAATTACACTGTGAACCCTGAGACTTTGGTTTTACTGGAAAATCCTGTTTCTAGTTGTGGTGTGGCTCAGCCTTACTACACACTTCTAATCCCTCTGACTACAATACAGAAACACCCTTTAAATACAATACAGAAACTCACCTTTAAACTCAAATAATGAAGGTAAAGCTAATTTGTAGAAAGAAGCATCCATGGTTAAAAGCAATGTCTAATTGAGTGGCAGACAAAGTGACACACCAGAGAAAGATTTGAGGTAACTTAAGAGAGAACAGTGGAGTCGGGCAGTTGTGGCACATGCCTTTAATCCCAGCATTTGGGAGGCAGAGACAGGCAGATTTCTGAGTTCAAGACCAGCCTGGTCTACAGCCAGAGCTACACAGAGAAACCCTGTCTCAAAAAACCGAGAGAGAGGGAGTGAGAGAGAGGGACTGAGGAAGAAAGAGAGAAAGTGCGTGAGAGAGAGAGAGAGAGAGAGAGAGAGAGAGAGAGGTTGAGAGAGGGGGGAAGAGAGAGGAGGGAAGGAAGGAGGGAGAGAGAGAAAGAGGGAGGGAGGGAGGGAGGAGAGAGAGAGAGAGAGAGAGAGAGAGAGAGAGAGAGAGAGAGAGAGAGAGAGAGAGAGTAGGGGTTTACCTGGACAGTTGTCAAGCAGAGCGATATTCAGGATAAACTGAGAAACTAGATTGAATCAGTCACCTTGGAGAGGAGTTTGACTCAGAACAACTGAATTGAGTCAGCCAGAGTAGAAAGGAGGAGCTTATTCAGCAGTAAGTCTCAGAGGCTGAAAACATTCTAGCCCTAGATAAGATTGCTCTTGAGCCTAGAAGCTTCTAGGCCTAGGTTAGCAGACTGAAGCAAGACACCTCTGAGACGACAATTATATTAGGCCACTTTTATAGTTTCTTCCTCTTTTTTCTCTGCCTGTGGTCCGGGATATATCTGTCAGCTACTTCCCCAGCACTATGCCTGCCTACCGCCATGTTCTCTGCTGCTGTAGTCCCAGGTATGACGTTAAGGGACTAAGCCTCTAAAATTGTAAGCCAGCCCACAACTAGATACTTTGTTTTATAAGAATTGCTTTGGTCATGGTGTCCCTTCTCAACAACACAACAGTGTCTGAGACAGTGTTAAAGAATTTGTCATGCCTGTCATGGATTAAATAATGTCACTACCAAAAACAAACACTTCAACCATGGTCCTGAGAAAGCTATCTTTTTTTTTTTTTTTTTTTTTTTTTTTTTTTGGAATGTTATTAGTAGATTTAAGGCAAGGATGGAAATTACACTGCTTTAGTAGTAGATCAAAACCCAAATGGAGAGTTTTCCTCTAAGACAGCAGGACTAAAGTAAGAGATATAAGGTATGGAGTGCTAACCATGACTGGCACCAGACACTAGAAGACAAACAGGAGAGTTTCTCTCTTAAAGTTATCAAACAGATACACTTTGCCAACACTTTTGTTTTCAACCTCGGTGTTTTTGAATTATGAGAGAACAAATGGCGACTGATTCAGATCAGCAAGCAGGGAGTAATTTCTGAGGCTCTAGGTAACTAATATAACAACCTATAATATGTTGTAGAACAAGCATGTGAGCTGTTTGTTACTATTGATAAATCCACAAAAATTCAGTGACAGTGGAGTTTGATGTACTCAAATGGGAAAAAAAACAGTTCTATGGCACCTCTATATATGTGTTTGAAGACCCATGAAAATTTAGGGTCCATATTTCAAAACAACCAGCAACATGACTCGCTACATTGGGAATATGGAATGTGAAGAAGCCATCTCCTGTAGCCAGGAAGAAACTTTAGTGGAGCGATAAGACACCAACCCAAACACAAAATTTTCAACCCAAAATGTATCCTGTCTACAAGAAATGCAGGCACAGGGGATAGAGGAAAGACTGAGGGAATGACCAAGCAATAACCAGCCAAAACTTGAGACTCATGCCACGGGCAAGCACCAATCCCTATCACTATTAATGATACACTGCTACGCTCACAGGCAGGAGGATGTTGTCCTCCTGTCTCCAGTCAGAAGGCCCCAGCAGCTAACTCAGACAGGCACAGACACTCACAGTCAAACAGTAGATGGGGCTTTTGGCACTCTTTCAGAAGGATTTCAGGCATCTAAGGGCATAGGACTGAGAAGCCAAATCTTTCACGTTCAGACTCCATTTTAGAGATCCTGACCCAAATTTGAATTCAGGTAAATTAACAAGCTGGTACCTAGCATTAGTTTCCAAGTTGCCCTCTACACATACCCACACCCCAACAAAACCTGAACGTAGATCCAGTCTCTAGGCTAATCCCCAACAAGACCAGCATCTCTAGGCTATTCCCACAATATACCTGCACCCCCAGGTTACAAGCCTACCCCCTGCCTAATGATCACCAGTGCAGAGGAGAGCAGAAATTAAGTTTATGATATGATTCCCAGCACCAGTCAATTATGTTAAAGGCCACAGTAGTTTTCCAATTAGATGATTTCACACTTACCTCCTCCTACTTGCTACACACTATAAAGCCTTGCTCCGATAGATATTCATGGCTCCCCCACCACCAAAACCATCCTGAGTGATGGACATGTGCTGGGAGGGGGGAACATGCTAGCTTGAATAGAATAAAGACCCTACTGTGAGTTGCATCAGATCAGCTCCTGTCTGTTTTGGGGGGATCACTAACACTTCCCTGACACTACAGGGACTCTACAGGAAGACCAACACAATCAACTAACCTGGATCCTTAGAGCTCTCTGAACCTGAACCACCAACCAAAGAACATACATGGGCTGAATTTAGGCCTCCCGACACTTATGTAGCAGATGTGCATGAAGCTTGGTCTTCATGTGGGTCCCAAACTACTGGAGCAGGGGCTATTCCAAAAATCTGTTTTCTGTATGTGGGATATGTTCTAATAGCTGGGCTGCCTTCTCAGTGGGAGAGGAAGTACCTAGCTTTGCAAAGACTTGAAGTACCAGGGTAAGGCTACCCTATCTGCTCAGAGAACAGAAGGGAGCAATGGAGGGTGATTGTATGACCAAGTCTGCTCAGTCAGTCAACAGTTTCTCCAGGGCAGGAGTGAGGATTAAAAAGAAAAAAGACAAGCTCAACTCCAAGTGGATCAAAGGACTGCCACCAGACACACTGAAACTAATAGAAAAGAAACTGGGGAAGACCCTTGAGGACATGGGCACAGGGAAAAAGTTCCTGAACACTATACTGAACCAATAACTTATGCTCTAAGATCAAGACTTGTCAAATGGGACCTCATAAAATTACAAAGTTTCTATAAGGCAAAGGACACTGTCAAAAGGACAAATCGGCAACCAACAAATTGGGAAAAGATCTTCACCAACCTTACATCCGACAGAGAGCTAATATCCAATATATACAAAGAACTCAAGAAGTTAGACTCCAGAGAGACAAATAACCCTATTAAAAAATGGCGTACAGAGCTAAACAAAGAATTTTCACCTGAAGAACTTCAAATAGCTAAGAAGCACCTTAAGAAATGTCTGGCGGTTCCTCCGAAAACTGGGCACCTCACTTCCAGAAGATCCTGCTATACCACTCCTGGACATATACCCAGAGGATTCCCCACCATGTAATAAGGATACATGCTCTACTATGTTCATAGCAGCCCTATTTATAATTGCCAGATGCTGGAAAGAACCCAGGTATCCCTCAACAGAAGAGTGGATGCAAAAAATGTGGTATATCTACACAATGGAGTACTATTCAGCCATTAGAAACAATGAATTCATGAAATTCTTAGGCAAATACATGGAGCTAGAGAACATCATACTAAGTGAGGTAACCCAGACTCAAAAGGTGAATCATGGTATGCACTCACTAATAAGTGGATATTAACCTTGAAAACTGGACTACCCAAAACATAATCCACACATCAAATGAGGTACAAGAAGAAAGGAGGAGTGGCCCCTTGTTCTGGAAAGACTCAGTGAAGCAGTATTCGGCAAAACCAGAAAGGGGAAGTGGGAAGGGGTGGGTGGGAGGACAGGGGAAGAGAAGGGGGCTTACGGGACTTTCGGGGAGTGGGGGGCTAGAAAAGGGGAAATCATTTGAAATGTAAATAAAAATTATATCGAATAAAAAAAAAAAAAGAAATGTTCAGCATCATTAGTCATTAGGGTATGCAAATCAAAACAACCCTGAGATTTCACCTCATACCAGTCAGAATGGCTAAGATTAAAAACTCAGGAGACAGCAGGTGTTGGCAAGGATGTGGAAAAAGTGGAACACTCCTCCACTGCTAGTGGGAATGCAAGTTGGTACAACCACTCTCGAAATCAGTCTGGCGGTTTCTCAGAAAACTGGGCATGACACTTCCGAAGGACGCTGCTATACCACTCCTGGGCCTAGAGGAACCCAGAGGATTCCCCAGCATGCAATAAGGACACATGCTCCACTATGTTCATAGCAGCCTTATTTATAATAGCCAGAAGCTGGAAAGAACCCAGATGTCCCTCAATGGAGGAAAGGATACAGAAAATGTGATATATTTACACAATGGAATATTACTCAGCAATTAAAAACAATGAATTCATGAAATTCTTAGGCAAATGTTTGGAACTAGAAAATATCATCCTAAATGAGGTAACCCAATCACAAAAGAACACACATGGAATGCAGTCACTGATAAGTGGATATTAGCCTAGAAGCTCTGAATACCCAAGACACAATTCGCTTATCAAATGATTCCCAAGAAGAAGGAAGGAGACGTCCCTGGTCCTGGAAAGGCTTGATCCAGTATTTTAGGAGAGTACCAGGTCAGAGAAGTAGGAGGGGGTTGATTGGGGAATGGGCAGAGGGAAGAGGGCTTATGGGACTTATGGGGAGGGAGGAACGGGGAAAGGAAAAATCATTTGGAATGTAAACAAAGAATATAGAAATTTTTTTAAAAAGAAAAGAAAAAAAGACAATTAGACAACATTGTAGCATGACCCCAGTCAATTCTGAGACTGAAGCAGGTTTAATTTTTTTCAATGCACTTTTATACCATTTTAATTACATGCAAGTATTAAGGGCCAGTAGTACAATGAGGAACAAGCAAGACAATAAACACAAAATCCCATGATTGTGCCAGTGATCAATGTTTCTAAGGATGATCAAAATATCTGAGCCTAAACTTTATTCTTTGTTCTACCCTAAAATCAGATTCTTCCTTCCTTGTCCTTGGCCAATGTCAGGTCCTTGCGTCATAAACCTACTTTGTCATGGCCTAATATCAGACTCCAGCCAGGAGGCCCAGTTCCTTTTCCTTGGCCAAGGTCAGATTCCTGGCATTGGGGTACAAGGGATACCCAGAAGGGCTCTCCACAATTGTCAGCAGAGGGTGACCATGAAGTGGCAATGAGAAGAATGTAAAGGTAATAAACTTAAAACAAAAAAATTCAGTTTAAAGTGCATTTCAGCGCCCCGAGAACCTTTAGGTTCATTGAGGTATGAGATGATGCTTCCGTGAATAACTCCAAGTCTGGGAATATATCCATTTTGAAGAGTTAAAATAAATCCAATAGAAAATTGATCTTTATATTTATTTGACTTCAAATTAGTGGAACTTTTAACACGATTATTTTAAAATTCTATATAAATCTTAAAAATCGAATTAGCGTGCTAATTATAAATTACTTGTGATTCAATCATCAAAGGTACTTAAACCTCCATGTAAATCAACACCCCTGAAAAATGTAAGAATACCACTTTCCCTGAAAATACTTGTAAAAGTTTTTCTACATTAATGAGTCCAGAGTTGAACATGCACCCTATTATTCATCACGGCATCTTTTCACAAATGGAAAGGTTGAGATATTCACAGATATTTTTGCGATTATACTTTAACACCTATAATATTCTAAGTGCTACATATGACTTTTCAGTCTAAGTAGAAAAGTATAAATCTTCATCAAAAAATACATAGATTTAGTTGACTAGATTTCTGAGCAGTTACAGATTTTATTGCAAAGTAATATAATAAAATAAGAACATTATTAAATTAATGTCAACTAGTTAAAATCTCACTTGTATGATACAAGGAAAAAATTGTAAAAGTTCACTTGGACAATGGCATCTTAATAAAGACATGCAATTATTGCAGAGCTCATTAGTTATATTTTTATATGTGATTGGGTTGCTTATTGAAGACTCAACAAGTTGTTTACATGACCACAGTATTCTTCAATAGCAATATGACAAATACATCAATTTTTGTAATATTATTAATTAGCTTACATATATGATACAAAACTTAATCATCAATTTTCTATTTCAGAACATTTGTTTATTTACAAGTCAGTCCGGAATATATACAATTAACACTGGAATGAACTACATGAGATATAGTCTTCTGTTAATTACAGAAGCAGACTATGCTATAAATAAACGTGATTAAATAAAAGTTGATTGCTTTAGCTGGTAATTTTAGATTGAGTATTTTTACAAGCATAAGCCAGGTAGATGTTTTTAATCAAACATGTAAACTAGAAATCTTGGTTCATTTTCCAAAAGAACACATTCCCAAATTAGAACCTATCAAACGCCAAAGGCACAACATTTAAGTTGTCTTGTATTATACGAGACACGTGTGCATGTGCATACACATACACACACACACACAATTTTTGAAGGATAAATATTACTAAAAGCAATCATCTTTTCAAAAGGTAAAAAAAATAAAATACAAAGTTGAATTATTGCATAAGTCTTGTGAATGCTCTTATTTTCTTCAAACATTATATTCTATTTCAGATCTGCCTGGCAATCATTTATGGCGCATTCATCAAGAAGACTCAAGTTGTGAGTTTTATGTTGAATTTGACTATAGTAGCTGATTGAAATGAAAGTGGAATGCTACCCTTAGAATATTGCAAGGATCAACTATTCCCTGATCAAGACTATTAAACTATGAAACAATACTGATAAGTATTGATATATCTGTTTATAAAATTATTGTATATGATTTCAATATAAATGTATGTATGTGATATATCTAAAACATAGTTTCACATATATATTTGAATATAGGTATATACCTTTGTGATCCATATTAACAAATCAGTTAATACCTCCCAATGAATTTAATTGTCTTACTTTACATTTTAGCACATTTTAATTTTTTCAATAATTTAAAAATCCAAAAATAATTTGATATTTACATGAGTTTTTCAGACAGTGTACTGTACCTAGTACATATTTATATTTCATGTTCTTCTTTCTAAAAGTTATGTCCCTAAAGATTTTAATGAGTTACAAACCCTGCATGTGTGCTATCCATAGATCCTAGTATGTGCAGGATGCTGAGTCTGCTAACTTGATGGATGGCCACTTAGCAGCAAGAAATCAGCCCACCTTTCATCACCTGATAGAACAATTGATGGAGAGATTTGTCAGCGGTCCTAAAGTGAGCCGTCTGAGCCAGCCAACTGGGCTCTGTCCCCTGCCACAACCTACAGCCCCATATCAAAATGAGATACAGTTGTCATCATGACTCCAGTGTTCACAGTTCCTTATCTCCTCCCTCGTTTGAATTTCCTCTTACTATTTAGCTTGTGGAGATCTAGAAGAAACACCTGCCAGTGCCCCACAGCTGCTCCGCTTCGTAGTACATTTCTAAAAGTTGCAATGAACCCCATTCTTACCAATAACAAACCAGTTTTGCTTTTCAGATCAGTAAAACCGGCCATGAGAAAATCAGCCTCCTTGAACAGAAATGAAATTTCTATTCCTCCCTAGGGCCTGAGTTAGTCTAACTGATAGTGCAGTCCTCCACTGAGACAGGGACAAGCAAACCGGCTTCTCTCCCAGCAGTAAAACTCATGTGAGTATGAGCACACATGCCTACATGCAGTCATGCTGTGACTTGGGGGGTGAAGTAACATTCTCTTTATCTAAGAATTTCCTGTGAATGACTGTCACAAGCTGTCATAAGCTACTTGCTTCTGAGAAACCATATTTCTTCTCTCATGGACTCTCTAGTCAGCAGTTAGTACACTGACTTTTTAACCCGTTACCCTCATCCATCTGGAAAACCTGTCGTTCACACCCAATCCAGTAGACAATTTATTTATGTGCTCAACATTTAGAAAAATCCCACCTGTGGTAGAGTGAGTTCAAGAAGGGCCTCTGCCTGCAAGCAAAAATGTGTCTTAATCCACATTCAGTAATGTGTGTATGGGCCCTGAGAGACCTTTCTTTTTTCCCCGTAGCCCACAGTATCTACTTAAAAAGCTGTTTCTAAAGCTGTCCACCTTTTATATTTTCCTAATTTCAACTACAAAATAACCGCAAAGTTTCCGACAGCCCTGCAAATAATTCAAGGGCCATGCACATGTAAGCAAAACCAATAAAACTCAGTGAGTTATTAAAGAAGAAAACCATTAAACCTGCAAGTAGGAAGGGATGTGTTAGAAAGCAGAGGTGTGCCAGGCAGAGCAGAGTGGATGAGGGGATAGGAGAAAGAGAAAGGTGTTACAGAAAGAAAGTGTGTGTGTGTGTGTGTGTGTGTGTGTGTGTGTACACTACATTGCCAAAGAACAAACTAAACTTTAATTTTGTAAAATATAAGGTTAAAACCAGAGATGATTAAAATAATAGATAAAACATATATAAACATTCAGCACCAATAAAACTTTAAAGAGATAAGTGATATGGCAAATGTATCTACAAAATAGTATAATGGTCCAGAAAATTAAACAATAGACATTAATAAATTTAAGAATCTAAACAGCATAAATAAAATTCCAAGCTGGGCGTGGTGGCGCACGCCTACAAGCCTGTAATCCCAGCACTTGGGAGGCAGAGGCAGGCAGATTTCTGAGTTCGAGGCCAGCCTGGTCTACAGAGTGAGTTCCAGGACAGCTAGGACTCCACAGAGAAACCCTGTCTCGGAAAACCAAAATAAATAAATATATATATATATATATATATATATATATATTTTAAAATTCCAGAAAATGTGGATATTGCCACACTCAGTAGCAAATTATTCAAGTAGAAAAATAGCCTTTGTTAAAGGTAAGGGCACCCTCTATCTTAAAAGGCCTTTATTTTGCAAATGAATTTTATCAATCTTTTAATGAACAAATTATGAGTTTCAAACCTCTAAAAGGAAGATCAGAAAATAATGGCTCTCATTTCTATTGTGGATATCAGATTTCACTCAAAGTGCTGTATAATTAAATCCAGCAGTACTCTGGAAAATTGTTACCTCCAAATAGAAGCAGCTCATTTCACAAACGCAAGTGTTTTCAGCATCAGTTAAAGTTCTTTTGCTATAATTTAGAACATTAATAAACTAAACTGAAAAGAAAAGCTTAGGAGCTCCAACTCATAATTTTAAATTTAAAGAGCATATTAACAAAACAAAAATGCAAACCAACTTTTTAGACTCCTAATAGTGAACAAAATTTAGAATCATTCTCATTAAATTCAGGAACTGAGTCATGATCACATTTAGCATGTCATTAGAATTTTAGAGTAATATCACCAGACAAGAAAATACCAGGTGTATGATTGAGAAGAAATATTTATCATCATCATCATCATTATTGTTGTTGTTATTATTATTGTTTTGTTCATCTACATGGAAATGACTAACTCTATAAATAGTTAATGAGTAACTTAGTAAGATGATATCCCTCTACATGGCAGTAGCAAATGTAAGACTGTCACAATACCAAAAATATAGCCTCAAAGTTTAGAACTATTAAATTGTAGTGATCAATCTGGAACACAGAGACAAAAATTATACTGTACATACTAAGGAGTGATTAAATATAGAGGGGTGATACACTGAGAGTCATCAAGAATTTATAGAGTATTCAAAACTATGTATGGGTGAGTAGTAGCCCACTGTTGGCAATCATTATGTATACTTGCAAATATATGTACTAAGAGATATCATATATACTGTATATCATACATATCGTATCATATATACCATACATACCAATATGTATATATTTATATATATATATGTGTGTGTGTGTGTGTGTGTGTGTGTGTCTGTGTCTGTGACTGTGTCTGTGTATATGTATAGTTAGTAAGCTAGTTACTTAGACTATTAGCCTCTGGTATCAAAAGTTTTCCAAACCTGAGTGCTGAGTATACTTTAATCAACACAGATTTATTTTATTCACAATATTCATGTATCATGGCTTCTATGACATATTTTTTTAATTATTGTCCTCACATCTGCATATAGACTGTGACATATGAATGGTAATATTGCTGGTGATGTGGTAAATAAAAATAGTCTTCCAGAGATGTGCCATTAATAGTTCAGTGGCTGGCAGAAGAGACAGCTCTCACCATTGTCACATAGTCTCACTGAATAGTCTCCCCAAAATTCAGAGGCCATAGACATTTGTAAGCAACACCAATGAAGGTCAATCTGCACTCCAGGTCATTTGACTTGATGCATGTACATGCCATC
The DNA here is from genome assembly GCF_947179515.1 of Apodemus sylvaticus. Lineage (NCBI taxonomy): Eukaryota > Metazoa > Chordata > Mammalia > Rodentia > Muridae > Apodemus > Apodemus sylvaticus. The sequence goes on along the minus strand of NC_067473.1, from coordinate 15,140,441 downwards.
CAAGCGTGGTGTCTGGTAAAAGCAACAAACTCAAAGAATAGTGTTTCTAGTCATGTTTATAGTGCAACCATGTGTACACTTTTTCACTCCAGTTCTGGACACTTGCCATATGCTTTGGAGAAACAGCTGAGAGAGGCATAGTCAATATACTTTCCACAATGATATGAGAAATAAATGAATAATAGTGACTGGACTGCGGCACTCTTGGCATACACAGTGAAAGTATTGAGAGCTAACAAAATGGTAACAAGCTTCTTACATAGAAGGAGAGAGACTTATACACATTTTTATGACAATGGTATTAGTATCGCAGTTGAGCTCTCCTAGGGGAAAACGGACAGAATAGCCCGGGATTGTGTTGTGAACTTCAAAAGGCTATGGCAAACTGATATATGACTGCATCATATCCAGCAAAACCACAGTGAGTACATTAAAATATGTAGCTTTTTACTTTCTGATAATTTATTATTTTTAAAGATGTATAGAAAACATGTAAAACTGCTTATATAGATGGAATAAGAGGAATGGGTGAGAAAAAATAAAACGAGGTAAATTGAAGCAAGAGGAAAGAGCTGTAAAATAGCAGACTAAGATACCTACCGTGCTGTGGACACTGTACAGGAATCAGATCATTCCCTCTGAGCACTTAATTTAAAGCAATGTTTTTACCACTTCACGTAGCATGCATTTTGTATGTGTTTAATATATCATTTCTTTAAGTTTTACTGTTATCTTTAATGACTCGAAGAGACGGAATTATTAAAAAAAAGATGAGCATATTAATAGGGCATACACATTAACGCTTTGTATTTAATAATTTAATATTGCTATTAAGTTATTGCAAAAGAAGAAATGAAACTAACATTAAGGGGCTAAATTATAGGCTACTGAATGAAGCTCAAAAGGAAGACTAGGTCTCAGAATTATCACTGCAGGGTAAATGGAAAGGGAGCATGTGCCCAATGGACGGGAGGGAGACAAAGAAGCAATGAATATAATCTCTCTTGTGTGCTTCGTTCTCTTTCTATGCTGTCTCAGATTTTCCAGCAGACACTTCTAATCATAGCATTGAAACCAAACTTTCATCTCTATAATTAAAATTTAAATATCTCGTGTTGTGAAACTTGACCTGCTCAATGACGTTAACCTTTCATTTCTAAGGCAGGATTACTTTCTAAAATCATCAAGCAGTCTGGATAAGGCATGTAGTCATCACTGCCCTTAAAAAAAACTATCTTTAAAAAAAAGTCTTTGTCTGTTTGTTCGTTCAGGCAAAACAAACATTAAAACTTTATAAATCCCAATGACCCCAATGTAGGATCACCCCATAAAGCAATGAGTGTGCTAAAACCTTCAGGGTTGGTGTTTCAGGGGAGCAAAGGCTATAAAATGCTAACCTTATTTACTATAAAACTATGTGAAGATTGTCCAACAAATGTCAGTTTCCCACAGAGATGTAAGGAAAATCACCACGCATCTACTTAAAACACTTTACTCTTCGTTGTGAATTTATCGGACCTTCATGCTGCTCAAGTATTCTTTGCCAATTTGCACTCAATACATTTTGGGGGATTGGTGTGTTCGTGCATCCATGTGGCTGTGTGCATGTGTGTCTCTATGTATGTGTGCACATCCGTGGTATGTGTGTGTGTGTATGTGTGTATTTGTGTGTATGTGTGTTTGTGTGTGTGTGTGTGTGTATAGGTATATATGTGGAAGCCACAGAACAACCTTGGTTACCCTTCCAAAGAACCTTCCACTTTATGTTTTGAGACAGGATCTCTCCCTGACCAGGAACTGGGCAAACAGGCTAGATTGGCAGACCTACGAGTCCCAGGGATCCACTTATATTTATGTCTGCAGTTCCAGAATTACAAAAGCATATTACCACCAGGCCAGCTGACTGTGTTCTCTAGGTTCTTGGAATCAAAATCAGGTCCCCATTCATGCAAGACAGGTCCCTTGCTACCATGCAATTCTTCAGCCCACACATTTGGTTGCTGAGCATAATGTAGCACCTTAGTCCACTGAGCACTGTTTTTATCCACTGACAAAAAAAGAGAGGAGGAAAGACTCAGTTAACTACTCAGTCTCAGAAAGAAGCTCAGAAAATTACAAGCTAAGCAAGGCCCTTTACCAAGGTCAAAAGTAGTAAACAATTGGCAGGCAAAGAAGACTTTACTGGGACCTGCCTCCAGGCTGGGCAAAGGATGCACCTTTTTTGAGATATCATTTAATCAGGTTTCTTTTGTGTATAATGTTACTGTCTTTGAGTGATCCATGATTATATAATAACACTTCACCTATGCTTCTGAAAATAGCCCAATAAACTCATGAGTTCATCAACGTAGATGAGTATATTTGTTTATTTGGTTTATTATGGTGTCCTCTCTGAAATAGAGAGATTTATTCCCATCATTCCAGAAACAGTCACATAATTGGTTGACATATAAAGCACATAACTTTATTTCTCACTGTTCTGGATGCTGGGAAGTCTGAAATCAAAGATCCAGTATCTCAGGTTTCAAGATGGTACTTTATTGTAGTATCCTAGGTACAAATGAAGAGGAACAAGGCGATGTCCCAGGCACATGAGAACATGTGCCTGGAGGCAGGGAAGAACTTTCCAGCTAAAAATTTTCCAGTAGCCTCTGTCCTTGTTAGGTTTCTATTGCTACGAACACTATGATCAAAAGCAACTTGTGTGGGAGAAGGATTATTTTCCTTACACTTCTACAGTACAAGTCATCATCAACGGAAGTCCCAGAAGGAACCTAGAGGCAGAAAACTGAAGCAGAGGCTGAGGAGGAATGCTACTTTCTGGCTTGCCCTTCGTGACTTGTTGAGCCTGCCCTCTCATAGCAACCACAGACTACCTGCCCATGCGTGGTATTCCCCTCAGTGAGCTGGACACTCCCATATTAATTATCAGTCAACAAAATGTTCTATAGAATTGCAAACAGGCCAATCCCACAGAGACATTTTCTCCATTAAGAGTCCTTCTTCCCAAATGAACACAGCTCATATCAAGTTGACTTGCCAGGACATGTCTTTTCTTTAAATACTGCCAAGCTGTGGCTTGGCCTTCCTACACAAGGACTTTAGAGGATATATTCAAACCCTAGAGCTTGCCATGTTTACTTTCTATGTGACAAATTTCTCTACTCTACAAGACATACTTGTGTAAGCCTTCCTCATGAAATAAGGAAATTTCCTATATGAAATAATTCCCATTAAGTCATTGAAATTACCTGCTTATTAAATCATTCTCATGAAAATAATAAAAATTAAAATTAAATATACATTTATTATTATTTAGATAATAGTAATATCTGTTAGAGCTTTTATGACGAAACCACAGGCCAGTGGAAAAAAATCTACTGATACCTCATCTTTCATCTTTCTTTAAACTTAAGAGTAAAAAGTAGCAAGTATTACCATAGACCAATAAGTTCAATGCCACTTCTATTTGTAGTTTGGAGACAATACTTATCTCCCTCCTTTAGATCTTTATGTACTGAACAACTTTAACAACTTTTCCTTTAAAAAGCCTCTTAGTGACATATCCTTCAGAGACACAACAATCGGTGTTCAAAACAGTATGTCTTGAGTTGTCACCTCAAAAACATCATGAATAAGTAAATAAATGAATGAATCATAAATGGCCCCAACATGACAATGTCCTCCATATGCTTCCAGAGCTGCAGGTGAAGCTCATTTACTGTGAACACTGTTCCTTTCACACTGACGTTGTTAAGAATCAGTGTGCAGCATGAAATGATGGAACAGCCCAACAGACCTGTTAATGGCAGCTCACCACCTCTCCCAAAGTCCAGATAAGAAGCTGAGGCAAGGACTGAAGAAACACGATCACCTTAGACACACAACACAGAACAGCACACACAGCATGTGTGCTGCATTTTGTAACCAGAAAGAAAAAAAAATACCATTTATGTTTGCCTATACATACCCAAAGAAACCCAAGAATTATACAAATGTAAGAATTATATGTAACCTTATGTGGAAATGTATAAGAATGAGGTGAATAAAATTGAATTGTTATTTCATTTTAATGTTATCTCTGTGTGTGCATATGATTTTATTGCAACAATATATCACAATAATATGATATATTGCTGTGTTTTCCATGGGATGTACGTAAAGGCTGAGGAACAGCTCAGGAGATCGCGTCTCTTGTGCCACCTTTACATGGGTTCTGGCATTTGGATCATTCACCAGGCCTCTAAGGCAAGTGTTTTCTCCATAAGGCAATCTCTCCGTCACAAAGGTGGATGTTTATACTGCAGAACACGGTTGAATGTGGATATATCTAAAGTTTATTATTTTTAAATTAGGTGCATGCATCACATAGTAAAATTCATTCTTGGTATCTGCTATGTAAAAATTAACATTTCAAGGAACAACTGTTTACCGCATAATACAATTTTAAGAATTTCATCCTTAAAGAAAATGTATAATTGTGTTTTTAAACATCTTTTTGCCTTACATTTTTGTCTTTCTATTATGCACTAAACATCTTAATTAAAACATATATTTTATTCACCTGACAGTCAAATTATGAGCTGGATTTTCCATGTGGTAGTCATTTGTAAACATTTGGCTTAAATAGGAAAACTAAACACAGAACTGATTTACAAACTACATTCATTCTCTAAGCAGGACCAACAGGAGTCATCACTTTCTAAAAACAGAAAGAGTTCACTTTAAACAAACTGACTCCTTCACTACTGTTTGTCCTGCCCTTTAATGTGAGTGACCCATGAAATGAGATCAAAATCGCATTTTGGAAATTGTTGCAAAACATTATGGGTTTACTATACTGCAACTATAACTCCCAAACATAAGCCCAGAGATACACATCCTATCAAAATGTATTTAGATTATCTGCCTGTGATTCCACAGGTCTTAAACTTGAATAAACAGGAAAGACAAGAAAGAAAACAAAGCAAAGCCAAATAGATATGGATGTAGACATTGTTATATGTCTGCCATGAAACTCAGATTATTAAAAAGAATTGGTGTTTTCTGACCTAATTGTCAACTGCTACTGAAAGCTTGCAAAAAGCATATTCGTGATGTATCCACTGACAGAATCATTATACATAGTAACAAATTGTAAAGGAAAAGGTACCAAAGCCTTATACTCACAGGTGCTTCAGATTTAAGAAGCAAAGGGAGCTTAGCCATATTGATGATTACTCTTAACCCTTTACAGTTGGAAGACCTTACTAAGATACGGTATTTTATTTCTTAAAGAAATGTCTTCCCAGTGACACTGTTTTTATATCTCAGCTGTCCTGAAACCATAAAGCAGAAAGAAAGTCCTGCAGTGAAGCACAGCCTCCAGCTAACTCTCTGGAGAATTGGTGAAAACAATGAGTTTCAAGTTTAAACATGACTTCAAAGCAGACATGATATAACAGTCATTTACAGTTATCTACATGCAATAAATAAATGAATAAAAGATCTCATTGAGGGTCCTTTTTTACTTTTATTTAAATAGATATTTTTCCATACAATACATTTTGATTACAGTTTCATTTCCCTCCATTTCTCCCAGTTCCGCTCCACCACCCCTCCCTTCCAGATCCGCTCCTTTCCATCTCTAGTTAGACAATAAAATAAAGCAGCTAAGGGATAAAATAAAATAATATGATAAAACAAACACAAGCAAATTGAAACAGGAGAAAATAAACAGAAGGAAAAGTCTCTCTCTCTCTCTCTCTCTCTCTCTCACACACACACACAAGGGGCACACACACAATAAGGCAGATATAGATGCAAAGACACTTCTGTTTCCATTTTCAGGAATCACATAACATAAAATTGAAAGTCATAACACATATGCAAAACCAAGCTTTTCGTCTGAGAGTGTTGATTCCTAAACCACCTGACCCCCCACCCAGAGAAGCTGATTTTCTCCTTTTGAATCTGGATCCTTGAAAATCTCTCTTCCTGACAAACAAGGGATTTTTGTTTGGTTTTGTTGTTATTGTTGTTGTTGTTGTTTTGTTTTTTTAAGGTTAAAATACCCATAGTTATTGCAAACCACAAGGCAGATTTCTACAACTACTTTCCATAATTAAAATTTCAAAAATGGAATTACACACACATATGTATATACAGAGATATGTATATAGAGAGCTATATGTATGTATATACATGTATTTGTATGTCTTTTTCCAAGTTACCACTACCTGATTTGGATTTGTTTTTAAAGAATATCAAAATGAATTCTACCAGCTACTCAATTACTTCACTTAAGAACTGAACTAGGTTTCTAATCCTCTCTTACATAGGTCAATCAAGCAAGTAGTATCCTTCCATGCCAAAAAAAATAATAATAATAACACTAACACTGCAAAACCTTTGCTGACAGCTATTCAAGGTCCCCTTTCCCACCATTTCTACTCATAAACCCTTATTTCATAATTGATTGACCCAATTACTTAAATTGTGCTTTGCCATGATATTTAGGAACCACAAGTCCTGTTTGATATATACAGTTCAAAAACAAGTTAAGAATCATCAGTTCCTAAGTCACACCTGCCCAAGGACCAGGTAGTTTTCTGGAAGTTGTAGTTCTTGGAAAATAATGCCACACAGGAAAATATGGTGGCCCTATGGGTGTGTCCTTAAATCTTGGAACTTGCGGCAGTGGTCCTGACAAAAGCCCATCCTGGTCAGTATTTAATTTTTAATTAAATACTTGCTTCAAATTTGACCAAATTTGTGGCATTGCTTTTTCTCTTGCAAATCAAAGGATTAACGGAACCCAGACACCAGCCTATAACATATCTCAGTAGTAAGTGGCAGGCAAGTTGCTAAATGGCACTTCTGAGGAAGCATACATTGATTTCAAACATACATTGCAGGGAGGTGGAGCTTGTTTTGATGATGTTGCTGATATTTTCTGCTTTATCCATCTTGGCTTCTCTTTGCCTCACGTCTGAAGGTAGACATCTATCTTGAACCACAAAGATGAACAGTATCTGCAAAGGATGGTGGGAAAGGCAGATGGCATCAAGAACAGCCCGGTGCCAGCTCTGGATGTTGCACTTGTATCTTTCGCTCATGTGAGAAAACCAACTCTTCCTTTTGGTAAACTGCTTAAAAACTGGTGACTTCTAAATGAATGCAGTGCGAACTGAATGGAAGAAGAAACCGCCTGATGCGTATTTACTATAAGAAGATGCTTGCCTCACCCTCTGTTTTCCTGCAGACCACAGAAGCTTAAAAAGAAAAACACAATTTCCTCCCCAAATGGAAAGTTTGTAAATAGACCCATGACTTCCTTCTTTCTTTTAAAATATATCTTGCTCTCACTCAAATTCATGGCACAGTTTCTTTAATAATTTGTCTGTGTGTGTGTGTGTGTGTGTGTGTGTGTGTGTGTGTGTGTGTGTGTGTGTGTGAAAGAGAGAGAGAGAGAGAGAGAGAGAGAGAGAGAGAGAGAGAATTCCTAATTATGTAAATACAACCTGTTCGGTGAATACAAAGTTACTTCTCTGTATATGATTTCATTGCTGAACACTTGATATTGGATAATCAATTTGGGGGCTCTTCACTAAAGAAGACTGTTTCTCTTAGTTTTAGAATTGCTTAGTTCTCCATAGTTCTCTGTCTAGAATTGAGGTCCCTTGAGATTTCCCCCTTCCATAGTCATCTGCCTTTAGATGACTTTCTTATTCAGATCTGAACTCTGCAGCCATTTTGATGAGACCTCGTTGGCATAACTTCTCTAGCATTCCTAGGACACACTCTCAGAGCAAATTTCCTGTGCCTCTGACACCTACAGTCTTTCTCCCTTACAGTGCCTGAGGCTTCTCTACAGGGATTGTGTCGTAGATGTGTCTGCTAAGGGCTGGACATTACACAGCATCTTGTTTGCTGTGTTTTGATTGGTTATAGTTTTCTCCAGTGCTCTCTGTTCTTTGATGAGAGATGAAGCCTATACTTATCTTTGGATACAAATATAAATATTTAGAGTGGGCTGGAGGAAATAAGGAAATGATGTAATATTTTAACTAAAGAAAAGAAAAAACTTTAAAAATAAAATACAAGCTCTTTCCTTGCACTTCAACCAAGGATTTCTTTCTTCCTTCTCAGGGATGTTGTTGCTCTCCCCACCCCACCCCCATTATATTTCTCTCATGGAGCTTCAAGCCTCTCTTTATAATAGATCTGAAATCCTCTCAACTTGGAACTGTTGGTTTTCATTACTCACAAGGTTTTTATTTTCCTTCCCTACCTATAAATATTTACCATGCCCTACTTATACATAATTACCATACCCCACTATACATACTTACCATACCCTACCCATACATACCATACCTTACTATACATACTTATCATACCCTACGTATACACACTTTCCATATTCTACCTATACATACTTGCCATGCTCTACCTATACATAGCATACCCTACCAATACAGACTTACCATATGCTACCTATACATACTTGCCATGTTCTACCTATACATACCATTCCTTACTATACATACTTACCATACCCTACCTATACATACTTGCCATATTCTACCCACACACACTGGCCATGCTCTGCTTATACTTATTTACCATGCACGGACACTTAGCTTGTCTCCTGTTGCTGTCAGAATTCCCTAATAGCACTCTACTGAAATGTTCAAATCCCATAGAACTGCCTGGAGAACTCAACGAGCAATTTGCATCTACTCCTTATTTTCAACAAAGAAAGAGTCATGAGCCATTTTTTTCTCTTTATTTTCTCCAACCAATCACATTTGAACACTAATTACTTTTTATCCCATAATAGCCTAATTTGTTTGTAAAACCATCTTAGATTTTCTTGTAGTTATTTTCTTGTGTTTATTCTGCTTTTCCATTCTCTCTCCATTTGTGATGGTACACAAACATATTTCCAATACAAATACGTATCAGGGGCCTACATGCGAGGTACCTCAACCTATCAAATGCATTAACTAGACTATCAGTTTCTAAAGCTATATGTCTACAAGAAAGTGGAGATTTCCTGTGTACCCAGTCATCTAAACCTGAAACTGCCATTAACCTGACATATTTTTTTATTCGCTATATCCAGACATGCAGATATGCTATCATTTACCTAAAAGTCTGCATTTAACTTGCATCTACCAGGACTTAGTCCCACAATTTTCCTTGACAAACCCCTTGAAGCTCAGCTTGATTTATCAAATAGGCCCAGATTTTCTGCTTCTAAACTTATTCCTTTCCAGCCAATCACAATGCAGCAGTGTTGTGAGGTAAGCCTAATGGAGACCACCACATGGGCACTTCTAAAGCAGAAAAGAAATTCTTTGTTGCAAGCTGATTGTTGCACGGAACCTTGTTCAAGTCAGACAAGCTCAAGTCTTATAACTCTCTTATTTGTACAAACACACACACACACACACACACACACACAAATATTCTGCTTGTCAGTCTTCAGTTCACAAGAAGCAAAGCTACAGAAGCCAAAAACTAAAGTTCTTACATTAGGGACTTTTTCCTCAGGGACTTTATAGAAGCTGTAGCAGGGAGGCTAGTGTTAGGCCGATGTTCTGGGTTTTAAGATCAGAATGGCGGCACTAACATGGTGTCAGTTGTGCTAAGGCCTATGAGCATAGCATGTCATAGTCACGAAAATGATGCCTCTGAACCAATAACAGATCGGAGCACCACACATTCCCCTAAAAACTTAACAGAATAATTAATGCCATGAGTAAGTTCTGAGATTCTTATAGTGTACAAAATAATCTATCATTTAAATTATTTATCCTCTAACCTCTTTCATTTTAATTTTAAAACTGTAATTTATCAATACAGTATCTGAAGTCATCAAATCCTCTCTAAATTCTTCCTGAATTAATATTTTCTCTTGTTTATTAACATTTTCATTTTATATAGCTATCTTTAGCAGCTTCGCAATACAGTTTCATTTATTCCTCCAAATTAAGGTCAATGCTTCAGTAGGGAGCAAGCTGGCCTCTCATTATCTGTATTGTCCTAAGCCTTAATAACTAATTCACAGAGCTGTTGAGATGGCTCAGCAGGCACTCACAGTGAGAAGAAAGACATATTCCCTCCACATGTCCTCTGCCCTCCACATGTGTGGTAGCGCAAACACACATGAACACAAATAAATAATAAGTGAAAATAAACAAAAATTGTTCTTTGTTTTCAGTTTCACAGTAAGTTGCTGAGGACACGAGGACACTCCCTAGCCTGCCTTTAACTATGTAAGGCTATAAACCTGTTAGGGTAATGACTCCAGGAAGATATTCTCATGAAGAAGAAACGTGCCCTTTGTAATGCCCACATCCTTCCCTCTAGAGTTTAAATGAAATGGGAAGAACCCTGCCGACACTTGTGTTCAAGACTGGTTTCTCTATATGAAGCATCTACATCTGATGCACTGTTGTAACTCCTGTCTACAATACTGCATCTCTAGCACTGAAGGTTTTTCCTAATTATGATTACCTATTCTTTCAACCCTGGTTGATCATTTGAATGAATTAAAATCTAAACTTCAAATAATGATAAGCAAGATGTGTTAACAGAGCTCTATAATCCTGGCCCTAGAAAGATGGAAAGGGAAGGAACAGAATTTCAAATTTAGACAGAGATAAGTAAGACACATTCTGAAAAATAACAATAAATAATAGGCATAATACTTTTTTAAAGAATTGAATTTTATGAAACATTATATGTCCAGATTTTTCTTTTATTATTATTAATCATTCCATTTGTTCACATCTCAAATGGTTGTCACCTCTACTAATACCCAATCCCATAATACCCCACTTTCCAGTTACCCCTCTGCCACCCCCATCCCACATCTGCCCTCCCCCTCCATTTTGCCTGTATTAACATGCCCCCCACCCACCTATACTCTCCCACCCCACCGCTTCAGCATCCCCTTACTCTGGGGCATCAAACCTCCCCTGGACCAAGGGCCTCCCCTCCCACTGCTGTCAGGCAAATCCATCCTCTGCTACAGATGTATCTGGAGCCAACGATCCCTTTAGGTGCATTCCTTGGTTAGTGGTCTAGTCTCTGGGAGAACTGGCTGGTCAGGGCAACCTATGTTGTTCTTCCAATGGGATTACAATCCCCCTCTGCTCTCCCACCAGGTTCCCTGAGTTCAGCCTGATGGTTGGCTCAAAGCATCCACCTCTGCACTGGTCAGTTGCTGGCTGGACCTGCCCAGGAACTGCCACACTTGGTTCCTGTCCACAAGCGCCTCTTGACCACAGCAACAGTGATGGGTCTGGTGGCTGCAGACATGATGTATCCCCAGGTGGGGCCATTCCCAAGTTGACCCTTCCTTCAGCCTCTGATCTATTTTCTGTCCCTGTTCTTCCTTTGGACAGGAACATTTCTGGGTTAAAATAATCGAGATGGATGGGTGGCTTCATCCCTCAACCAGGTGGTCTCCGCAGGTTCTATCTCCCCCTTCTATGTGCATTAAAGCTAAAGTCAATCCCATTGGGTCCTGGGAGCCTCACATTTCTCTTGTGTCTGGGAGCCTCCAGTGGCTAGCCCCAGTTCCTTATCACCCCCACCCCTGCTACCTATTTTTATTCGATTTCCTGACCCGCTGTACCTCTCTCATGTCTCCTCCAGATTCTGATACTCCCACCCTTATTCCTCTTCCTCCTTTCCCCCTCCCCTGTCCCCATCTCCTTCCATCTCCCACAATTGTCCTGTTCCTGCCTCAATGCAGGATTGAAGCCTCCACCCCCCTGATCTTCCTTTCTTCTATGCTTCATATGGTCTGTAGATTGTATCATAGGCATTGTGAGCTTTTAGGTTAGTATCCAATTATTAGTGAGTGCATACCATGTGTGCTCTTTTGTATCTGGGTTACCTCACTCAGGATGATATTTTCTAGTTCTAAGCATTTGCCTAAGAATTTCATGAAGTCGTTGTTTTTCATTGTTGCATAGTACTCCATTATATATATGTACCATATTTTCTGTATCCATTTCTCTGTTGAGGGACATCTGGATTGTTTCCAGCTTCTATTATAAATAAGGCTGCTATGAAAATAGTTCTTTCCAGATTTTTTAATTGCTTCCATGGGTGAGAAGATAGATCAGTAGACAAAGCAATCGCTGTACCAGTCCAACCACCAGAATTTAGTTCCCAATACCCACATAGATACTCAGTGGTCATGTAGTATGCCTGCAATTCCAGTGTACATATATAAAGAGACCAGTTGAGTTGATGAAGTCCAGATTCCATGAAAAACCCTGTATCAGTGTTGGTGTTTCTGCGCAAAGGTCCGCCTGCCTACTCTGCAGTACAGGTCACCTGTCTGCCTGCTGCGCGAGCCAAGAGGTCAAGGGGATGAGGTGGAGATGTGGGCCGCAATGAGATACACCAGGCCTATTCTATTTGGATGTGACTGCTCTAATCTATTTTAGAGAAAGACTGCTATATTTTTTTTTTCTTTAGCACACCTATGAATACAATGCTCAATAGAGATTTCATGAATGTTTGTATTAGGAAGAAACATTTCCATATTACAAGAGAAAATAAAATAAAATATTTCCTTTTCCTCCTTAGAGGGGACATGTGAAAATATTTAAACAGTTCCATGAGTTGCTTAAAAACTAAGTAACCTGTTCTTTAACTTAGAAACATCTTGTTACTGTTGGAAGAAAAGCCCACCGTGCTTCTTGGTGAGCTGTCCCCAGATCTAAGCCATACTAGCAGCAGCAGGTAGACTCCTTTGAACAAAGTCCTTACTAGCAGCAGCAGGTAGACTCCTTTGAACAAAGTCCCGCACTTTGGACTTATGCAGGGACCCTGACATCTTGGGCTTCAGTTTCCTACCCTCTGGAAAAGATGATTTTATGGCCCTTCTCCATGTCTGATCCATCCTGATTACATATCCAACATAATCCTCTTAGACTTCGGGTTTTAGGCTCCTCTTGCCTTGTCTAACCTCAAGGGAGATGTAGATCACAGTCTCCTACACTTGAAAGCCATTACCAAATTCGTCCATCTGCATTCCAAGGCAGCCTGACTAAGCCCATTTCCTCCACAGTGTGTCCCACTACCTTAGCTGCAGACTGTGACTTAAATGTTAGAATATCCATAGTGAGGCAAACTAATTCTCTGATTACAGTAGATGTGGATTCATAGTTAATAATATAACTGACTATTGAAGTGAAGCTTATGTATTTGCCTTTGCATTTTCCCCTTGCTTTTAAGTACAGAACTAATGTGCAAATATACATGCAGTCCCAAGGTTATTCTGAAACTCAGGGAGAAAAATGCCCTGTGAAGATGACCAAAATGTTCTGCCAGGATTCTGACTTAGAAAACCAAGTCTATTCTCTCTCTCTCTATATATATATATAGAGAGAGAGAGAATATATATATAATGAATTCCATACAAGTTTTGATAAGCTTAAGAGGTGAAAATGCAAGAGAGAGTAGAATGGAGAGGGGGAAACTGTTTAGCTATGGATTATTTCCTATTTTGGCACATTAATTAAAAGAGATTTATTTATTTATTTATTTATTTATTTATTTATTTATTTATTTATTATTAACATTTAAACTGAGTTGACAAAGGTTCTCAGAACCCCACAATAGGATCTTGAAGTAGGAAGGTAATTAATCCAACCAAATCTCATTTAGGAATACCTGCTGCTATCAGAAAACAATAGCAAACTAATTGGGGTGAAGAAATAAATTCCCTGCAGTTGAATAGCTCTCGGCTCTGTCATATCTCAGATCTGTGGAAGCAGAAGAGGCATTCATATTAATTAATGAATCCAAACTGCATCAACTATTCTTCATAATGCATTATTCTCCAGGGATGTTTTTCTTGGTTGAGAGTGTGCCTCTGTCCTATGTTTGCACAAATGTAACCATTGAAGGTGCAGAATTCCTGAGAGAGTCTCTCCCTCAGGCTCCCTAACTAGATCAAAGAGCCAGGCCAGGCTTTAAAAGAGAACTGAATTCTTTCCAAGCATAGGAATGGGTGGTGCTGGTATCAGCTGAAAAGCTGTTTCTCAGTCAGCCCAGGTCATTCCTTCATCTCTTCACTCCTGAGAACTTAAAACTTTCCACAAAAAGTGTTTTTTCTCCACAATATTCATATACAACTAAGATCTGTATATAAACATTATATATAATGTATTTTCTATATATAGTTAGAGAAACTCAGGAATGGAAAGGTATTTCAAAACCATTAACAGACACTGCTCTTTCTATCTCTGTAAACTCAAATAATCTACAAATAATCAAATAATCAAAACATCGCTGAAACTCATTATGTAGCTCAAATATCAAGTTCACACTCCCTCCTGCCTCACCTTCTTGGTGTAGGGATTACAGATGGGAACCACACACCAGTCTCAAAAGACTATTGTAATAATTAAATGATCTGCTTTTTGTAAAATGTCCATTATTTGGGCACAGAGGCTTTCGTTAAATTAAATATTATTAGTTATCTGCATGCATCAATGGTTAATATAATAATAATATTGCTATTTATGAGTTGTATGTAGCTTTAAAACATGCTTGCACTCACTGATAAGTGTGTATTAGCCCAAAGGTTCAATTCACAGACCATATGAAGTACAAGAAGAAGAAAGAGCAAAGTGTAGGTGCTTCTGTGCTTCTTAGAAGGGGGAACAAAAATACCCACAGGAGGAAATATGGAGACAAAGACTGGACTGAAGGCCATCCAGAGACTGCCCCACCTGAGGATCCATCCCACAGTCACCAAACCCAGACGCTATTGTGGAAGTGCTTGCTGACAGGAGCCTGATATAACTGTCTCCTGAGAGGCTCTGCCAGAGCCTGACAAATGCAGAGGCAGATGCTCGCAGCCAACCATTGGACTGAGCGTGGGGTCCCCAATGAAGGAGCTAGAGAAAGGACTGAAGGAGCTGAAGGGGTTTACAGCCTCATGGGGGGAGCAACAGTCTCAACAGGCCAGAACCTCCAGAGCTCCCGGCGACTGGACCACCAACCAAAGAGCACACGTGGAAAGATTCATTGCTCTGGCTGCATGTGTGGCAGAGGATGGCCTTGTTGGACATCAGTGGGAGGAGTGGCCCTTGGGCCTGAGGGTGTTCGACGCCCCAGTGTAGAGGAATGCAATGGCGGGAAGATGGGAGTTAGGGCTCCTCATAAAGGCGGTGAGAGAGGGGATGGGATAAGGGGTTTTCGAAGGAGAAACCTGGAAAGGGGAAAACATTTGATATGTAAATAAAGAAAATATCCAATAAAAATTTTTTTTAAAAAAAAGAACATGTTTGCTCCCTAGGTGCTAGGGACAGCAGTGGTCCCTGGCCATCTGTATTCAGCTACCTGCCAGCTAATGCTTTTCCCACAAACCCTGGGAGCTGTGATCACTCTACACTGACCATCCTCTCCCATGGCTGGCTCTACCAACCACCAACGACCGCCCAGCTGCAGCATCCTCTCTCTGGCCCACCTGAATCGTCAAGGATGGAAAACACCAGAAAATCTTAATATTTTAAAATCAACCAGATGACACAACTGCTGGGATCGGAATCTATTGTCCTAAACTCAGACACTATTCTGTATTAGAATTCATCACAGGGCAGAAGCTGCCACCACCAGTTCTAATAGCCCCCAGGTCTACATGATGTCTATCTTCTCCTTCTAAAGCCTGCCTCGACCCCACAATCCCTTTCTCTCTCTTGTCTCTTCCTTTTCCTCCTGGGACCTGGAAAACCCACCTCTATATCTTCGCCCAACGATTGGCTTCTGCTGTCTTTATTGACCCAATCAGGAGACAATTTGGGAGCCTCTGCCTACATTTATGTGTGTTCCGAGCATTGTTGATGTCTTGTTTTGATTCACAATGAGACAGTAACATTGAAACAAGATTGGTGTATATGCAGAATCTTGATAAATTTCCAAATAGGTGTTCTCTTGTTGACTTGTTAGTTTTTTAATTATTTATTTTATTTATTATTTTTATTTTATTTTCCAGATTATAAGATAGTTACATAATTTCCCTTCCCTTTTCTTCCTGCAAACATTCCTATATGCCCCTCCTTGCTCTCTTTCAAGTTCATGACTACTACATTTACTAAGTGCTGTTACATGCACACATGTACAACCTATATATTCCTAAATATAGCCTGCCATTTCTATAATGTTACTTCAAGGCCTGTTCTCAGGGCTCACCATTTGGTAATGGATAAGCAGTCGGTGTTCTCTTCCCTGGGGAAAACTACTTCTCTCACGCTCACATCCCTTACTTGCCTGCAGTTCTTTGTGTAACTTTGAGTTCCCATGGGTCCCACATACACTTTAGCATGTCATTATTATTATTATTATTATTATTATTATTATTTTGGTTTTTTGGATTTGGGTTTTTCAAGATAGAGTTTCTCTGTATAGCCCTGGCTGTCCTGGAACTCACTCTGTAGACCAGGCTGGCCTCGAACTCAGAAATCCGCCTGCCTCTGCCTCCCAGAGTGCTGGGATTACAGGCGTGCACCACCACCGCCCGGCTGTATGCTTATTATTGACCTTGTTCAGGTTATGTTTAGCCAGTCATGTTGGTTAGGCTTTGGGGTGTAGCTTCTGACATTGCTAGGAGACGCAATTTCACAGAAACTGTATCACCTTGTGGCGCTTCCAGAATTAACCGCTTCTCTCCTGAGCCATACAGGTACAGGAATTGAGGGCTCTACGAAGACTCCATATTTAAGCAAGTAATCATGCTCTCTTTTTACATCATCTTTTTTACCTAAAATCCCCAAATTGGCAAGAGTTTCAGACTATCTATGTGAAGCACGCTATTCCCTCGGGTGTGAGTAAGGCGGAGGGACCTGCGAGAGACCGCAAGCTCCCAGGAAAGGAAAACGGCAAACGGACCCCTCTCTCTGAATCAGAGAGCCAGCTGAAAGCACATGGTTTCTCTCTTCATACGAATTTCAAGCATCAAATTCTTCTTGCCTGCTTTGCTTGTTCAGGGAAAGGAAACTATTGAGGTTCTGAGTAGGCGAAAGGAAAAATGTAGGCTCCTGCCTGCCCTTGAGAAACACGACTGGGAATGAGCACTTGGAGTGAAGTCGGGGCACCTGGGCAGCACTCTGAGTTTCCCAAGGCCCCCTGGGATTCCTAAGTTTCCTCTGCAGGCTGATCAGACACACCTCTACCCAGGTGTCTGTCATCAGAGTGCAAATGGTGCTTTAGTCCCCCCCCCCCTTTTTTTTAACTTATTCCCCCATTACATCCCGCTCACTGCCCGCCTCCCGCTCACCCTCTCCCACAATCCTTCCTACCACCCCTTCCCTTCTCCTCTGCGTGGGTGTTTTATGTACATTGGTGTGTGTTTTGATTATGTGTATGTCTACGTAAGGTGTTGGATCCCCTGGAACAACAGTTAGAAACAGTTGTGAGCTGCCATATGGGTGCTGGGAATTGAACCCAGGTCCTCTGGAAGAGCAGCCAGTGCTCATAACCACTGGAGCCATCTATCCCTCCAGCCCCCTCTAGTCCTTCCTGACAGTCAACGAGAAGCCTCATCATCTCAGAAGCTGTATTTGCGATAGATTCTCAGCAGTGATTTTTGAGGTTATTTTGGTCATGCCTGCACACCAGAATCACCCTCTGAAGTGACTGCCTCCCTAACAGCTAAAAAGACATAACTGTGAGGCAAAAACAGAAATGATAGATACTCCTCCACCTAAATGTTTAGAAAGAAAATATTCATCAAAACAAAATGACCCTTTGGTGATTAATTTGTACTCCCAATTAAAACACTTCTAATTAAAAAGACATTAGTCGTAGAGTTCTAATGAACTGCATGATAGAGAGGCAGAGGCAAGAAAATAAGAAAAATTGATGCAAGTGATCTCTCCGTAAGAAATTAGTGCTTGGCTGGGGCACATGCACTTAACTCTAAAAGCACATTAACCAACATCACATGTAACAGAAGCTTTGGAGGCAGCATGGCCCTTAATGGATTTTGATGGAAAGTTATATAGAGATTCCCATTCATCTTTAATCCCCAAAGGACACAGATGGCTCAGGGAATCATTTACTTAAATGGAAATAGCCGTAGAATTATTTTAGTGTTTGAAACTAATATGATAATGAAATCCAATCTCATTAAGTGGAGAAAAGTCTATTTAAATTGCTTATCAAATATCCATTTGCTGTTAGTTTTCTAAATATCAAATACTGGTTTAACTTTATATTTGATCGTAGTCAAAAGACCTAGGAGTCTAGCTTGCTTGTAAATGTTAATACAAATTTCTATGAATTTTTAAGTACACATTATGCACATGCATACTAACACACACACACACACACACACTCACACACATACATACACACACACCTGAACTTTAAAATACATTTTCATTTAATCTCTTTTCTTTCTTTCTGACAAACACCTAAGACAATCAAATGCAAGGAGTAAAGATTTACTTGGGTTCTTAAGTTTTAAAGTTTTAGTCTTGGTTGCTGTGTTCATTGCTTTGGGCCTACAGTTTTGCTAAACATCATATGGCCAGGAAGCAAAGTGAAACAAGAGATCAAAGACAAGATACAATGCATTTATGACAGGAATGTTTACAATGGACTACTTCCTCCTAACAACCCACTAGCTGTAAATCCATTCATTAACCCATGGATAAAATCACTGTCCTCAAAATCTGATCATTTCTCAACACTCTACTTCTGAATACATATTTTCTGAGGACAAGCCCTCAATAACATGATTCAACAGGGGAGGAGACATTTCATTTCCAAACCACAGAACTTCGGAGCAAATTATCCTGATGCCATTGCATGTATTGAATCAACTTATTTATTCTTCATATCAAATAATAAGCAAATTGTGCAATTTTTTAGTCATTGCCTGTACTACTCAATATTCTCAGTGAACTCTGATTGTAACATGCAAAGCGCATATCCTTTGTGCAAACAAGGACATTTAAGTAAACGGCCATACAGTTTCATAATTTTGTTGTACTAATTTTTGACAGTTAAAGGAAAATGTAGTTCTTGAAAAGTGTTGCTTCAGAAAGCAACAGTCCTGAGGTTTACTTCAGCAGTCTCCTAACACTCTTCAAAGTACCACAGCTGAGTAAGGAACCCTGAGAGTAGGGCCGTCTTCCCGAGAGAGAAGCACACCAATCGCTTATCCAATAACAAATGGACAACCATGAACACATGCAAGTAATACTATATAGACTAAGGAGGTTCTGTTACATATTTAAACCATGTGTACATATATATGCATATACACATATATGTATGAATCAGCAATCAATTAAAAATAAGAGACCATGGGTTTGAAAAAGAGTAAGCACTGGTATTTTGGAGAGTTTGAAGGGAGAAAAGCAAGGGAAAATGATACCCTCAAAAACATAAAAATTTACTTTTCAAGCCTATATGCACAACTTGAATATAAATAATCTTTATATAAATCTCTATATAAATTATGAGCACAAAAAACATCAAAATTTGTTACCTAGAACATAAAGTACTATACATTCACAACAATAAATTTTGTAATTTTAAACCTACGCATATTATTTTCTAAATCCTCCCTAACTTATTAACAGAATAAAAATATTTGGGTTTTTTTTTAATGCTATAAAGTTTTCATTTTCTTTATAATTTCTTGAGCACTAAGACATCTCTCCAGCCCCCTGACCATCTGTGTATGGTCTGAGAACATAATTGATTTCTCTAGATCTGGAAAAAAAAATTTAACAACAATTAATGCTTTTTAGCTCAGTGGCTATGTTCTTTGCCATATTTGATTTTCCATTCTTTTGAGTCTCCTTTCAAACTCTCCATTCTCTTTCACTTTGTATGATATTTTGACCATTATAATAAAAACACTTTGCATCCATATTACAGCCTCGCTCATCACTAGTTATCAATATTATTTTGATTTTGAATCATTAGTATTCTATATGTCCTTAAGAATTACTAAATAATTTATATGTAATTATTATTGTCATTACCGTCTATACTTCCAGATCAATATATGGAGCATTAATGGGTTTATTGCAATCACTGTTCACCTAGACTATGTCTGTCTTTGTGTTTTCACTAAAGGTCTCATGCCCCAAGCCCACATGTGACTAATTAGACGCAGTATTAGGGTGTCTGCACCTTTCTAGGACTGTATGTGACAAAAGCAGCTTGCTATAAAAGTATATAGAAGGCAGACAGTCAGAATAAACAGCAGGCTTGGTTTTTATTTGTTTGTTTGTTTGGTTGGTTGGTTGGTTGGTTGGTTGGTTTAGTTTGGGCTTTGGTTCTGTTGCTGTGGGTGGTGGTAGTAGTGGTGGTTCTGTTTGTTGTTTGTACGTATGTTTGTTTTTGTGGTGGTGTTTGGTGGTATTTTCTGAATCTCTAGTATCATTCAATATGTGCACTGCTCTGACATTCCCAGAAATACTATTAAAAAAGCTTTATAACTTTATAAAGATACTTAGAAAGCATGAATATTCCTTGTTTCAGGTTTTCTAACACACACACACATACACACACACACACATACACACACACACAATTATTCTTCCACATTACCAATAATGTGGATTTCTTTTAAGATTACCGTTTTCAATATGTATTTTCTCATTTCTACTTGTTTGTGTGTGCATGTGTGAGCATGTATTCCATGTCTATGTGGGAGTCATCAAGACCTCCTAACTGCTGAGCCATCCCTCCAGTCTCAAAGATGGCGCTCTGCAGGAGCAACTATGTCATCCAAGCAGAGGACTATAACCTATGGCCTAAGAAACCTTGTTGCATAGATTGAGGGGAAGAAGTGACCTATTCTTTCTATACCTGAGGAGCACCTCACTCTATATTTACACTCTTCTTTAGGAAAGGCAAGTAATTTTTAACAGTACAAGGTGAGGGACTGGTGGACACAGAATGCCTAGGTCATATTTTTCTGTTTGCACAGGGTAGCTCATGGCAGCAGGGTGTGAGCAACGCTGTGCTCACAGCAAGCTAAGGCAAAGTAAACACACGTCATGAGGTCCTGACTGATCTCAGGGCTTCAGTCTTACCTCCCAGGCCGCGCCACTCAATTTCCCAGTAAAGGCGCGGCTCAGATAAGCAAATAGGCCGACTGCTGTGTCACAGAGAGATCACAGGCTCTGACCCCACACTGCAGGCCACACAGACATCACAGAAGTGCAAGAAGAGGATCCAGCTCTCTACAAACGCTAAGGAACAAACTGAGCCTTTAGCTGCAAAGAACAGACTGCCTGTTCCATCTTCTTACACTGGTAGAAGAGCTAAAAGACTAAAGAGGAATTTGGAGAAGCTTGGCTTGGGAATGTCTAGTCTTGAGTCAGACTGCTGAAGGACTCAAGGTGGGTTGAAGACAATATTTACACATTTCTCTGCATTTTGTAGGTCTACATTGTTCGGATTCTAAGTTCCACCCCACAGTTACCTGGCAACAGTCAGGTATGCTCTCCCCCGCATCCCGTTGTTACCTGGTAACCGCCAGGTATGCCCCCCACACACACAGTTACCTGGCAACAGTCAGGTATGCTCCTCCCCACAGTTACCTGGTAACAGCCAGGTAGGCATAGCCCACTATAAGAGGGGCCACTTGCCCCCTCCTCTCCCACTTGCCTCTTGCTCTCTTGCTTACCCTCTCTCTCCATTCCCTCTCCCCCACCTCCATGTGATCATGGCTGGCCTCCTCTTCTCTCCTCTCCTCTCCTCTCCTCTCCTCTCCTCTCCTCTCCTCTCCTCTCCTCTCCTCTCCTCTCCTCTCCTCTCCTCTCCTCTCCTCTCCTCTCCTCTCCTCTCCCCTCCCCTCCCCTCCCCTCCCCTCCCCTCCTCTCCCCTCTCCTCTCCTCTCCTCCCCTCCCCTCCCTCTCCCCTCTTCTTTCTCTTCTTCTTCTTCTTCTTCTTCTTCTTCTTCTTCTTCTTCTTCTTCTTCTTCTTCTTCTTCTTCTTCTCCTTCTCCTTCTCCTTCTCCTTCTCCTTCTCCTTCTCCTTCTCCTTCTCCTTCTCCTTCTCCTTCTCCTTCTCCTTCTCCTTCTCCTTCTCCTTCTCCTTCTCCTTCTCCTTCTCCTTCTCCTTCTCCTTCTCCTTCTCCTTCTCCTTCTCCTTCTCCTTCTCCTTCTCCTTCTCCTTCTCCTTCTCCTTCTCCTCCTCCTCCTCTTCCTCCTCCTCTTCCTCCTCCTCCTTCTTCTCCTCCTCCTTCTTCTTCTCCTCCTCCTTGTCCTCTTCCTCCTTCTCTCTCTCTCTCTCTCTCTCTCTCTCTCTCTCTCTCTCTCTCTCTCTCTCTCCCTCTACTCCTCTCTTAACTCCCCTCCCCGTGCCCTAAGTAAACTCTATTCTATGTTATACCACTGTGTGGCTGCTCCTTCACAGGGAAGGGATGCTTTGGCATGGGCCCACCGAGGCACCCTCTTCTCCCACACCCCCATAGAACATATATTAATACCCTTTATCTTTTTATAATCACAACATACATATTAGTTTTTGGATCTTGCTAATAGAAGCTCCACTGGTAATTGTTAAGTGAGATGCTGACCTGTAGGAATAGCAGCAATTCCATAGTCATTAAGAGTCATGGCCTATCTAGCCTCAGGTTCTCGGTGCTCAGGCAGTGTTGGGTACAGATTCCTTACATTGAGTGGGCCTTAAATCCAATCAGGTAATAGTTGGTTTGTCTTCCAGCTATTTCGCCAGTATTATACAAGCATATTCTGCAGGCATGTCACCATTTTAGAGCAAAGGGTTTGTAGTTAGTTGTATCGGTATTTCTCCTCTAGTAGCATGCAGAGTAACTTCCACTACCATCAACACTGCTCAGTAGAGATCCAGACTCTTGGTAGGCACCAGCTCAATATTTACACATTGTAAACAGTGTTTCCAACACAGGCCTTATTATCACTGACTTGCTTTCATTTTGCTTTGTTCCCGTCTTTTTTCCCTCCTTTTCTGCCTTCTTTCATTCTGCCTTTTCTTATAATGTCTTTCATTCTGATGTGGCTGAATTTATACACTGCATCAAGAAGCTGCTCACTGCTTTTTCCCTAGGGTTAACACTGTCTGAGAAACAATACTATTTGGATTCAAACATTATTTATTGAAGACCTCCTCTATTCCAGACGTAGTACCAGTAAATGCACTCACTGCATAAGCAGAACACACAAAGCTCTTACATTATTAAGGTTTTTAGAATCTTACATTAACTAACTAATCACATCACTAAAGACGGGGCACGACTTGACTAGAGCTTGTGAAACTTAGAACTCGGTCTTAGGATTCATCAATGGTGATTATTAAAGGGGACACAACACAGACAAAAGATGCAGAATGTCCTAGCACAGGACTGTGTTAGTGAATGGTTACCAACTAGCCTGAGTAAAGCCTTCGTATCTGCAGCTGCCGCTACACCATGAGCCCTACACATCTCCATGTGTCACACTATTGCATAAGGGTTTGGAAAAATCAAAAGGATTATCTTGTTTTCCACAAAATACTAACTTCTGCCTATCTACCCGTCCATCTATTCCTGCACCCTAAAAACGCCACCTTGACACTAAGGCTAAGTTCTTTAAATATAGATATTCTTATCCTTCCTTAAAAGTGTGCTACTAACGGGCTAATTAATAGTCATGCGTCCTGGACAGGATAGAAAGTAGAAAACAATAGCTCTCCACCACTCGCCTTCATTCCAATTATGGATTTTATAATAAATAGAGTATTTGTATTACACAAATTGGGATCATGATTTGCCTGTCAGTTAACTAAAGAAAAATGCTTACTTACAAAATATAACAGAACAGACTGTGGAAACTGAGGCAGTCTGTGGAGAACAGACTTTGTTCTCCATCTTATCCAAGCTGGTAGAAGAGAAGAGCTAAAATACTAAACAGGAATTAGGAGAAGCTTGGCTTGGGAATGTCTAGTCTTGAGTCAGACTGCTGAGGGACTCAAGGTGGGTTGAAGACAATGTCTAC
Source organism: Apodemus sylvaticus (assembly GCF_947179515.1). Taxonomy (NCBI): domain Eukaryota; kingdom Metazoa; phylum Chordata; class Mammalia; order Rodentia; family Muridae; genus Apodemus; species Apodemus sylvaticus. The sequence continues at coordinate 15,116,439 of NC_067473.1, read as the reverse complement.
ACATTTCTCTGCACATTGTATCTGCACATATTAGTTTCCAGCTACTGCTAGTGGAAGCTTCGCTGGTAATGGTTGAGTGAGAGGCTGAAGAAAAATTATTATTTCCCCAAATTGGTTTCTTAAAATCTGACTGTGAAATCTCAAACAACTGTTAGATATAATTCTTTACTAGATGGATCATGGATTACTTAATTTTAGATAAGGAAAAGAAGTAGAAATGAGAGCTGTCACGAGTGCATCACAGCAAAGAAATCCTTCAAAGAAGTTTCGAGTCAGGAATGGGAAAGCCTTGAACCTGTGATCTAATTAGTCATAAGGAGCACACACTTAGAAAACTGCTGCAGTTTCACCTCCCCAGTGAGAAGTTTTTAATTCACTTTATTTGATATAAAGGTAAGGATTTCTTTTTTCTAAGACAAAGCATTGTTCCCTTAACTCCTAGTGATCACTACATTTATAAAGGAAAATGTTCCCATTAATGTTTTTCAAATCCACACATTTCATAGAACGTTTGAGAAAGTAAAATAAATTGATTTTAAATGTTTCAGAAAACTCAAGTATGTGTAGTTGGTGGTGCATTATACAAAGGTATGTTCGGTAACTTAAAAAGTTACAAAAGGAAAACAATAAGTGGTATAAATTATTGAAGGGCAAAAGTCTAAAGGTTGGTAAAATGGTAAAGTGCTGACCATGCAAGCCTGAGGACCTGAAGGGAAGGAGAACATTGAATCTGCAGGTTGTCTTCTGACCTTCACATGCTTCTCATGGCATATACAAACACACATGCTTCTCATGGCATATACAAACACACACACACACACACACACACACACACACACACACACGCACACACATACATACACACATACATACATATACATATATACACACATGTACACACACAGACACACATGCACACACATGCACACACATACACACACGTGTGCACACACATGCATGCACATACACATACACATGCATACACATACACACATACACATGCATACACATACACACACATATATACATATACATATACATACACACACATGCACACACACAGACACACATGTACACACGCACTTACACACACATACACACATGTGTGCACACACATGCATGCACATACACATACACATGTATACACATACATACACATACACACATACATACATATCCATACACACACATGCACACATACAAATACACACATGCATGTACACACATGCATGTACACACATGCATGCACATACACATACACATGCATACACATACACACATACAGACATACATACATATACATACACACACACTCACACACAGAGACATACACATGCACACACACATGCACACATGCATGCACATACACATACACATGCATACACATATACGCACACATACACACATACATACATATACATACACACACATGCACACACACAGACACACACATGCACACACACACACGTGTGCACACACGCACGTGTGCACACACGCATACAAATACACATACACATGTATACACATACACACACATACACAGACATGCACACACACATGCATGCATACACATGTATGTACATACATACACACACATGCACACACATGCACACACACATATACATACACATGCACACATACACCCATACATACACATGCATGCACGTACACACAAGTGCATGCACACATACACATGCATGCACACACACATTTACACAGCAAAAATAAGTTTAACCAAATCAATAATCCTTGGCCTATATCAACAAGAGAGATGTGTTTAGAAAGTCTGTATTGTGTATACTGACAAATTCTGTAGTAATAGAGAAAGAGCACATATAAAGAGAAATATAAGCACATAATGGTATTAAAACAGAACCCCCACCCTCCACCCCTGGGCTGGAGAGATGGCTCAGCAGTTAAGAACACTGACTGCTCTTCCAGAGGTCCTGAGTTCGATTCCCAGCAACCACATGGAGGCTCACAACCATCTGTAAAGGATTCCGATGCTCTCTTCTGGTCTGTTTGAAGGCAGCAACAGTGTACATAAAATAAATCATTAAAAAAAAAAAAAGGTCTAATCAAGCATTGTCTCCTCTCCTTGAAGTTATTATGTGAGCTTTCTGATAAGCTGAATACTATAAAACTGGGTTAAGGAGGGCTATGTGACTTCTGCCAGTCTGTCTGGCACACTTAGCTCTGGGAAACTTTGCTGCTTTGTGGAGAAGCCATGTGCACCACTTCACAGGGGAAAGACAGAGGCCGATACAGGCATCACTGCTCTCTGTCCTCTCCACTTATCCAAGACACTTGAGCAAGGGACCGGGAAATGGCTCCACCTACTACTATCTGATGTGGTCAGGTTGAGACCCTGAGAAGCGACTGCCCACCCAGCCCAATGTGAGAAGTCTAAAAAGTTGCTATTCTTTTACGTTACCTTGCAGGTGGGTTTTGCTGCACAGCAATGTAAAGAATGCTGCATGATAAACTTAACATGAAAACTGTTTAAAAAAAGAAAGGAAAAGTGCTTTGGACACTGCTTAATTGAACTACCATTTTAATTTTACTAGGAAAGTTGTATGTGGGTGTCCTTGTTATGGTTTCTAGCTGCTTATTTTATGCAATGACATTTCTCTATTGGATTGTGGTTTTAAAGATCTCTCTTTCTAGGACAGCTACTACCTTCTTTGTCTGTAGTTTTATTTTCCTAATTTAGGCACAGTTTAAAGCTTAGAATCACTTTGTTGTATGTCTACACAGATGTACTGCCAAAGATTAATTGTTATAAATGTGTGCATATTCTAACTGAAATAGGTGTTATTGTACATATTTCCTCTAGATTTTTTTGGGCCAGTTTTGATTGGTCAATAAAAATCACACACACACACACACACACACACACACACACACACACAGCCTACAGTGTGATGTCTGTTGCATATTTACACTGAGACATCATTCATTCGGGCTCGTTTGATCTTCAGTTAGTTTTAGGGAGAAGGAAATCTTGACAACTTAATTGAGAGGCATCTCTCAAGAGTTATCCAAATAAAGAGAATAACCTATTCAACAATACTGTGAATGCAAAATAAGAGTCGCCCTCCTCTGGAATCCCTTAGCCACTGACCATAGAAGGCTAGTATTCAGCAGAAAGAAAGAAAGAAAAAAAAAAGCTGTAGTCATTAAGTGAATAAATCTCAAGGAGCGGATTGCTTCTCTTGGATTCTTTCCATCATCTGCTACATCTTTTTCTACAAAAGCTTTCTTCTGTGGGCCTTATTGCTCATTTAAGTTTTATGAAAGATGTCGCTGTGAATTGGCTAGAAAGAGAGCATTCCTCATTGACCTAGATTTATTCTGCTCTACAAAATCTGCTTTCATACCATGTTCCTGAATTTCCGAGGCAGGGAAACTTCTAGGAGGGGCTCTGTGTTTCGGTCAATGAAACTAAGGATATTTTTTTAGACAATTAATATTCTCCTAACCTGACGTTTCATTTTGTTCCAAAGAAAGATAATGCCCACACAGTTTCTTCTTTTACAAGTAGACTAGAGTTGAAAGCATGCATTTTCAGTCAAAGTGCACTTACTCAGATATGTTCAGACGTGAAGATCAATGACCCTAAAAATGTACCCTGTAAGTTGATTCAGTTCTTAAAGCCAAACCCCAATTGAATATTATCCTACACAATAATGATATGAAATAAAGTGTAGGATGTATTAGCTTTTGTTTTCTAATTTACATGACTTCTGAAACCTGATTAACAGAAAATAATAACTCCATAAGTCATCTAAAATCATATTATATAATGCCACTAACAGACATAAATTATAGCTCAGACAAGGCAAATAAACATTTTCTCAACTATTTTATAATAAATAGCAGAAGTACACATTTTCCCTGGTGATATATTTAGTAAGAAAACTTATGGAGGCCAATGCAAGAGTGGGTGACAGTTAATAATGACAAGAGGGACATGGAGTAAGCCCATTGGTCTAAGTGCCACCCTTCTAAAGCATTGAGTTTCCACTCAGAGTAAAAATGATTGTAAGGGACAAGGAGTCACACATTACTGTACAACTGCAAGCACTCAAGAAGAGGGAGGGCAAACATTTCCCAAAGAGGTAAACCTGGAATTTCAATATTCCCAAATAAGTCCAAAGCTCTGTTGCAATATTCAAATTCCAATATTTTACTGTTGTCTTGGGATAGTTTTAACGGTTTTAATTTTAATGTATAAATTATTAATATGAATTTATATATTTCAAGGGTAAGGGATTTTTAGGAATTTGTTATGGTCCCTTAAATGTACTTTATTAATAGTAAGTTCCTAGATTAACATTTGTGGTTACACAAACATTTGATGCATTTTAAATTCCTTAAGTAAAGTGCTTTGTATTAACATATTTTATTTTCATTATACACTCTCTTCAGTTAACCTAGGCTGAAAAACTAGCTGATAAGACAATAGATGCTTAATAAAATATAATTTTGAGAGCTTAATAGACTCTCCATGAATCACTTGGCATCTATGGACATGGGTAAAATTCTACCAGAATTTCTTTATATCACAATGAATTGTGATTTAAGTGCTATATGACACATTATATACAAGTGGTCCATTAGGATAATTTACATCTCAAAGCTTCCTTCTCAAATTTACTTTCCCTCCATTTTTTAGTATACCCCTTTTAAGTATACTAATTGTGTCTATTGAATCCAGAATAAAATGAATTTCTATTTCTATTTTTGCTACCAGATTCAATTTCATTTTTACCCAGCTGGACACTGAACATTACGAAAGTTAGAAAACTTTTTAAAGCCAGTCTATCTAGAAAGCAAAGTATCAAAAAGGATAATTTTAAAATTGCATGTCTTTGATGACTCTATGTGCCAAAGAATAAATGCCAAGTAAAGCCAGAACAGAGCCTTTAGGTAGCACAGCTTATGACTCAGGTATTCTACCGAAAACTCACATATTCTACCCAAAAAAGTCCACTTCAATCTCAAACATATGTCAGTTTTAATGTGTTTCAAAGCATTCTTTATGCTGTTCTAAAATTAGATTGAGGACATGGTTTACAGGATCACGTGTGCTCTTTACAAGTGTGAATCATAGACTTGGAAGGGATGAATTATACAGTGTGTGGATCGTATCCATGAACACTTCTTCACAGTTTTTCCAATGTCTGATAAGTCATACCAAACTGCCTTTAGCACATTTGCCTGTCTCTTTCTATCTCCTTCTCTATGCATCCCAACTCATATATGGCATACTCACTTTATAGTTATCTACTTAATATTTGTCTTTACTTTCAAAATTTACGTGAAAACTGTACAACAGAGCCATCATCGTTAAATTCTTAGTGCTTAAAATGTTGACAGATACATGTATATATTTGCTAAATGAAATGATTAATTCATAATAGGGAGATAGCAGAAAATATCAACTTTGGATCATTCTAAAAATATTAATACTTTATTATACTATTCAAAATAACCTTGTACTAAAGTTTCTGCCCTCAATGAACTACAACCTGCTGATCATGAGATCAAAACCTCACTTAAGAACTCGCCTTTGCAATTAACAGCTGTTGTATTCCGTTGCTGCCTGCAGCTACTATGAACTGGGTTGCTGGAACAGAAGCTGAGAGATAGATGGGGAAGGGGTGAAAAGATAGAGGTCAGCACGATATTTTACCGATTGAGGCCCCAACTTTAATGGCAGTCAGACCTTTTAATAGTTTGGGCAACCCTCTCCCCCCAGACTCTGTCTGGGCTGAGTTCTGGCAAAGTCATCTGGCTGTCCTTGGCTCCACTGCTCAGACAGCTGTGTGTGTCACCTGCTTAATTCAGGAATTCATAGACCTGGTAGAACAATGAGCTTAACCTTCACTCTGAGCTTCTCCACCCTAGGTGGAGCAGGATCAATCCACGTGCAACATAGGCTAGGAGAAGTTGACCTTGACCAATGTCAAGTACACTCTGAGCACTCCACCCTAGGATAAAAATTCCTGCTGTAACCTACTTCCCTATTGTCCTAATGTCAGATTTCTGCCCAAAGCCAGGAATTGTTCTTGGACAATGTCAAGTTCCTATCTTGTGGCATGACTCCCCAATATGGCTTTGTACAAGTTGTGACTTGGACAATGATCGAAGTGGGGCTTCAGCCAGTCACAATCAGCACTGTTCAAACTACCTTCACATGAGGACAACGGCCAGCTACACCTGACAGAGCTGTCTGTGTCTTGCTTAAACAACCTGCACACGTGGTGCAAACTGCTTCTTAGTTCTAAGATGGTGGATAAGAGCCAATTGAGGTATGCAAGAGTCAATCTATTATAATTGTATCTCTTAACATTTTATGCCACCAGATGCAGACGCTGAAACTGAATGTATACTATGGCTAGAGTTCTGATGAACCAGATCTAAAAGTATATATTTCATATTTTAATGATATCAAGTTGCAATGTACTACTTGTTAAAAAAAAAAGCTCAAAATGTGTCAGATCAATGTTTGTTGAAGACTGCTCATTTGATAAAATATGAGAAAACAATTGCAATAATCAAGATTACAATTTGGAAGAATCAAGAATTCTTCCAAATTCTTTGTTTTCTCTCATGAGAAAACCATTAGTCTCATATTGATAATGCTATATTATCACTAAAATTGAAAAGAATTCTTAGTGATATACACATGAAAGCCAAAATCAAAGACAAACCAATGAAGCTATAAAACAAAGCTAAAGAGCTAATTATATATTTTAAGATTTATTGATTGTTATATGTAAGTATACTGTAGCTGTCTTCACATCTCATTATGGATGGTTTTAAACCACCATGTAGTTGCTGGGATTTGAACTCAGTCAGTGCTCTTAACCATTGAGCCATCTCTCCAGCCCTTGAAATTTTGTTTGTTTGTTTTGTTTTGTTTGTTTGTTTTGGGGGTTGGTGTTTTGTTTTGTTCCGTTTTGGAGACAGGGTTTCTCTGTATAGCCCTGGCTGGAACTCACTCTGTAGAGTAGACTGGCTTCTACCTCAGAAATCTGCCTGCCTCTACATTCCAAGGGCTGGGATTAAAGGTGTGTGCCACCACTGCCTGGCTAAAGAGCTAATATTTTAGTAGAGTAAGATTTGAATAAAAGTGTTTTTACTATGCAAGGTATTAAATAATGAACTATTTGCTATGTTGCTGAGATGCAATTATGTTTGTAATATTATACTTCAAGGAAGCAGAGTAATATAATTGGTAAGATCAAGATTTTGCAGAAGAAAATGCATGTAACTTTAAAAATTAATCTGTATAAACCATTAACATTTTTGACTACTTTAATTTTAAGTTTCCCAAACATGGTCATTTGTTTTGGTATTTATGTCTGTTTGGAAACAAGGGCACTAAACTTTAAAACCCATTTCCAAATGGAAACCAATAGTCTCTGAAGTAAAAAATGATGACTAGAGCTTGGTCCCAGATGAATATGAAAGGGTGAAACCTAGTTCTAATTACCCATTGCTAAGCAGATCCAAATACCAACTCAAAACACAACTGGGTATCATACACCTGACCTTTTATGACCACAACATCTGATTTAAGGTTATTAGACATTACTATTATCTTGCCACAGAATCATGCACACTGCCTATTGTACAGTTGTGATTGGGACAATGAACTCATACCTCAAGGTGGACGGGAACAACCAAAAGAATAGAAAATCTTGTTTTATCAGAGTTGAATTGTAAAACCTTTCTAAAAGGCCCAGATAAAAGAATCTACATCATAGCAAACTTTGACTTACAGTTTTAATTGACACAGAGCTGTGGCATGTGTGCAGTATCAACCCAGAAATACAGTGCATTCATATGAGATTGTTGTGTTAAAGAAAAAAAAAAAAGCAAAACTCATGTTCCCAAATTGCATGCTACACATTCAGTTTATTTGTATGCAAAATGAAAATAAACTGACTTCTTTTGACCAATATGTTTTTTCAATGAAATATTATTACTTCAAATGCTATGTCTTTTAAAAATAACAATGCAATAGTAAAGAGATGTAACCATTTTCCATTCCAGCAAGAAGGAAGGTCTCAGCAAACACTTCCTCTGGCAAGGGTCTTCTCACTGTGAATCACTAGCAGGTGCTAATTGGCAAAGGAGAAAGCAGTTTGCAGTAAACACCTTTCTCCATAGAGAAAGTGTTGAGCTGCAAAAATCAAGTTCTTTGAACTTTATTGGCTGTTCAACAAACAGACTTCTCATGGAAACAAATACTCTGCTTTACATCTGCATCAGGCAATATCATTGGTAACTGTGTGAATGTGGTAAGTTCTGCTGACTTGCTTTCATAATAGGCTTAATTTCTAGTGCCAGACCAAGGAAATCAAACTGTATTTTAAGTAGCTAAAAGAAATATTTGGACAATGACTATTTCCACTGAACAGCAATGGGACCTGAGGTGTAGGAGTAGTTTTACATTATTATTCAGTGAAGAAGTGTACCCTATATAGAAATATAGGGCTCTAACATTACTGAAAATGTTATGTAATATCTCCAATCAATTTATTGAAAAGTAAATCTTTTAAACACTGTATGAAAACCCAAAGGCATGAATTACTTTAATATGCTAAATAACTTCGTGTGTGTATATATAATTTGGGGTTTGTTTTTTTACAAGATTTATTCCCTGGTTTCATAACAAAATTTGTAAATGATATTTAGGAAATGGGTATGATTTCATTTAATAGTCCATAGCTCTCAACTTAAAAACTCATCCCAGTAGGAAGTTAACTGTTTTGTCACACTAGATATAAGGCAAAATCATTTGTTAAGATGTACCTATGATTTAGGACAATTTAATCAGTGTCTACCTTTGTCAAATGTTAGGCATCCTTTATAACAATAAACCCCAGATCCTAAAGGTAATTGAGATTTCTTTGTTCAGAACTATAAAGTCCACATCTTTGTAGGTTGGGGTGTTTTGTATGTTTTATAAGCCACAGCTTATGAATAAACATTTGTTCAATTTCTATCAGCTGGATCCCAGCTGTATCTTATCTACAGATGGTAGTAGTGAAATGAGTTTTAAAAGTTTTAAAATGAGGCTGTGTAAATACTGATATCCTACAGAGCTCTGGAAATACTGTGATATACTACACTCACTTTGAATCGCACCCCAACCCTATTGTCAATATGCAAATATGTTTAAGGGTAAACAAACCGTATATAAGGCTTGCAGCAATTATTTTCAAACAAAACCAGTGTTAATCTGGACGCTTAGCATCTTGTAAGTGAGAGTCACAATCTGCAGCCTGATGAATAATGCAGTGTGTCTTTACCTATAGATGCCACAGCTCAACATTATTAGTGCATGCATGATGGTGTCTGGTGGGTAGCTTTCACGTCTTCAGTGTGGGTGTTACTGAATTAGAATAGGAGTTGCTTTTGGACAACTAAATCCAAAGCAGTGGGAGATTGGTACTGCAATAATAACAGAGACACAAAAAGTTCACCTCACTGGGCATGCTGTCCCAGGAAGTGTTTGTGAACACTGAAGACCACCAAGGAGCTGATTGTGATGCAATCCCACTAGGGTCTCTTTATTCAAGCGTTATTCAAGAAGGTGGGCCACACCACCTTCTCAGAACGGGGGAGGAGGTACAGCTGCGAGTCTAATTTTAAGCAGGTATTTATAGAGGCAAGAAGGAGGTATCAAGGTTGGTTCAAATCTGACTGGAGGGCCATTATGAGCTTTAATATAATCTGCTGGTGCTGGGAGCTAACCTTAACTTCTGTTTTCCTCCTGGTTGGTGGCTGCTAGGAAGTGAAGTGCCAGCAGCAGGCTTATAACCTGGAGGTGCAGATTTGTTGGGGATTAACTTGGAAACTGGCGCTAGGTGTCAGTTTGTTAATTAACTCGAGTTCAACCTTAGGTCTGTTCTCTAAGATGGAGTCTGAAGCCAAAAGATCTGGTCTCTCAGGTGTACATCAGTGTTAGAACTGCCAAAGGCTAGCTCTAAGTGTGCCAGAATAAGACGCCCAGTGATGCAGCACACGACACCAGAAAATGTGATATAGAATCGAAAGTATCAGAAATAGACCAGAGCAATGGGTGGAGGAAAAGGTAACTCTTACACATGATGTGTAACAACATTTACAGAGGAAGCTGGGCCTGCGGAAACACCAAGTAAAACTATTTATTAAACCCAACCAACATACACAGATGAAAACATGGGGAAGCATGGTCTGGTCAGTAGTACGTGTTTTTATACTCTGCTGCAGGCTCAGGTTTAGTCTCCAGACCTGAAAGCAGGAGAGGAGGAAGAAGAGATAAGTTATGTCAATGCATCCTTACAATAACATGTCAAATATAAATCTCTGTCTTACCTGAATGGTGAGATTCCTAAGTTTAATTATACATTAAATGATCTGGGGATAACTAGAGCATTAAAACCAAGCAATAGAGAAAAGTTTAGGATAATATCAGGGAAACGGGAGAAAGAGATGAAGAAATTATTCAGAAATGGCAAGTAGAGAAGAAAAATGTAGAAAAAAAATAAAGGCACAGGAAGTAGATTGAAACGTTCCAATACTTAATTTTCAGCCTACTAAAATGATAAAAAGAAGAGGAGATTGCATTCAAACCAATAAATTCTCAGGATTATAATATTTAAGTTAAGCCTAAATTGTCTCATTTAAAAGATGCATATAGAGGCTCGCACGTGTGTACCAGATGTGCACCTTGGTCTTCATGTGGGTCCCTAGCAACAGGAGCAGGTGCTGTCTCTAAAGCTGTTGCCTGCCTGTGGAATCTGTTTCCCTCACTCAGCTGTCTTGTCTGGCCTCAGGGAGCGAAGAAACGCCTAACCCTGCAAACTTGATGTGCCAGGGTGGGGGGATATCCAGGGAACCCCATCCACTCAGAAGAGAAGGGGGGGAAGATCAGGGGAGGAGCTGTGGGATGGGGGATGGAATGGGGACAGTGATCAGGATGTAAAGTAGATAAATAAAAAAATGAACAAATTAAATAAATGAAGAGGTATTTGTAAAACATAGCACTATGTATGAAGAAATCTATATTCTTCCCTTTTATTTTCTGTTGCCATTATTATAAATAAAATGCTGGGGATTGAACACACCCACCAAATATTTTAAAGTTATATATAAAATTAATATATAATATGTTAATAATATAATAAATATATTTAATGTTATATTATATAAATATATTTATATATGTTATATTACATATAAATATAATATATATAAACATACACCTCTACATATATACACATGCATTGTAAATACTTTATTAAATAGTATTATAATTTGCCTTCTTTTTATATGTTCACCTGTGATGTGCATCCTAATTTATTTATATGTTATACATATATGTGGGCATCTATATACTCAGGAACACACATATACATATAAAATAAACAATGTTAAAAAATAGTAAAAATAAAATCAGTCTTTTTAAAAAGGAGTTTTATGTTAGCAACTTTATTCTCATGTGGGTTATCTCAAAATAATTACTGACATACTTTAGCCAACAGATTTTCAGGGTTTGGTGGAAAGGCGGAAAAAGCCAGTCAATCAACTTTGACCAAAAGCAGGACAAAATTTCCCAAACAGCTTTATCTATGGACCATATACAATAGCATCCTGGGGAGTAGATTCTGTCACAGATTCAAGAGACTGTGCTAAACAAGCTTCCTAGGTGAACATGCTGTGAGATTTATTCATTTACTTTAATGTTGCCTGCATAGATTGCAGTCACTTTAGAATAAACACTATTTAAAGGGTGTATTTTTTAAACAGAAACTATATGATGTGAATTGATACTTTATCAAAAGCCTTAGTATCTCAGACCTCAAGGTAGAAAGAAGGGAATTCACTAGCACTTGAAAGGAATTGTCCTTGAAAATATCCATGAAAAGAGGCTTTCCATTTTTTTAAAAATACATAATTTAGGGAAAAAAGTAGTAAGCTGATTTGAAAATGTGAATCAAGAGGCAGGCATAATCATTTGCACTTTGAATGATATAATGAAATTTTAAAATGGTAGTGTATCTTATTTGAGAAATCCAGTAATTGTTGTCATGAGTATACTTACAATTTTCTAAGAAAGATTTGAACATCTTTCTAAAAAGGCTGACGATTGCATAAAGCAAAAAAGCTCTGCTATGAATAGTGAAATGAAACACTATGCTGGAGAAAACCAAGGCTCAACTGTATAAGTTGAGGAACATTTTTATCAGAAGAAAACGGTGCAGGCATATGAAATTTAATCAGAGGATGGAGTATGTCACTGCGACATATGCTCCAGTGAGAAAGGTCAGGATATGCCCTCATGGCGAGGCACCCTGCTGAGGGACTGAGACCCTGACATCACTGTTCCTTTGAGGGAAAGCAGTTGTTACAGTGAAAGTATTACCTGGCACCATAGTTAAGCCAGTAGCTTAAATTTCCTGAAAACATTAATTATCCAGTCATCCTGTGAGTCACTGAAGGAATGAAATTCAAGATGGGTTGATTTGACATTGTTAAGGGTCTTGAAGGAATGTGGAAGGGCCTGTGCTGATTTGAGGATAAGGCCAGCGTGAGGGACTGTGGAGAATGCTACAGGCAAAATGGCAGTGAGTCATCTCCAGGAGTCTGTTGGCTGAGTCACTCCTCTGGGCTTCTCGGTATCTCATGCTTCTCCAGGTGCTCTTGGCCAGCATTCCTAATCCACCATCTTTTCCTGTCCTTCCTTTTAAATGACCTCTGGGTCTATACAGTTTTCCTGATTCAAAACAGCAACAACAGAAAGGATGTGTGTACAAATGTCAAAGAAAGTTGATAAACAGACAAAATATGTAGGTATACCTAAAGTTTTAAAAGACGTAAACCTTCAACACTGTGACAATATTTTTGAAACAGATTAATAAATTATGAAATTAGATTAGGTAAATTTATTAATGTAGAATTATAATGTATTTATATAAAATATATCATTTGTAGCATGTTACATACGCATTTATGAATTATTTCCTAAATTTTTAAGAACAGAAAGAAAAAATGTATTTCTTCTACCATTTTCAGGGTGTTTGATTCAATTTTGAAAAGCCAAACCTAAAGAAAACTACAACATATAGCATAGATATCAGTAAACATAAATTTAAAATGAATGTATATCTAGACTATTTTTGAGGCTGTGTGTGTGCCTGTTCATCTATATCAGCACCATGTATGTGTATGAAGGACAGGCCAGAAGAAGACTTTGGATCTCTCTGAACTGCACTTGCAGGCAGGCGATTGGGAGCTGCTAAGGGAGTGCTGGGAAGGCAAGATGGGGTTACCTACAGGAGCAGTAAGAGCTCGCAACCTCGGGCCATCACTGAAACCCCACAACTTCTCCATAATTTAACCAACTTCTATTGTTATTTATATTTTGTGTAATAAAAATTCTACTTCATGTGAAGTATTGTTTCAGTTTAACTTTTACCTTCATTTCAATAATAATAACAATAATTTTGCTGAACTATTCTTAGACAGATGTCTACAAATCCATGGATGGAATATTACTACCCTTTTGAAAGCAACTTGGTATTTCTTCAAAACATTAAGCAAAGTTGCCTTATGGTGCATTGCTCTACTTCTAGGCTGGTGCGGGAAATATTAAAAAAGAACCCCCCTCACAAACACACACACACACACACACACATACTGCAAACACTGGCAATTTCAGCAGGGTCCAGCTCCCCATGACCCCAGCTCCCTGGTCAGCCCGCCTGGTCACTTTTAGCCTCCACTTGCTTAACTCTTCAGTGGGGGTCCCAGGCTGCCTGCTCAGTTCTTGTGAGTTTATCTCCCTTTTTGCCATCAGCAGACCCACATTCCAGTAACCAAGTAAATCAAAACTCTTAAGGCTTGATCAGCTAGCCAATTAGATTTATATATATTATAAGCACAATTATAAGATGTCAATAAGGTAATAACAGAGTAAATAATGCTAAATGTTTAATTTCTTTTCTTTTTTGGTTTTTCGAGACAGGATTTCTCTGTGTAGTCCTGACTGTCCTAGAACTCACTCTGTAGACCAGGCTGACCTCGAACTCAGAAATCTGCCTGCCTCTGCCTCCAAGTTTTTAACCTTTTGATAACTTAATGTCTGCCACCACTCTGCCTTCTCCAACCTGGGACCTCTTCTTGAGTGCTTGCCCCCTATTTCCTTGTCCATTCACAGACCCTCTCTGTACTGATGAAATTGGACAGGAAAATTCCTACAACATAGGCTTCAATGGGTGTGTCCAAAATAAATGAAAATAAGCAACGCTTACATAGGAATGCTCAGTGGCATTATTAGTAATAATCTAAAGAGTGACAACTGAAAATATGCCCATTAACAGATAAATGGATGAATAAGATATACTAACTATAGCACTGAAAAATACCCCACCATTAAAAGGAGAGAATGACTGACATATGTTAGACATGTGAGTAATTCTGGAAATGCTGCAGCACATGAAAGAAGGCAATCCCAAGAAGCCTGATATGGGATGATTCCACTGACACAGAAAGGTACTAAATGCAGACTGCAGAATAGTCGCGAATGCATATGAGGTCTTTGGGGGGCACTGGTAAAAATACATTAAAAACTGGGCCTGGAGAATGGTTTGTCCTGTTAATATGCTCCCCACCAATCTGTTGACATGATTCAATCCCTAGGATATACATGGTAAAAAGAGAGGACTGAGCCAGGCGGTGGTGGTGGCGCACGCCTGTAATCCCAGCACCTTGGAGGCAGAGGCAGGCGGATTTCTGAGTTCGAGGCCAGCCTGGTCTACAGAGAGAGTTCCAGGACAGCCTGGGCTATACAGAGAAACCCTGTCTCAAAAAAACCAAATCCAAAAGACCAAAAAAATTTTAAAAAAAATTAAAAAAGAGAGAACTGACTCATGGGAACTATCCTTAGATATTCACATACATGATATGACACATGCTTGCCCACATGTGTACATGCACACACACAAATATAATAAAAATATCACAAATTACAGTTATACCTATACAATTGTGGGTATAATAAGAGCCACCACACTGCACTGTTTCAATGAATACTGAGTGAGCCTATTCTGTAAGCTTGAGAAAACTGTATCACAAGCAACCTGTGTAGCAAAAGAAAAAGTACAGGTTCTCTGTCTTGTCTTAGTTTGGGTGTTATTGCTGTGAAAAGACACCACGATCAAGACAACTTTTATAAAGGGCATTATTTGGGGCTGGCTTCCAGGTTCAGAGTTCAGTTCATTATCATCATGGCAGGGTGGCAGTGTCTAGGAAGCTATGAGGCTGGAGACGGGGCTGAGAGTCTACCTCTTGATCCGAAGGCCCTCAGGAAGAGACCCATTTCTGTGGGCAGTCAAGAGGAAACCCTCTTCCCCACTGGGCACTGCTTGTGCATAGAAGGAGACCTCAAAACCCACCCCACCATAACATTCGTCCTTTAACAAGGATTCGCCTCCTCCAGTAAGACCACACCTCCTAATAGAGCCACTTCCCATGGGAAAAGCATAGTCACACCACCAGTGTCCCATGATTACATTAGAGCTACCCGTATACGTGACCTAGCTGCTAAGGTGTCATAAGTAGGAAGGTCACTGTAAGCTCATTTGTCTGTGGCCAGCTGGACCACATAGCAAGACTTTGCCTCAAAAGCATGATTCTATCAATCACATCTCTTTAGTTATGACATACTGTGACGCGTAAGAGGAATGACCAGGAGGGAAAGCTAATCAGTGAAGTATATGTGTAATGAGGTAGACAAAATGAATACTAGGTTACCAGAACTGAACTATGGCATGTTATTCCTTGACACTGAGATATTGATGAAGTATAAAAAATTTAGACAGGAAAAAAAATGGCACTCAAATTGGCCTCAAGGTATCACAGGAGCCTAGCTGAGTAAAAGGTATAGCATACTACAGAGTATTGGCCCGTCTGCTACCTAACCCTCCAAAAAGAATTTACTACTGACAGGCATATTGTTATTATTAGACCTTTCTGCTGGCCACAATTGACTAGACCATAAATAAATCCTTGGCTAAAGCTGCTCCAGATGTTTTCTCCTAGGAATTGAGAATTTTGGATTTAGGTGGGTGTAACGTGAACTGAGGGCTGTAAGTTTAAGAATTACACGTCTGCCATCATCTATTATCTATATGGAGAGAACAAGAAAGCCAATCTGGGAAGATAGATGTTAAAAAAAAAAAAAGGTACCCAGAGAGAGAGACAAGATATGAAAGGAGGCACTACTTAGATACTGAGAACTCCTTTGGATCCACTGATTGGCTTAAACAGGGGTTCCTCAATTTTTTAAGATACTCCAGAGGTCCTACAAGAAAAGTAACCTTTTGGGGGGGGAATGGATTAGAAGAGGGATAGAGCAAGAGGTTAAAATACTCCCTCCCAAGGAGTTAATATGTCAAGACTACAGAAGTTTGAGATTAAGAAGTGTAATATTTGCCTTAGTAAATTTCATGTCTTACTATAATGACATCTAATCATTTCCAATAAACAATATGCTGTTCTTAGATAATACCTACCAAGCTTCATTCAATTCATAATAATGATTTTTTTCCACACAGACTCTTTTAAGTATCAATTGATATTATAAATAAGAAAGCAGAACACAGAAATCCCAAGCTATTGGGCAGGAAACTGTTCAAATGTAAATGAAGTAAGCACACATGGCTACCTGAATTTATTGCCAGAATACACACATACACACACACATACACACACAAATACACATACACACACACACACATACACATACACACACATACACGCACATACACACACATACACACACATACACATACACACATATAATCACACACATACACACACACATACACACACACACACCAAAATATAGCATGCATATGTTATCCCAGCACCCTGAGGTATGATGGGATGCACACAAAGAATAATCAGAAGAATCCTCTGTCATCTAGCACTAGATAGTTGAAAGCTACCTAGCCTAAGTACTCAGTAACAGTAGGAAAGCCATCAAGAAGATCCTGACCCAACATGGTGGAAGATGAGAACTGGCTGAAAGTTGTCAGTTGTGCTCTGACCCACTCCCCGCCCCCCCACACACACACACAGATGCTGCTCGTATGCCCTCAGACGTTCGCAACATATATACATACAATAATGATAAACACTCTTTTTAAATTTTGTGAGAATTTATCTAAATTCAAGGCGTAGGCTTTGTTTCTCTCAATGTTCAGAGCAATGCTTTAATATAGTTAATATTCAGTCCATATACGTATTAGAAATTTCAATTTAAAAAGCTTTAGAAGTGAGAACTGATAAGGAAGGAGTCCAATTAAGATGCTTAAATTGAACAAGGATTTGAAAAATTACATGAGAGTATGGAGAAAGATTTTCAGAGCTTGAATTAGGTAGTATGAATAGAAAGAAATGGAATAACATTATTAACTTTCTTAAAATTTGCTTACCACTTTTATAGTCTTCTAGCCAAGAATGAAAATCTTCCAGTTCATTTTATTATCTGAAACTCTGCCCAATACCTTCTTGCTTGGATTGACCCATATGCATTTTAATTAATATTCAATTTCTTTTTCTTATCATCATTCAGAAGAACTTAGCAAAGAACATGACTCCATGCCACTCATCTTAGTCCCCCATACACTCCTCAAGGTGGCCTCACAATAGTAGGAGCAAGAACCTTTCAGCAGGACAGCCGCCATGGTTGTCACGTGGATAATGAAGGGAGGATAGAATCTCAGCAGGACACCAAGTCATTTGTACTTACAAATGTAACTTGCACAGAGTTTTGAATTCTGCGCCACCCATGGTATTTTTCCAAATAGGAAGATTTGACATATTTGAGCAAGACTGATAAATACAGACAGTCTTGTTGCTAATTTTCATAGCTGATGGTTTTGTTATTATTGTTCTAACTGAGGTAAAGCTGTCAGTTCACTCTGCCACAAGTACATCTATTAAAATCACATGTAATTTTATTACCCTGTTTCAACATGGCTCTGAATCTTAAAAATGATTATAACCTCTCCTACAGTCTGGCTATGGGCTTCTTTAACATTTTACCAATCGCTTGAGGCTGTATAGATGGTACAGTAGCAATTACTCCACAGCCTATAATTCTAGATTTCTCTATAATTCTCGCGATGACACAGAAGAATAATTGCTCTGGTGGGGGCCATAGGTTCTGTTCTCAGCATCCACATGGAGACTCAACACCCAATCTTCCTCTAGTTCCAGGGAGCCCTACATCTCTCTAGTGAACAGGTCCACAGGAGGGCATATAAATGCAATCAAGCAAAATACTCATACAAAAAGTCAAATAAATAATTATTTTTTTTAATTAAAACTTTTCAGTCAATGTTATTTAGACAAACTTTAATTTGGGGAATTAATGGACATATTAAATATAAAATAACATCATATGTACAGTATTAGTCTAAGTCTAATTTTACTCGTGCCCCCTTTGACCTTCTCTATCATCCTTTGGGTCCTTCAGTTGGTGTCTAGGTTCTCCTGATCATTTTGTCTCCAGAGCCTGACAGAGGTCTATAAACATTAGACCCTCATGAATGCTCGATAGATCCATAATTTTAGAATATGTCTTTCTTAGGTTCAGGGATATGGAGCGGATAAAAATATTTGCCAAACAAGTCTGGCAAGCTGAGTTTGGATCCTTGAAACCCTTGCAAAAGCAAGAAACAATGGTGCCTATCTGAGATCCCAGTACTCCTGTGGGATGGAGTCAGAAGAGGGGAATTCCTTGGAAGTATGCAGTCGAGCTCACCTGGAACGTGCAGTCCAGCAGTAAACAACAGAGGGCTCAACTTGGGCATGATGCAAGAAAAGGAATGATGTCATACCTTGGGTTGTCTAATCTCCAACCAGGGAGACACATGCACCAACACACGTGCACACACACACACACACACACACACACACAAAGACTTGAAATATTTTCAAGTTTCATCTATTGGCAGGTCCCTCTCTAGGTAATAGATGATGGACTGTAGTAAACTAATTTAAAAACAAACAACAAACATAAAACAAAAATCCTACTCTCATGAAGCAAATACATTGCCCATCATCAGACAGGTGGAAGTCTGCTTGATTTCATCCCAAGCATTAAGACATAAACTCTATGTTCTGAAGTTTTGGCATATAGGTATTTTTTTCAGTTCCTCAACAATGTTATGCTCCATCTCAGTGCCCTTCTGTTAAAAGATGATTAAAGTATCTAAGGCATAAGGTTGCTTAAAGACTTAAACGAGTAACACGAAATACCTGAGTAGTGTCTGACAATGCACCATTCTGACTTTTCATCAAAGCTATTGATATGGCTTAGCATTAGGCCAGGGAAAATAATGAGATGGAGAGCTTTAATAAACTCTGACTTTCAATTCTCTGTAAACAAAAGGATGGTGTGTGACCTAGGGGCTGACAAGAAAGAGACTTAGGTGGGTGGTACCTAAAGGTTGCAGGATCAAGGATGCAATTAAAGGAAGGAAAGACATGACAATGAACGTGACCAGGACCCCAGCAGTGTAGAGGACCAACTAACAATGGAAGAAAGGCAATGGCCTCAAGATTTGCCCCTCTGAATCACTCACTGGTATTCAATTGTAAGTCAGTGAGACTGAAACCTTTAAACCTGAAATTAGCTAATTTCTCTGAATTTCTACCTGAAAATTCAGTGTTCTTGATATTTCTCCCCCTCTCGACACACACACACACCCACCATCCATGTTACATCTCAATTTGTTTCCACTTTTATTATCACCAACTAGAAGTAAGCCTTTGTTAGTTAACTTTGTCATGTTCTTGCACTGGCTTCACGTGTGCTCCAGTTTATATTTTATTCTGTCCTGTACATTTCTATCTGAAATGTGTCTCTGTCTGATTCATTCTTCCCCCTCAAGCTTGATCATAATAATGTTGGTGACTATTTCAGAAGAAAGCTAACTGCTTTGATCTGACATTTCTGGGTCCAGACTGAAGACCTCCGAACGTACTGTTATAAAGAGCAGAACATTCTCTGTTCAAAGCATCAGCCCTTACCTTCTTTTCTCATCTTAACTGAATTTCCCCTCTGTCCTCCCCAATGCTTTACAACCTCTATTGCCTTCCAGAAGTTTTGTCTTTGCCAGCTGGTCATCTGGATGCATTGTGATTTAAATTTTGAGGAATTATGCCCGACAAAGAGTTGGAGAGGGGTTGCCATACCTTAACATGGGTGGGCAAAGAGTTTTGCTTTGATGGGGAAAGAAGGAAATAAGCAGGTTTTTATATGAGAACACTCAGCAGGAGAGAAAAATCTACAGCTTTGACACCCCTTCATAGGGAGGACTGCCTCAGTATTCCACTAAAACCATGCGGGAAGATGATGGGAGAAGAAGTTTAAACTGTAACCACACAATTAGCATGTGTATGACAGGTCTGAAAGAACTACTGCTGCAGTGTTCTCCCCCAGAGGCCAGCAGTATGGCTTTGCTCATAAAAAATGGGTGACCCAGATTTGTACATGAATGGCTTAGTCTCTGCCTGGGTCCTCTACGTAACCTCCCCACCCGTGGACTCTCTGAATTCCTACCATTGTTGAAGCAAAGAAGGCTGAGGTAGAGAGAATGGCCACTGTGCCCCTGCTCAATAAACAGGGCTGAATGCCCTGAATGCTGGCGCTAAGGACCACCTCCAGGGTAGTCAAGCAATGGGAAGAGATCCAGCTGCATACGCTTTTCCATTGTGGAACAACAAGCAAGGTCCTGATGACTGCGATTACAATTTCCATTACTGGTCACAGAACTCCCCGCCCCATAGCAAGCCAATGCAGAGTTCAAGAGGAGGCCTCTGCCTCCCTGTATTTGTTTCCATGGAGGTGTAGAGGGTAACAAGTGGGTTTTTCTTAGTGACTGCACACTGATCTGTTGATGTTTTAAAAACAATAGTTCTCTTGGGCTGAATCCAATGTTTACCTTTAGACAACCGAAAACACTGAGTAGGCTTAGCATTTTTTTACCTTGTGTCTCAAGTATCTGATGGCAATCTGCCCCTCTGAGGGAAAAAACTCAAGCAATGCAAACAAGGCTTCTTAGCCTGTGACGAACATAGGCGTTGGGAGAAAGTGACTGTAAATTCTAATATTAATTTATTTCTTCTCCCTTCAAATTTCTAAGAGGAATATTTTTTAAGTCAAGTAAGGATTTCCATAAGTATTTCAGGAAATACCGAGGGAGACTAGAGCACAAATTCAAAGTATCTTGATATGGAACAAAAAGAACAGTTTGTCATTCTCAATTAAGAATGCAACTGACAGGAGCATTGGGAGTTCAAGGTTACCTGACTATGACGTGATGAGCTCTGCAGTGGAGATGGAGAAAAGGAGAAGAAAAAAATGAGAGAGAGAGAGAGAGAGAAAGGAAAGAACCTGTTGAAGGTTTGTGAAATGTAATAATATACAGAAAGTGAGAAAAGAAGTATTAACCTGTGCATTTTGCCCCTGTCTTATCTTCCCTTTGTTAATGGTCCTGCATCTGCTATGTCCTTTCTCTCTTCTATGGCCCGGATGTTTTCTGTTGCCCCATCCAGCAGCCCCCAAAGTCTAGGCTTGATTAGCTATCCTAACGCAACAATTATCAACTGGGTGACAGTGAAAATGGTGAGAGTTATCCATTGTAGCCATAAAGTGCTCCACAAAAGCCCAGTCTATCTTCCAGGTGCTAATATGGACTTTACATTTGTTTATGCTAAGAAACAATTGGGCTAGGTAGGCCAGAGGTATGCTTACTAAGCAACCGCAGGCAAATGTGGTCTGGTTCTGCAAGGTGGTCCTGAGGAAGCTGTTATCACAGTCATTGCTTGAGGGAAACAATCTGGTTCTTGAGATGATTACTTCTTCTCCAGGATACAGCCTCACTATCGTGGATAATTGCCCCTATTTGGATGTAGTCTGTCCTGCTGGTTTGCTGATTGCTTGAGGGTAGTTTGACTTATATGCCACAAAGATGTTTATCAATCAGTTCTCTTGGCCCAGTAATTCAAGGTGACTCAGGGGGAAAGGTTAAGAAGGCCAAGAAAGCCACAAAACAGAGTGACCGAGTGACCAGTGCTCTCGTTCATGAGTGAAAAGCTGTGATTGCTTCCACAGCCTATGAATCTATAACAAAATGCAAGCTAGATTTAAAAAGCATTCATCATGTCATCCACAAAGGAAATTCTAGTCCAGGGACTCCAAAAGGCAGTCCTGGATTATAGGATCTCTGGTAGGTAGACTGTTTTACATGCAAAAACAAAACTCTGCACACCGAAGGGAAACTAGCTTTACACTTAGTTTTCCTAAGGAATGCACAGCAAGGCAAACCCAAGGGAAGCTACCTTTATACATAGTTTTCCTAATGTATGCACAGCAAGGTAGATAGGGGATTGCATAATGGGAGCAGGGGATTTCCCTTTAATAGAATGAAGCAAGAAAACAGGTAAGGCTCTCTGTTCAGCTTCTCCCTGGTTTGTCTATAACACTCATCCCAAATGTGGGCCAGGACCCTTCCTGGGTGTCTTATAAAAAGAAAGGAGAAAAGGAAGAGCAAGCTCCTTCTATTTGGTTTGCTTTAAAATAGATGGGTTCTAGCTTTTGTGATCTACATTATTTGGGAAGAGGTCAGAGAACAAACTATGGCAGTCAGTTCTTCTTTCATGTATGTTCCAGGAATCAAACTCACATCAGCAGACTTATTCACAAAAGGCTTGGCCTGCTGAGCTACTTAGCTAGTAGGAATTTTAATTTTCCTACTCTTATTGAGTAAGTATCCTTCACGGTACTCCCTCAAAGACAAAATTGCCAACTAACATGTTGTTCTCAGAATATATCCCTGTCATTAAGTGACATGTGTCTAAACTTAACAGTACTGAGCTTGGATCTCAACCAAATCCAGGTTGATTTAGAATTTGAAAAGTACTAGAAATAGAGGGAGAAAAGAAAAATTTAGCTGGAAGAATTTTAAGGAAGATTCTTTTTTCTTACTGAAGGAGATAACATTCGATAGCAAAGAAAAGGCAGCTGTTTTCACACAAATGTCTAGATAATGTTTACATGCTAATCTGTAGATTCTTAGTCTGGCTTTCATTAGAATTTTGACTGCAGGTAGATCATATGGTAATAGCAAACTAGTAAAAATAAGACAAAACAAAACCAAATACAGACAAAGCAGACACCAAACACCTCCTTGAACTTCCTTAACTACAAGCACTATTGATTCCTCAGGTGAGAATCCAAACAAGATGGCAGCACTCTTGGTGGGACTGAGGGATCTGCTCAATCCTCAAGGGATATAGTCAAATATCATCCATTACCCACACTGCCGTGATGTCTTGGTTTAGTTTCTTCATTGGTTAATTTCTTCAGTACTTCTTTCACTTTTATTTTAAAAAAAAATAACATATTTTGAACTAAAAAAAGTACAATAAAGCAATTTTCCAAATTACAGACTTCCATTGTATTTGTTTCACCTAAGATGAGTTCTTCCCTCATCCTTATGTGAAAGATTAGGCCTTGATTTTCATATGCAATTTCAAATGCTCCCTCCTCAAAGGGTTTCTAATTTTCACAAGGAGTTCCCTAACCTTCTCTGAACATTTTGACTATGAAACACTGGTAACCTTCTACTGTCTTCTTTCCTATCAGTTCTGAATAGATTTAGAATGGCCACTGGATCTCATTCCTATCTGAGACTTTAGAAATAGCTGCAACATGGAGATAAGCTCCAAACCATCTTCTTTATAGATGAAGACACTGAAGCAGAGAGAGCAGAACTGGCTCATTAGAAAGCAGAAAAACAGCAGATATGAGGCCAAGTACTGTATCTTTTGACTCAAAGTAACACAAATCCCTACATAGCATTTGAAAAAATAATACATGCCTAAACATGTTTGATGCATACATCATTCAACAAATGGTTCACGAGGTAAAATAATTTTATAATAGAGAAGATATAAACCGATGATTTTTTTTTTTTGGAAAATTGGATCTAATGTGTATTTAAATTAATTTGAGGTTAACAGTAAAACAAAGAATAATCTTGTTCACATTTAATGGCTAAGTAAAATATGTTGACTTTAAGAATTTCTGAACATTTGTAACTTAGTGAGATAATAAGTGTATTACATTTAGTGAAAAGATAGACATTTATAGGACATATAACAGTGTGAAATTCTGCAGCCACAGAGAAATTGGTAATTTTACACCATAGCTGGAAATCATACTGTTAGTGCCAACTGTATTTTTTTTTTTGCCATATGAAATTTTAACTTATACCCAATGAACTTCATAGGTTTTATAAAATTCTAGAGATACTCATTTCACATTATATACTTAATTTTTCATAGTGATAATTTTTATTTTCTTTGGAAAAGATGATGTCAAATATTATTTTGGTGAATGATAATAGAAAGTATAACCTGCTTTTATTTAAATTTTGTAAAGCAGATTGTCAACAGGACAGGTCATGATCCAAACCAATCCAAATTATAAATATATAAAAATACATATTTATAATTTTATTTTTCTTCATTACTATACACTGAATATATTGTAGTTGCTTTTTTGTAAAGTAGCTCCCTTTTTTAGATTACAATTCACCCTGTTGTTTTTAAATTTGTACATATGAATTATAATACTTAAAACATAAGCAATGCAATGCATGTCTATGCTTCAATGTTTCCTACATTCCCATTCTAAAGATGAGTTTAAGTTCCTCATACAAATGTAATGCCTCACACCCCTGACTCAACTTCCAGTTCTTTAGCTCTTCTATCTGCATATCTTATACAATCTCCTCCTGTTGCCTTTCTCCCAGGTAGCGAGCTAGATACAATCTCTCTAATTAGCCCTGCTGACCCCACTTCCTGTACCTATGACACAGCTATGCTGACTAACATCCCATATACAGGATCCCTTTCCATCCCCCTGCTCCTATCTCCTGGGCTGAACGTAGGTATCCTCGATTCCTTCCTTTCCTCATGGCCCTGTGAAATAGGCTACTGTTGCTCTCTGGGAATCTGCAAATCATAAGCTGCCACAGCTCTTCCTGTGTTCTGTAATGTCCCTCTTCCATGTCTCACCTATCTAACACACAAGGACATCTTTCCCAGTCAGTGTTTTCCTAGAAAGGAGAAATCTTGGTACCAATAAAGTGGATGCCGGGCAGATGAGAGCTACAAAGGTGTTTGCTAGTGTGAGCAATTTTCTTGTGAAAGTGATCCCTGGTCATAGGTCAAACAATTAAGCTTTGGATGTCTGCCAGAATAAATAACTATCCCATGAAAGAAACACTATAAACATCCATGACAAAATCCCCCTAAATCCCATCAGAGAAGGATTTAGGTTTATAGCTTTTCCCTAAGAGAGTCTACACATACAAATTAGTGAACACACATGTGTACTTGTGTATGTACATGCATGTACACACACTTAAATATCTTGAATCATAAAATATAAAGTTTTTACATGGCACCTTTTTCATACTTTCACAGCATCATATAGAACAACATCAAGGAATGGGGTCCAGAAAGATTGAGATTTTGAATACATTGCTCTGGAATAAATCTGTGCTTACTTGAAATCATGGAGCATTCATGCCAGTATAACTAACATTAAAAATCCAGATCTTTTAAATCTTGAGATAAATTTTTTCCTAGATCTCAAGTGGTTCAACACTGTGTATTTCTCCTTTGTTTCCAGAAGCCCTCAGAAGTCCAGGTGTGGCACTAAAGGATCTAAGTTTAATCAAAGGGACAGTGAAGTGCTTGGTATTCAGTGTAACTTAGGTTTCTTCTGTTTCTCTTCTGCATCAAATAAAGATCATAAATTTCTAGTAAGAAATCGTTAATATTACACTGGATAGTAAATATTTTAACTTATGACCTCAGTTTATTTTAAACATTGTGTTTCACAATTTGCTGTCTGTGTAACACACCATCTCAAAAGGTGTAGGAATTCAAATAACAAACTCCACACTTATCTCAGCCCTTTGATTTCTGTTTGAAGGAACTGGGTATTTTAGGCTTTCAGGCAACCAAATGATTTGCTTTAATGAGGGATTGCAACTATTTTTACAATGTAACACAA